>NC_141554.1:72081785-72404642 GCF_021556685.1 Rattus norvegicus
ATACAGCAGAATTACACTTAACATGAGTCATCTGTAATGAGATGCCCAAGTCATCTTAGCAAGAAATAGGACAGCAGGTGCAGGACAGAGAATAGGGAACTGTAGAGTTATTTCTCAATAGGTATAGAGTTGTCTTAGTTAAGGTTTTCATTGATGTGAAGAGACAACATGACCAGGGCAACTCAACTCTTATAAAGGCAAATTGGGGCTGCCTTACAGTTTCAGGGGTTCAGTCCATTATCATCATGGCAGGAAACATGGCAGCATCCAGGCAGGCATGGTGTGGGAGGAGCCGAGAGTTCTACATCTTGATTTAAAGGTAGCCAGTTAACCAGTAGGAGACAGTGTGCCAACCTTGGTGTAGGAAACCTCGAAGTGACTTATTTCCTACAAGGCCACACCTCCTAATAGTGCCACCCCCTCTGAGCCAAGTATTAAACACAAGTCTATAGAAGGTCATACCTATTTAAACCATCACATTCCACTCCTTGGCCCCCATAGGCTTGTAGCCATAACATAACACAAAATGCATTTAATTCAACTTCAAAATTTCCCGTAGTCTATCACAGTCCCAACGATGTTTAAAAGTCTAAAGTTCAAAGTCTCTTCTGAGATTCATGCAATCTCTTAACTATAATCCCCTATACAACCAAAATCAAAACACAGATCATATACTTTGAGCGCATAATGGCACAGGTTATACATTACTGTTCCAAAGTGAGCAGATTGAAGAAATACTGGAACAAAGCAAGAACAGAAACCTGCTGGGCAAACTCCAAACTCTGTAAGTCCATGTCTAATGTCAAAATACTCTTCAGATCTCCAAGTCTCTTCAGCTTTGTTGATTGCAACACAGTTCTTCCCCCTGGGCTGGTTCCATTTCCTGTTAGCAGCTTTACTCAGCAGATATCTAATGGCTCTGGCATCTCGAACCTCTTAGCGTCTCCAAGGCAACCCAAGCCTCACCTTCACAGTTTCATGCAGTGGCCTCTCTGGGCCTTCATACAGGAACACGCCTGCCACACAGGAAGGAGATTTCATAAGCCCTTCTCCTATTCTTGACTCTAAAGTCAGGGCGATGTAGCCAAAGCTGACAAGTTCTGCTGCTTGCTGGAGCTGGAGCATGGCCCCTTGTTCAATTACATCTTCACTAGCTTTCTGTTTTCCACGGTACCCTTCACTGCCTAAGCTCGACTGTCCTGGAACTTGCTCGGTAGACTGACCTAGAATTAGGCCTGTGTCTCCAAAGTGCTTGGATTAAAGGCAAGTAGTACCATGGTAGATCCAAGCTTTTCTTTAAGTCCTTTTCATTATAGATCTTTATAAGCATGGCCACTATGCCTCAAGATCTAGGTTAAAGGTATGTCGGATCAAAGGCAAGCTCATACATGTAAAATAAAAATAAATATGTTTTTGGAAAGGAAAATAATAATCTCATGTCAAGTGTTCTTATCACTTAGATACATGTTTCTGCACACACACACACACACACACACACACACACACACACACACATGCACGCACATGCACAGACACAGGTACGCTTCTGTGTATGCATGCAACAAAAGGACAAAAGAAAACTACGGGAGCTATTTGATACATTTATTACCTTGATTGCATTGATGATGCCACGCATGTTTGCAAACTTCTCAAATTGTATACATTGAATATATACAGCTTTTGTATATCAATTGAACTTCAACAAAGCTGGTTTTAGAAAAGCAGAGTATGGAGATTGTGAGAAAAAGAGTGGTTTCTGGTTTAGGTAGAGTGGTGAGGGAAGGTCCTCTAACATTCTTGGTTGGTTGGTTGTCTGAAAAGGATCTTGCAAATATCCCAGACTGTCCTCCAGCTCCTGATCCTTCTGCCTTAGTCCCCTGAGTGCTAAGATGACAGATGTGTGTCAGCACAGATAAGAGGCAGGCATTTGAATGAAGGCCTGACTACAGTGAAATAGTGACCATGGAGAAGGGGCTTAAAGGGGAAAAGAACATGGACATATTGAAGCGCTTCTGCCATGAACGACCAGTGTGCTTGAGGAATAGGGGGAAGGCCAGAGCACTCAGACCCACTCTATAAAATGATCAGAGCAGATTATCATATATCATACCATATATTCTTGATTCTCTGCGGTACCACAGGAAGTCTAACCTTTTTATTACTTTATGAGCCATTACTTTTCCTCGGCTCTAAATGTCTCCTTATCTACCTTTCTCTCCTTTGCTTCTGGAAATGACTTCCTTATTTGGTGTTCAAAAAGAAACAGTCTGAAAGAGAAGTGGCCCATCTCTCCACTACCAAACCCATCACTCTACCAGCATCTATCCTCACCCTCTCTGCCTTTTCTAATACAAAGGATGAGCCCACTCCGTGCTTAGCATGGCTTCATCTCTCACTGTGCACTGGACTTCATATCCTACTGTCAAGTCAAAGACTTCGTTCCTACAAACAAACTCTCCCATTCTTGTGCAATCATAATACTTTTCCTGTCTGCTTGATTACATCTCTACGCTTCTTCATGCCACAGGTCAACTGCCGAGAACTCCCCAGCTGGCTGCTATACTCTTTTCTTATAACTCCCACAGATTGATTTTCTAAAGAAATGCACCAAAGGACAAGTGGGCCACAGAAATATGGAATGAAAAAATAAACAGAAATGTAAACTGTGCTTATTAATTTCTTTGTAATCACAAACCAGTACAAAACACAATCAAGGCTATATCTATCCCCTTGGAGAGAGGTGATGCTGGCCAATGCTGGGGGACAGCTACGAAGATGGAGGGACCATGCTAACTCTACCCTGTACAAAACACAATCAAGATTGGAAGCAGGAGTCTCACTTATCAAGGCTGAGGTGTCCATCTCTGATATTTGGATGTTAGGCTGCAGTCTCTGTTTCTGGATGGATCAGGGGGTGTTTGACACACTCCGTGATTTTAAGTGCCTATGAACAGAAGAATGGCCATGTGGTCCAGCTAGAGGAAGATGAAATGCTTTGGTTATATGTGTCATACAATTACTGAAGTTTCACCTCAGCATACAGAGCCAGGCAGGTGAGGCTGTCAAAGGGGCCACAGCTCCTTTCTATACTAGATTTTTTTCCAAAGCCTGAGTAGCACACTGTACTGAGTCCTGTTGCATTGCTTTGGCATTTTGATCACCATGGAAAGTGGGCTCTCCACCTGCTACAGTTGGGGGTCGCATGCTGGCTCCCCTCAGCCTGGAAGACAGATACCATTGCTACTGAAGCCCTCACTCATCTAACCCATTATTTTAAAAAAAAATTCATTAATTCCTTGAGAAATTCATGCAATGTATTCTGATCCTATTCACCCCAGCTCCTCATTTTAACTCCTCCCAGACTTGCCTCCACTTCCTTACCCCCTAACTTCATGTTCTTTTTAAAACTTAAATAACTTTATGGACGCCAATTTGTGCTTCAATCTGTGGGTGTGGGGACATCCACCGAAGCCTGGTTCTTGGGACTCTTAACAAAACAGGAGAAGAAAAGTTCTAAAGCAACTTTGAATTCTTTTTTCCCTCAAACTGCACAGGCAATCCATAAGCCAAGCCTGTCGACTCTGCTTCAGATGATGCCCATGATCTGAGTTAGCATAGTCCCTCCATCTTCGCAGCTGTCCCCCAGCATTGGCCAGCATCACCTCTCTTCAAGGGGATAGATATAGTCTCTGGCCAGATCCTAGTAAGAGCCTGGAGGTGGGGGACTATGAGAAACTAAGTGGCCTCTATTTCTTTTCTAGATTCCACCTCATTCCAAAAGGAATTTGAGCTGGATAGCACATTGAAACCCCCATACCTTCTGTCCTGGCTCGTTTTATGTCAACTTGACACAAGCAAAAGTCATCTAAAAGAAGGGAATTTCAGTTGCGAAAATGCCTTCATCCCAGCCGCAGGAGGCAGAAACAGGCAGATCTCTGAGTCTGAGGCCAGCTTGGTCTACAGAGTGAGTTCCAGGAAAGATAGGACTACACAGGGAAACCCTGTCAAATAAAAACATTTTTTTACACAGTATATTCTGATTATAGTTCCCCTTCCTGAACTCCTCCCTGATATTTCCTACTACCCCACCCAACCAAATCCACACAATTCCTTTCTCCCTCCCATTAAACTACAAAATAAATCAAAATATTAATAAGATAAAATAAAAACAAACAAACCAGATCAGAACAAAACAAATAGAAAAAAGAACCAATAGAAAAATAAAAAAAAAAACAAACCCATAACACTAAGACACACACATTGCATACAAACAAAATCCATTGAAAAAAATTTAAAAACATAATATATAAGCAAGAGAGCTTTAAACTTTAAAGAAAGCCCAAACAAAGCACAATGAAACAAACAAACAAAACAGCTCTAAATATCCCAGTAGGTCATCTACTGTAGGACCTAAGGACTGCCCTTATTATGGTTAGTATAACCAGGGAGACTCTGTTGGAGAAAACTAATCTTTCCTTTGCCAGTGGTTATTAATTGGAGATAGCTTTGGGGTTAGGGATGGGAGGGGCGATTGTGTCCTCTTCCTCTGTCAGTGTTGGGGCCTCACCGGGCTTAGGCCTATACAGGCCATGTGCATGCTGTCACAGTCTCTGTGAGTGACTTCATATTGCATCAGTCCTGTTGTGTCTAGGAGGCCTTGCTCCGCTGGTGTCCTCCATCCCCTCTGGCTCTTAAAGCTTTCAACTTCCTCTTTCACAGGAAGAGCGAAGGAAGCAAGCAACAGAGTGAAGAGACAACCTATTGAGAGTTCCTCCTGTTCTAAGTAGAAGGTTCCTCCACGGTTGAATCACTCTATCCTGGAGGAAGCTCCTTAAAACAGAAGACAAACAACTCAAAACGACTCCAGGAAGTCAGTGAAACTGATCAGATTTACTAGGATCTTCCCTCCCAAGAGTAAACAACGAAGACCTCTAAACAGTCAGTCTCAGACAAACCAAGCTGTAAAGAGGGGTCACACGAGCAAAGTAACCCCAAAGAAGCAGAAACAGGCTGAACTGCATGGAAGACGTTTAGAGCAGCTGCACCGCCTGGGAAGGCCACGCTCCAATATGTCGAGCTTGTCCGCTAGCTGTGCAGCATGTCCGAGGCTTTCCAGCTTTGGTGAGTACTCGCCCACACTGGGATGGGCTTTCGTGATGCAGCTGTGTTTGAGTCACTTTTGGTCCTGTAGGTAACCTCTCACCCACATTCCTGTAAGTAACCACAGTCAAACTCACTGGTTCACCAAGTTGGATTTTTGTGGTACCCATACTTGGGTCCGGCATGGGCTCTTTATCTGAGGTGAGTAAAGGTGTCCCCAGGAAAAGTCTTGGCATAAAACACACCCATATTTTCCTCTAGTGGTTTTCTACTTTCGGGTCTCGTGTTCAAGTGTTTACTCAGCTTCGGGTTGGTTTGTATACATAGTGTGATACAAGGACCTAGTTTCATTCACTGGGTATGGCATCGGCACTACTTCGCCACCAGCAATGGATATGGGTTCATTCTAATGTTTTTCACACCTTTGCCTCCTTTCCTCGTTGGCTATCTTTTCACCCCCGCCACTTTCAAAGGTGTGAAGAGTTCTCTGCTCAGATTTATAGCTCCCTAAGAGCTGCTTATGTTGACCACATTTCTGTGTTTATGGTTCATTTGTTCAGATACCTTTTTCGGAGAAACACCCATTTAAATCCTTTGCCCATTTTCATATTTGGTTAATTTTTTTCTTTGTGTTGTTGAACTTCTTTAAATAGTTGTGTACGAGGTCCTTATCAGAGGTATGATTGGTAAATGTTTTCTGCCATTCTGTGAGCTGTCATGTATTGATAACGTTCTTCGCTGCACTCGTTTTTAATTTTGATGAAGCTCAATTTATTATTCTTATGTGGTTGCTTGTACTTTGATGTCATGTATTAGAAGCCAGTGCCCACCAATGGGAGAAGAAGGGCTTGGTCCTGCCAAGGCTCGACTTTCCAGTGTAGGGGGATCCCCCAGTGTAGGGGAGTGTCAGGGCGGGAAGGCAGGAAAGAGTGGGTGGATGGGTGCCGGAACACCCTCATAGAAAAAGTGGGAGGGGGATGGGTTAGGGGTTTATGGACAGGAAACTGGAAAAGGGGATAAATTTGAAGTGTAAATTAAAAAAAATATCCAATAGGGGTTGGGGATTTAGCTCAGCGGAAGAGCGCTTGCCTAGGAAGCGCAAGGCCCTGGGTTCGGTCCCCAGCTCTGAAAAAAAAAGAAAAAAAATCCAATAAAGAAAAAAGGGGGACAATAAAGAAGCCAGTGCCTGAATGAAAATAAAATTTTTACCTTTGTATTCTTCTCAGTTTTATATGTTTGACTTTGACATCTTTGGCCTATTTTAGGTTAAATTCTTGTGTATATGTGAGGTAATTATCTTAATTCCACTGCTTGTGGACATCCCTTCCTGCCAGAACATTTGTGGACAAAATTATTCTTTCCCTCATTTAATCATATTGTCACAGTTGTCTAAAATCAACTAACCTTAAATGAAAAACTGTATTCCTGGCACTTTGATTCTATTTCATTGCTGTCAGTGTAGTTGCTTATCCTAAGCCCGTATTAGTCTTTTGGTGTTGAGCATTGAACCCAGGGCCCCATTCAAGATACACACGTTCTCTACCACTGAGCTATGCCCTCAGGAACCCTACATTGCAGAAAATGCCAAAATTAGAAAGTTAAATTTCTAAGACTGTTTGGTCTATTCTGAGGCTGTTTCATTTTCATGTGAATTTAAGAATCAGTTCATTAACTTCTGCAAAAACTTTAGCCGCAATTTTAATGAGGATTACATTAATCTGTAAATCAATGTGAAATATTGCCATTTTAACACTCAATCTAAGAGCCTAGAAGCCTAGGATTTTTAAAATGTATTAAACATTTAATTTCTTTGAATGTTATTATGCTTTATTTGAGACATAAAACATGCCTTTGTTTTAAATATAGATTGTTTTGAGACAGCTTCTCACTGTGTAGCTACAGCTGTCCTGGAATTTGCTATGTAGACCACACTGGTCCCAGAACCCACAGAGATCCACTCACCTCTACTTTCCTACTGCTTGGATTAAAGTTGTGTGATACAATGCCTGGCTTAAAAATTAATTCTTAAATGTTAAAGATTGAAGGTAGTTCATATGTGATGTTTTCTTAATTTAATTTTGAATCTATCCATTTCTAATTAATGTGAATAAAATTTACTTTGCATTTTGTTTATCAGTATTGCATTTCTGATTCAGGGTCTTTTTTTTAAATCTTTATTAACTTGAGTATTTCTTATTTACATTTCGATTGTTATTCCCCTTCTTGGTTTCCGGGCCAATATCCCCCTAACCCCTCCCCTTCTCCTTCTATATGGGCTTCCCCTCCCAATCCTCCCCCCATTACCGCCCTTCCCCCATCAATCATGTTCACTGGGAGTTCAGTCTTAGCAGGACCAAGGGCTTCCCCTTCCACTGGTGCTCTTACTAGGATATTCATTGCTACCTATGAGGTCAGAGTCCAGGGTCAGTCCATGTATAGTCTTTAGGTAGTGGCTTAGTCCCTGGAAGCTCTGGTTGCTTGGCATTGTTGTTCATATGGGGTCTCGAGCCCCTTCAAGCTTTTCCAGTCCTTTCTAAGATTCTTTCAACGGGGCTCCCGTTCTCAGTTCAGTGGTTTGCTGCTGGCATTTGCCTCTGTATTTGCTGTATTCTGGCTGTGTCTCTCAGAAGAGATCTACATCTGGTTCCTGTCAGCCTGCACTTCTTTGCTTCATCCATCTTATCTAGTTTGGTGGCTGCATATGTATGGGCCACATGTGGGGCAGGCTCTGAATGGGTGTTCCTTCTGCCTATGTTCTAAACTTTGCCTCCCTATTCCCTGCCAAGGGTATTCTTGTTCCCCTTTTAAAGAAGGAGTGAAGCATTCACATTTTGGTCATGCTTCTTGAGTTTCATGTGTTCTGTGCATCTAGGGTAATTCAGGCATTTGGGCTAATAGCCACTTATCAATGAGTGCATACCATGTGTGTTTTTCTGTGATTGGGTTACCTCACTCAAGATGATATTTTCTAGTTCCAACCATTTGCCTATGAATTTCATAAAGTCATTGTTTTTGATAGCTGAGTAATATTCCATTGTGTAGATGTACCACATTTTCTGTATCCATTCCTCTGTTGAAGGGCATCTGGGTTCTTTCCAGCTTCTGGCTATTATAAATAAGGTTGCTATGAACATAGTGGAGCACGTGTCTTTGTTATATGTTGGGGCATCTTTTGGGTATATGCCCAAGAGAGGTATAGCAGGGTCCTCAGGTAGTTCAATGTCCAATTTTCTAAGGAACCTCCAGACTGATTTCCAGAATGGTTGTACCAGTCTGCACTGATTCAGGGTCTTAATATGTAGCCCAGGATGGCCTCAAATTTGTGATGCTTCTGTCTCAATCCCTAAAATCTGAGTTTACATATATCTATTACCACAATCTGTTCCCCGTGTTTCCTACACACAATATAATATCATCTGCAAATAGTTATGCTTTTATATTCTTTTATCTCAATTTTTTCCACTTCTTTTTCCTATAGAAATGATGAAAACAGATATTTTTTCCTTAATCTTGTCTTGGGAAAAAATTTTCTGTCAGAAAATCCATAGGGATCTTCTCACAGAATAGAAGCTCCCTTCTATTCTTAGTTTGGTGGACTTCTTATGAAAAAGTAATGAATAGGTTTTTGTAATTGGAGACAAGTATGGTATTATTTCTGTTCTATCATGGTATATTACATCAATGACATTTTTATTTTAAATCAACCTTTCATCTTTGGACAGTACACTCTCATGGTTAATAAGTCTTTTATGTTATTGGCCCAGTATTTTATTATTGATTGAAGATTTTTGTGTCTGTATTCTTAAGATACATTGGTGTTAGATTTTTTTCCTGTGATGTCATTTTCTGGGTCTTGTAGCTGGATGATAAACACCTCATTCCTTCTTCTTTTATTTACTTGAAAACACTTGTTAAAGATTGGTGCTAAGAGTTGATAGAATTTATTATTGAAACCATTTTGACCCTGGGATTTTCTTTGTATAATATTTCTGAATAATTTTTAAAATTGCCTTACTTGTGGCTTATTCATATTTTCTCTTTCTTTTTCAGTTCTTTTTGGTAGTTAGGTAGTTTTGGAAATTTTTCTAATTCACTAAGTTACTTAATATATGTGAATTATGGCTAGTCATAGTATTCGCATTAATCTTTTTTATTTCTGTAAGATAGCTATATGTCCTGAAGGTTGTCTTCTAACCTCCACATGTTACTGTGGCATGTGAGTGCCCTAGTCCCCTCAATAATAATAAGATAAAATAAAAATAGAATTGTGCTACCCAGTTTGTATTACTAATATTGATCCATTGTCATCACTGACAATGTTTTATATGATTTTTCAGGCTTTTAAGTTTGTTGAGATTTTGAAAACTGTCCTTACATTTCAGTCTACCCTGGTCAATAGTCCAAGTTCAACCGATATAAATATGTGTTCTGCTTTAGTTGTGAAAACTAGTCTATAGATGTGTAATAGAAATATAGTATTATTCAGCTTTTCTTTTGTATTTTTCTTTTTTTATTTAGAGAATACTTTATTAGTTTTTGTAATCAAACCCACGTAGATAAGACCTTACATATTTAATACAGTGCGTTATCCCTGTACAAATGGAAAAAACGTAAGTTCAACATTTCTAGACCAATATGGCTGTTAATTTCTGTACAGTGCCAACTCAACACAGTAAACGGGGATACTTTTTCCCAAAGTTGACAGCACAGCTAAAGTTTCCAAAAATTCAAATTATATATCTGTATATATATATTTATATTTATATAAAAAGACCAATAATAGCAGTGTGTTATGCATCAACAGCAGCAACAGCTTTTCCAGGTTCTGCAGTCATCTGAACAAAACTGTAGAGACATCCAGCACACTCCATTAAAAAAAAAAGTAAAAAAACAAAACCCGAGAAAACAGCACAGTTCTGTTACTCTTGTGGTACCTGGCACCATTTTTTTTTTAAATTAGCTTCTCAATCATCATCTGGAAAGAAAACATTCTGAGCAACATCATTAAAAACAGCTCTGATAAAGCACGGTCACTACTACGTATCATAAAGCAGGTACAAGCTATTCTACATCCACAGAGGTATGATACAGTACTGTCCTACATCTATAATACTAGAGGATACAATTTAAAAGGCATTATTTGAGACTTGATTCTACTTTTCCAGCAGAGGGCCCAAAGGATGGTGTGACACAGCTTTGTAAAGAAACATACTCTAGACAGGATTTCCTTTCACTAGTGGCACAGTTCTAAGGATTCATTCTCTCCATGAATGTCAGCTAAAACCGTTATTAAAAAAATGAAATATCCCTAGAACAAAACCGTATAACCACCGGATTCACATGAAGATGACCTAGTGGAGACATGCTGGACCTCACCTTACCAACAAGCTATCAAATCTGTTATGTTTAAACAGTTTATTCAGCTTTTCTTATTAAACTTTTATTTAGTTGTTACATCCACAATAAAAATGGGGTATTGCAATCTCCAACCTTATCGTTAAACTGTCTATTTTTTCAATTATGAAATTTTTGTTTCATATATTTTGAGAATTGTCAGAAACATAACTGTTTATAATAGTTATATTTTTCTTGATGAACCAAATATGTTGGTATAAAATATCTTCCTTTTTGTGTGGTAACAACTTTTTACTTTTACTTATTTTTTAATCGAAAATAGATTTTTTGATCTACAGATGCACTTTTTAAATTAGTAAGCAAGGAATGTACTTGTTGCTGAATGAGATCTAAGAGATTAGTCCCAATTATTAAGCAAATTTACAACTAGTTTGGGATGTGACCTTTATTGAGCTTATCCACTGGAGTGGAAATAATGTCTGTACACAACCAAATGTTTGTTAATATAACTTCTGCATCACAATTAAAATCCAAACGTTTTTTTTTTAAAACAGTCAACTCAATCGAAACCCACCACTTCAGATTCAATAGCTTCTTTGAAGCCACAGTAACGCTTAAATATGGCTAAAACTCGAATGCAGAACCTCCCTCTCTCTCTCTCTCTCTCTCTCTCTCTCTCTCTCTCTCTCTCTCTCTCTCTCTCTCTCTCACACACACACACACACACACACACACACATCTGAGCTTCAGCACAGTCCCAGATCCAAGATGGTTGGCAGTAAGGCTGGAAAGGACTCCAGAAAGGCCAAGACAAAAGGCAGTTTCCCACTCGCTCACAGCAAGCCAGCTTGCAGTTTCCCGTGGGCTATATTCATGGACACCTGAAATCTAGGACAACCACGCATGAAAATAGATTTTTAAAATACATACATACTCTGATTTTAAAGACATACTCTGATTATGGTTCCTCCTCCCCCAACTTCTCATAGACCCTCCCCACCCACCCAAATAAACTCCTTTTTCTTCTCTCATTTAAATACAGACATCTGAAAAATATTACAATAAAATTAAGAAAAATTAAAACAAACAAACCAGAATTGGACAAAAGAAACAGACCAACAGAATAAAAGAGAAAAAAATCTGAAAGAGACAAAAAAATCAGAAAGATATATAGACACTGAGACACAGATTTGCACAGAAGAAAAACTCATTAAAAATTGGAAACTATGGGAGGCCTCCCCTTTTCTAAAGAGAAAGGGAGGAGGAATAGATAGGTGGGACAGGAGGTGGTGGGAGAACTGGGAGGAGGAGGGAGGGGAAAGTGCCATCTGGATATAAAGTAAATAAATTAATTAATGAATTTTTGAAAAGCAAAATATCTGTAAGGTTAAAAACGAAAATCCCAAACAAAGCATTGTGAGACAGAACCCCCCCTCCCAAAAATAGATTTTGTTTTGTGTTGGTCATCTATTGCTGGGCATAGGGCTTCCCTTCAGTGTGGCTTTTATATCCAGTGAGACTCTGTTGGAGAAACGAATTTTTTCTTTGCCTGTGGTTATTAATTGGAGATAGCTTCTGGGTTAGGGATGGGGACTTGTATCCACTTCCTCTCTCAATGCTGGGACTCCACCTGGCTTAGGCCTGTGCACGCTGCCACAGTCTCTGTGGGTGACTTCAAATATGCACGAGTCCTGTTGTGTCTAGAAGGCCTCGTTTCCTTGGTTACCTCCATCCTTATAATCTTTCAGCCTCCTCTTCCACAGAGTTCCCTGAGCCCTGGCGGGGAGGCATTTGATGGAGACATCCCATTTAGAACTGAGTGTTTCAAGGTCTCCCAGTCTTTGCATCTTGTCCAGCTGTGGGTCTCTATATTACCATTCTACCAGAGAAGGAAGCTTCTGTGATGATGACTGGGTGGGACACTGATTTCATGGATATAGCAGGAGTTACCAGCACAAAATGACTTGTAAGGACTCATTTATTGCCAAGTTCCTTTAGCAGAACAATAGTCCTTAGTTTCCCCCTATTTCCCTAGGTTATGTAGTCTCAGGTTCTTGTCTCCCCAAGCAGTGATGGAGATCCGTTCCATCTCCTGGAGTGGGCTTTAATTCCGAGTAGATAATGGCTGGTTACTCCCACCAGCTTTGTGCTACTGTTGCACTAGCATGTCTTGCTGGTAGGTCACTCGTTTAAATCATGGAGTCTATAGCCGGGTTAATGCTTTCCTTTCTCCTCTAGCAGCATGAAAAGCACTACCATGAACACTAGTCAGCAGGGGTGAAGGCTCTAGTTAGGCACTAACTCAACTTCTCCATCCTCAGTGAGTGAAAGTGTTGCCTTCAGTAATAGGGCCTCACCGTCAGATTGCGGGATGCAACCAATAGCCTTGGCAGTAGACCGTGTGTTTGGGGATTTCCATAGTGCCCTTTTGGCCAACAGCTCATTAGATGTTACCCATTCCTGCCACTGGATGTTTTATTTGCTGATGAGAGATGCTCAGTTGGGCTCTGTCTCTCTCATTATTGAGAAGTTCCATTTACATCCTCGTGTGTGTGTGTGTGTGTGTGTGTGTGTGTGTGTGTGTGTGTGTGTGTGTTTGTGTGTGTGTGTGTGTGTGTGTGTGTGTGTGTGTGTGGTCTTCCATATTAGGTTTCCATATGACTCCTCAAATGGCCTTTAGTTTTAGCTGTTCCTTCCCATATTCCCTCCCTCACCCTCTCTTCCTCTTCCTCCTCCTCTTCCTCCTCCTCTTCCTCCTCCTCCTCCTCTTCCTCCTCCTCCCACTCCTCCTCCTCCCACTCCTCCTCCTCCTCTTCCTCCTCCTCCTCTTCTTCCTCCTCCTCTTCCTCCTCCTCCCACTCCTCCACCTCCCACTCCTCCTCTTCCTCCTCCTCCCACTCCTCCTCCTCCTCCCACTCCTCCTCCTCCTCTTCCTCCTCTTCCTCCTCCTCCTCTTCCTCCTCCTCCCACTCCTCCTCCTCCCACTCCTCCTCCTCCCACTCCTCCTCCTCCTCCTCTTCCTCCTCTTCCCACTCCTCCTCCTCCCACTCCTCCTCTTCCTCCTCCTCCTCTTCTTCCTCCTCCTCCTCTTCCTCCTCTTCCCACTCCTCCTCCTCCCACTCCTCCTCCTCCTCCTCCTCCTCCTCCTCCATGTTTGATTCTCTCATTCCAGCTCCACCCCCAGCTATCCATTCTGTTTTTCCTTCCTAGGATGATCTAATCCTCCTGACTGGTCCCTTACTAAATACCTAACCTCTGTGGTTATATGGATTGTAGCGTGCTTAGGAAAGGTTGAACAGCACACATCCACTAAGCAAGTACTGGTACCAGATGTTGCCATATCTACTTTGTCTGATATTGCTATAGTCACTGCAGCTCTTTTCAACAGTGCTCATGTTGTGTCCATATTTATATTGTTTTACTTTCAACCCATTTGTGTTTGGGTCTAAAGGGTCTGCTGTAGCACAGAGAGATGCATTATGTTTCTCATGAAAACCTGGAGAACAAGATGTACATAGGATCTGAGAGGAGCCATGACAAGCTCTTAAAAAGCTAGAAGGTTCTACATATGCATCACAAAGACCTGATGCTAGCCCTGTGTTCCTGCCATTTATTTTCTGTATCTGTGTAGTTAAACAGTTGCCTTTGATTCTTTAAAAATGGTAAAATAACACTCATGGATAAGAAAGAAGTGGTGAGACGTTTTTCTCAGACAAGGTCTCTCTATGTAGCCCAGGTTCGCCTTGAACTCAATATCATTTGTCCTCTACCTCATGAGTTCTGGGATTAAAGCCATATGAAGCTAGGAGAGAATTGTTTCTTTATACTTTCTCCTCTATATGAACAATTATTTAAATTATTTTTATTGGCAATCCTGGCAATATCTGGGAAGGAAACAATGAACATTTTATTCCATTGAATTTTACTAATAGTTATAGTGATATGACAACTTTTCAAATGTACTTTATGATAATCTGTGTGAGTTGGAAACAGAAACTGTGTCTAATGTGGACCCAGATTCTTCGGAATCCTTCTGATCTACACTGTTGAAGGTTGACTAGCAAAATGGAATTCTTTAAATTGACTTCCATGTACAACACAGTGTTTATCATGAAAGGATAACTAACAAACACATGGTTATCTGAAGCAGGAGACAGGACCTACACTTTAATTCGGACATTCTTGAATTTCAGACCAGCATGACTGACAAGTGGGAGCCCTTCTCAGAAAAACAAAACAAACCATGCTAATTTGATACTTATGCATGCATTAATAAAACATTGCAGTGGATACAACAGTTGTGTCTAAGGCTTTACATCTTAGAATAGTAGAAGCTTATGTTGCTTAAGGAGTGATTTTTTTTTCACTGACATCATTTAGAATTACCACCGTGGGGTAAGCAATAGTAAAACCAAGGCAGACTTGTTTGCCAGTAGGATTTGAGCACGGGACACTGGGCATGAAGGCCTACCCAAGACCTAATTATTCTCTTTAAAATTTGCACAGACAATGCACACTTTCCTGTTCTCGTCTAGGGCAGACAATGCTTACACATGGGCCCTTGATATACTGTAAGAAGAAGCATGGGATGTGCTGAGGCAGTGTTTTCAGGCAAAAGCAAAGGAAAGAAAAGGGAGAAGGCAGGAGGAAGTTGACTGAAGAGGTGACTTCAACTAGAGACAAACTTCAACTGGATCCATTCAGCAGCTCTGCAGAGGCAGGGGAAGGGGGGACATAACTTCTAAGGCCCTCACCTTCACCTGATAGCAATCCTCTAGAGGTCTGATTCATTCGTTCGTTCATTCATTCATTCATTCATTCATTCATTCATTCATTCATAGATAGGATCTCATGTAGCCCAGTCAGACCTCAAACTCCCTAAGTAACCAAGCATAACCTTGGACACCTGATCCTCCTGCCTCTGCTGGAGAGGTGGGATCACAGGTGTGTGCTGCCACACCAGCTTTAGGTGGTGCTGAAGCTTGAGTCCAAGGCTTTGTGCATGTTACATAAGCCCTTTACCAACTATACCACATTGCCAGCTCTGGAGATGAGTTTTTACGTCAATACTCGCAGTGCCAAAGGATGAGAATATGTGTGTGTGTGTGTGTGCACGCGCGCGCGCACGCGCATGCGTGCACGTGCATATGCTCAAAAGATGTGAGTTAAAGAAATAGAAAAACTATAAATTTGGAGAGTCAGAATGTCAAATGAGGGCTTTGAGAGGCAGAGTTTCTAATTTATTAAAGCTCATGTGAACTATCTCTAATATTATGTATGACCTTTACATAAAAATTCTTTGAAGTATTTGATAATGCCAAAGATTATATAATGAACTAGAAGTCCTCATACTTCTATTAGTCTTTGCTACAAGCTAGTGGAAACATTTTGAAGAGTACTTAGAAAATATTTGATGTGTGACTGACTTTTCCTGGGAAGGTGTGAAGTAATGTCTACTCACTCTGGGTAGGACATTGGAAATGGAGCAGGAACACTGTTCTCTCCATGTGCGCTTACAGGAGCATGGGAGAGAGGTTGTCATAGGAGAAGGGGTGACTCAAAGTCAGCTGCAGCCCCCCAAACCAACCCTAACATGGGTGACGACAATGCACAAAACTGCACCTCTGCAGCACCCTGCACCATCACTGCTCTACTGTGCTCTAGAAATTGCTTGTTGCTAAGGGACCCATGACCATGCAGTGGGAGAGACCTTATCAATCTTGTAAGCTTCAGAGCTTCTTATGTTCTCTAAAGGTTTGTGGAGTTTCCTAAGGCACCTCCCTCCCTCTCCCTCCTGAAGGGAATGTTTCAATTCAGAAGAAATGGGTACAAAACATTCAGTGAAGTTGAAAATACCTATAACTCTAAGACCTAGTACAGCCAATCCTAGGTATATCTCAGAAAGTAAATCTGTGGATAAAATGTTTATATGTACAAAATTTTTCATTGCCACAGCATTATTTTTAAGTGGAAATTTTAAATAATCCATCTGTTCATCACTATAGAAAATAAGTTGCAATATAGCTATACAATGGAATATCGATACCACATTTTTAATGGTGAAACTGGATTTTTCTGAGTGGAAGGGAAAAACTGGAGAAAATGTTCAATATAACCATGAGACCATAATTGAGCCATAGTGCAAGGCTAGCTGTCTATAACCATAGAATCCACAGTGAAGTCATCATGACTTCCCCAAAAGGTTAGCTCTAGTCATAATCAAAATGCTAAAGGTAAGTAATGCATTGCTGACTGAAATTAAACCAGTCAGCTAGAATGAGAGTGCCTGGTCCTACTTGCCCTGAGGAATGCTGCTGTATAATATGTAAGAGGAATATAGGTCAAAATACATCCTCTTCTATGCTTTATAAAGCATGCTGGGCTGGTTATGGAATGCTTCTGACCACTTTGTCTTCCAAGCCTCCTGGTTCAGGAACTGGTCTTTTGTATGCACAATAAACATTTACATATGATAATCTAATCTAATACTTTTGACAAATACGAAGTGAACAAAGCCAGTGTGATAGTATGGGGATAGCCTGTTAATATTTATGCAAACGTAATCAGACCTCCTAAATGCTATTACTTGATATAGTGATAGAAAAATGTTCCTAGTCCATCTGCCAAGAAAATGATATTTACTAAACAACTATCAAGGTAATACATTGGTGAAGGGGGGAAATGGGAATAATGCAAAAAATAGCTAAGGAAAATATGGGAAATATTTGTTAAATGTGGATAACTGGCCCTAGACAGTATATTAGTCCCTGTCACTGTGTTAACACATTTCTCAGTTTAACAGCTATTGCTTGTAGACAGCATGTTACTACTGCCAATTCCAAGGCCGCCGCATGTCATAGTGGCACTTATTACACATACGTTTTCACTCATTTCATGGACAGGGTAATGCTCAGAGGGCTTTAGCTGTGTCTTCAGGATGCTCATGATCACTGAGTGATACAGGGGTTGGTTCTTGTGCTTCCATTTGCAGTGAGAAAAAAATCAGCCCAGAAGCCACTCACATGGCCAAAAGGCATCATATCACAAGGGCACATGAGGAAAGGTCTTCCCAATGCTCAGATCCTTTCAGGTGACAAGATCCAGGGAGGATCCAGCAAGTTGTCTTTGCTCTCCTACTGACCCAAAGCACCCGCCAGTAGGAGCACCATACTGACTGTGGCCATTTGACCATTTGTATATGCTTGGCCCATGGGGTGTGGTATTGTTAGGCAGTGTGGCCTTGTTGGAGGAAGTGTGTCACTGTAGGGTTGGTGTAGGCATAAAGTTTTTGCAGTCTAATTTTAATAAGGATTGGATAGCAGTTCAGTCCTGTAGCAAACACCAAATACGATTCAGCAGCTGCAGACCAGTCCTCTGGGCAGGCAGACACCGGCATGAACTGACAGTGACAGTCCAGTCTTTTCAGCAAGCAGACACCAGGCAGCTATAGTTTAATCCTGAAGAAATTGCTAGGCTCACCAACCAGCCTAAGGCAGGGCTGCTAAGGCAGCAAGCTGTTGTAGGAACTTAAAGAGCAGTTAGTTCTTGGGCAGTTAGTTCTTGGGCAAGTTTTTCTCAATGGCTGTGTTCCCACAGGTTGAGCTCAATGAAGGCAAACCAATACATACCTCTATGTAAGGTGAACCAATACATGCCTCTTTAGCAAAGAATAGCAAGGCAGAGCAAACTAAACCAATACTCAGTGCTTGTCCCCCACTGTATGTGGGGTCATATTTATACTCCTTCATCACAGGTCCTTCCATGTGTTTGCCATATCAAACATCCTTTTGCCTGTATCTGCTTCAGGAAAAATTCTTTCCCATGTCTGCTTTAGCAAAACATCCTTTCACCTGTGTGCCCCAGCAAAACATCAGTTGACAGAACTAACTTTCCAAAGAATTAGAAGTGTCCATTTCAAGGTGGGCTTTGAGGTCTCATATTATGCTCAAGTCTTGTCAGAGACAGTCTCTCCTGGTTGCAGTCAGATCAAGATGTAGATCTCTTAGCTCCTCTTCCTGAACCATGCCTGCCTGGATGCTGCCATGCTTTCCGCCTTGATGATAATGGACCGAACCTCTGAACCTATAAGCCAGCCTCAACTAAATGTTGTCCTGTATAACAGTTTTCTTGGTCATGGTATTTCTCCACCGCAATGGAAACCCTAAGACATTGACCAAGAACTCATTTTAACGGCCAGTGCAAAGCACCTTGTGGTAAACACAGGAGGCAGAAAGCTAAGGCCTGGGCCTTTTTTCATACACCCACAAGATTTCATCCCAACAATAAATCCCAGGCCTCTCAGAAGGCCAGTTCCCTCTCAATCCCACCCAGCAGATTCCCATGCCACAACAGTGAAACAGGCCCCATTCTACACCCAGGATTCACTGTGGCTTGAATTCACTGTCCTTTCTCAAGGGAGTCAGAGGCTTGTTGGTGTGGATACATGGAGCATACATATACTCCAACCTCCTGAGGGACTGCCACCTACTCCAATCCAACAGGTGGGTAAATCTGGCAGGATACCCACAGAGACACCACACCCACTCTACTCTTGCCCTTCACGAAAGGCCATAGTATGCAGAAAGGGATGAGTAAAGGCTGGCCTAAATCTAATGCTACACCCATATTTGAGCCTCTGTCACTTCCTCAACACCTCTCCACACACACCACATCAAAGGTTTTGTCTGATTCCCAGTTAGGGTAGGGCTTCCTCATCAGTATCAACCAGCCCAATGCTATATGCCAAGTGTTGGCACATTATAATAGGGAGGAAGGGTGGGACAAACTGCCCCAAAGATTATAGTTCCTGCCTTTATGGAACTACCAGAATAACGGGGGAAGCAGAGCCAGCTGCACACATCGAATTGCAAACCCAGACAGGTTGGACTAGGTCCCAGAGGAGATGGAGGTAGGGGAAGCAAGACTCGGAAAGGGGTATATCTTTCGAGCAACAGATCACCCAAGAAAGTGGTTCCCTTACTCCCCACTTACCTCATTAGCACACCCAACACATCAAAATGTCTAGGCCAGAGACTAGGACACTGTGACTTTGGTTAGAGGACACAGATAAATGTGTTTACAGTACCAGAAAGTGCTATGTAGACTGTTGGGAGAGGAAAATTAATCATACTTGCTACATCATACTTGCTACAATACTGACCTGCTAAGTAGGCTCTGCCCACTGTTGTAATAGTGGCACAACAGTATGAGAGTAACCAAATGCTTTGATATTAGACTGGAGTCCCATACATATCCAGTACTATAAACCTGTGCAATAATCTATACAGCTGGAGAAGTTCGGACTCAAGTCTTACCATTGCTTCCCTAAATGGAAACTTTGTCAAATTTCCATCTAAATATTTATATTTATACCCATAACTAGTGCCATTCTCCTCCAAGGCTATTGTATAACAGTTTCCTCCAAGGCTGAAACATTCCTATTTGTAGGGTAAACAACTCAATATAGCTTCAGGAAGTCCCTGAAACTGAGTGGATTCTCTTGTACCTTCCCGGCCAGAGTAAGCAATAAAAGCAGTGTCTCCTTCAGATGGTAAGAAGCTGAGCTGCAAAGAAAACTCTCAGAGGATCTCTGCTGTTAAGACTCAGACAAGCTGAGTTGCAAAGGAGATTCTTGAAGGCAAAAAGATGCAAAGAAGACTCTGAGACCAGAACAGCTGTCTGGAAGCAGAAGCCAGCTGAGCCGCCTGGAAGAAGTTTAGACCAACTGAGCCACCTGGAAAGGACAACTTGTTGAGCAGCTTGCAGACTGGGCAGTATGCTCCAGGTTCCCAGCTTTGGGAGGTTTCACCTACACTGGGATGGACTTTGGTGTTGCAGCTGTCTTTGAGTCATTTATGTTCCCTGTAAGTCACCCCTCAACCATCTGTAAGTAAACACAATAAAAGGCAAGGGCAGAGAATCTACTTTTAAAGAAGGTGACATTTAATAGAGATGTAGCTTTGGACAAAGTAATGTGAATAAGTGACAACTGAATGATGAGCCTGAAATGTGACATCTACAACATGTACACACACACAGCCACACCACCACCACCACCACCACCACCACCACCACCACCACCACCACGGAACACCATGGAAGAGGAAGAGGAAACAAATGAACCGAAGGAGTGCCATGAAATTCCGCCACTCAGATATTACATAGCTATTGCTATCGTGGACACACAGCAGCAATGGATACCTTCAGAAGATTGGGCCCTTCAGCATTCCACCATGGACAAAGAAAATGCTCATGAAGCCCCACTCTTTCCTGAGTACCTATTAACTGCTAAGAGTTGCTGTGAGATGGGGTATCATTTTCTTCAATGGTGCATTCATTGGGAGACTAGTTGAGAAATAGAAGGGATTCAGAGAGCCAAAAGGATAACAGAGGGTAGGTGGTTAATAGAACCAAAACAAATGGTGTGCACTTACAAAACTGTCAAAAATGCAATGACAAATATAATTTTCCTTATTATAGATGGGAAGCATTAGACTTTGTCTTAGAGTTTCTACTTCTGTGATCAAACCCCATGGTCAAAAGCAATTTAGGGAGGAAAGGGATTATTTGGTGAACAAGTTACAGTTCTCAAGGGATGCCAAAGCAGGAAAGAACCTGGAAACTGAAACTGAAACAGGGACCATGGAGGGGAGCTGCTTACTGGCTTGCTTTCCCTGGCTTGCTTAGCCTATTCTCTTATAGAACCTACGACTCCCTGTCCAGAGGTGGTACCACCCCTACTTGCTTAGACCCTCCACCAACCTAGAAAATACCCTAGAAACTTACCTGCAGGTAATCTGATGGAGGCATTTTTCTCAGATATCTGAGAGGAGGCATTCCTCCTCTCAGATAACTTTGTCTTTCTTGTGTTGTTGATCAAAAACCAACCAGCACCAACGTTCATCAGTTTGCCATAGCAGTGGTTCTCAACCTTCCTAATGCTGCAGTCCTTTAATATGACCCTCAGCCATAAAATTATTTTCATTGATATGTCAAATTTTGCCACTGTTATGAATCATATTACAAACATTTGATATGCAGCATATCTGATTGGGACCCCGAAACGGTTGTGCCCCATGGGTTGAGAACCGCTGCTCTAGAGTAATAGAACTGATAGAATGAATGTACATTTGAAAATGATAAAGATGGGTTGAAGTTTCAGCTACATCACTCCCTAGCTGTTGTGGTTGTAAGAAAGCTGTATGACCTTGTAGAGCTTTACTTACAAGATGTAAAGATGGAGTGGGTGAAAGGGACTTAAATAAGTATTCAGTGCTCTATGGATACCCTTTTAGTTGGTGTTCTCAGGCCATTCATCCCCTCATTCCTTCACTAGTTCATTGGACCATCCATGTACTCAGAGTCAGCTTGGTGCCAAACATTGCAATGAGTACATTCATTTAGAAAAGGATCGTATGTACTCTCAGCCCTCACAGGACTCACAGACCCACAAATAACTTCCAATTCAGTGTAATGCATTTTATAATAAGTTATTCCCATAATGAAATAGATTCATGAAGTATGTTCAAAACAAAGGCTTCACGGGAGGATGGGGGAAGTGATACTTCAGATACTTCAGATGCGACTTCATGGAAACGTGCTTGTCATTTCTAAGAGAGAATGCGTCCAGGCAGAAATAAAAATATGCACAAAGGCATTTGCTGGTCTGTTAGGCAAGTAAAGATGCTAGAATATTGTCTGTATTAATTAGTTAGGATGCTGCATTCAACAGCAAGTGAGTGCATGCCCAACTAAAGGACTCTTGAATAATAACTGACGCATTGTATCACACAGCAAAGGAAGTCCAAAGGAAAGTGGTCCTCAGACAGTTTCAGCGGCTCAGTAATGGCCTGGGGCCTTCTTGTTTTATGTTTCTCAGCTTTATACTGCTGTGATGATGGATCTGAGAAAATCAACTTTTAAAGAAAGAGAGATGGATTGTGGACCGTAGTTTCAGTTCATGTTTGACTGTGGAGCGCTCTAACGGAGCCAAGGTACTCAGTGCATGACAGCCTGGAAGTGGGGTGGGAGGATGGGAAGTAAGAGGAGGGGAAAAGGGATGGAGAGAGGGAGGTAGAAAGCATATTCTTTAAAGTTCAAAGGCTGGGCTAGGTAGCAAGTTCCAAGCCAGCCTGATCTATGTAGTAAGACTTTAAAATAGAACAAAAGGCAACACAAAACAAAGCACAGATCTGGAGCACTGTAGGCTCTTCCAGAGGTCCTGAGTTCAATTCCCAGCAACCACATGGTAGCTCATAATCATCTGTAATGGGATCGGATGCTATCTTCTGGCCCGCAGATATACATACCGATTGAGCACTCTTAAAATAAATAAATTATCTTTTAAAAACCCAAAGCAAACAAACTAAATATTTAATTGAAGGGCACATCTCTAAGGACCTTACATCCTTCAGCTGGACTCCACTTCCTAAAGTTTTCCATGGCCCTATGAGCTATGAATTCATAGATGGATTAACCCATTTATGTACCTGGAGCCCGCATGAGCCAATCATCTTGCTGCTGCCCCATGTCTGAATTCTGCTGCCTTGAGAACCCAATGTTCAACACACAGCTTCGAGATCAGTTTAGAACCCAACAGTGTCTTTCTGCTCCGTTATCCATGATTTGTCAATAGTATTGCTCTTCTTGATTGCATCATAGTTAAGGAAGCACATGAGGTGCAACTACCATGAGGGACTAAGAGGAAGAGCACTCTGGTCTATAGTAGGGAGGCAGGCGAGTTGGCTTGTGAGCTTCCAGGGATTCTGCTGTCTCTGCCTTCCATTCCCATATTGTGTCACATTTTACATAGTTTCCGGGAATTGGAACTCAGGTCCTTTTTTTCCATGGTAAGCACTTTACCCATTGAGTTGCCTCTCTAGCCCTGGCTTATTTTCTTTATGCTTCCACATGAAGTCTTTGTCCTGGGTGCGTGGGAAAGCTACGAGCCCCCGTCCTACCTCCGCCTGTCATAGTGCAGCTTGGCATCCTCTGTGGACCTCAAGAAAACCCAATGAACTCACTTACTCTGTGTCAATATATGCTTATCTTTGATGCCAAAAGCCTTTATCTTCCAGTTAGTCCAGCCTCACTGAAGAATCTCAAATTAGGGATTACAGTAGGATCTACATTTGATAATAATAGCACATTTTCATCGGTGTTTTCCCAATTTGCAGAAAGCACTTCATACCTATTAACTTGTTTATTCTCATTATTGAGAACAGCTGAAGGTCACTAGGACCTGTGTTAGACTGAAGATGGGGTGTGTGTATATTTTAAAATTATATGTGAGTTTGCATTTAATTTAAACATCTCCCTTGCCAAATGGTGATGTGCAAGTTGAGCTGAATTTTTAGACTTCTCTTCTTATTGCAAAGGTGGAAATGAATTAACAAGCACAACACTCTCCTTTCCTTAACTCCCCACACCCCACACCCCACACCCCATACCTTGTCCCACCAATTTAGCTGCTCAGACTGTGAGACAGAACCCTTTCCATCTGTGTGGTGCTTTACAGAGCCTGCTTCTTCTCATATCCTTCTTTTTTTATTGACATGTTTTTAATTGCATTTTTATTTACATGTTAAATATTAGCCCATTTCTTTGGTTTCTCATCCATAAACTTGCTATCCCCCTGCTTCTATGAGGGTGCTCCCTCACCTACCCACCCCACTCCCTCCCACCTCCCTGCCCTGGCATTTCTCTACCCTGGGGCATCGAGCCTTCACAGGACCAAGGGCCTCTCCTTCCATTGATGCCCGACAAGGCCATCCTCTGCTACATATGCGGATGGAGCCATAAGTCCATTCCTGTGTTCTCTTAGGATGGTGGTTTCATCTCTGGGGGGTCTGGTTGGTTGATATTGTTCACATCCTTCGTATCGTTCACTTTTATAAATAACTCTAGGGCAGGGTTCTCAACCTTCTTAATGCTGCGACCCTTTAACACAGCTCCTCATGTTGTGGTGACCCCGACTATAAAATTTTGTTGCTACTTCATAGGTGTAATTTTGCTCCGGTTAGGAATTTCAATGTTTTCCAATGGCCTTAGAAGACCCCTATGAAAGGGTCATTTGATCCTCAAAGGGGTCGCAACCCACACGTTGAGAACTGCTGCTCTTGGGAGTGGGAAAGACAGAGACTTCGTCTAGCTCTTTGGGGGGTGGTGTTTGGAATGTAAGGTACAGAGTGATGCAGAGCTTTGTCAAAGATCACTGTGAGGGTTGAGTTCCTAAAACTCCATGAAAACCAGCCGCTTTGCCCATTGCCTGGTCTTGCCACTAGGGGACAGCACAAGAGTGGGATTCAGGGAGAGGAAGTACAAAGACAAATTGGAGGCCTGTTCCTAATAGCTTGTAGGAAGAGGATGTTGCCTATGGTGGCAACCACTTGGCACATACCCTGTACCCTGGGTTTGCTATGAGATGCTGGAACACAGGGAGTCTGGTGGGGCTAGTAAAAAGTGTGACGGAGGCGAAAGAGACAGCTGGATGCCATGAAAGGATGCCTGAGCTTCCTGGGGCTCTAGCTCTAGCCCTGTGGCCTTAATGTCTATGTCTTCAGACAGACATTTGTTGCCTTTCATTTCCTTTAGTGCTACTCGGGCCTTGTTAAATCAGAGCGGTGGCTTGGAGCCACAACAGCTTATTAGGATTCTATGAGAAGCTTCCTTCCAAACACTGGTGCCCAGAGTCCACTCCCAGTCTCAGGAGGCAGGACCTGAGGAGGTGGAATCACAGTTGTGTCTTTGCATACAGTTCCTAGGGCTTTCTGCTGAACTCTGGTGTTTTATAAACGGCTAGGCTGGGCCATCACTGGGGCCCTTCCCTGCTTCTCCATGAGCAATACTAAGAAAGGAAGCTGAGGAGCAACCCTAGTTGCCTCTAATATCTTTCCTACTCTCGTCCCAGGAGTGGCTTGAGGCTATCTAGGGACCCTCTCAGGCCTGGCTTTCCTGGGTGGAAGGTATGGGACTCCGGAAGTGCCTCTTCTGCACACTCAGGCCTCTGGCATCTGCTTTGCCGTCTTCCTCAGGAAGTGTCCTTTGTGTAAAGGGGAACTCCCTAGCAGAGCTAGCAGAGGCAGGGGCTGGGAGAAGAGGGGTCTCTGTAGAGATAAAACCACAAAAGGCAGGGCTGGAGGGACTGCTCAGCAGTTAAGAGCACATACTGCTCTTCCAGAGGACCAGGCATTCCGTTTCTAGCCCCCACATAGGTCAGTACACATCAGCTGTTAACTCCGGCTCCAGAGGCGTCCTACACCTCTGATTTCTCTGAGCACTCATACTCTCGGTGCACAGCTCCCCAACTGTTGTGCACAACCATCCATAATTAAAAAGAGGATTTTTTTTTACAAAGCTAAAGGCAAAGGAGGACTTTCTGGGAACTAGAGCTAGAAATAAGACTCATTCTTCCCAACTTTCAGTCTTCAGCACTTGATATTCCAGTTTCAACTACAGCAAGGAGAGCAGGGGCCATTTCCCCCAGAGTGCTAGACTCTGCTTTCCTAAGGACACTGTCACTGAAACTTAGCGGGGAGATTGGTATTTACTGCTTTAGATAACACTGGACCCCATGTCACTCTTTGTCCTGATTCTCCCTTGTTGTAGTAATCTCAGTTCCTCTAGAATCAGAGTTTAACATTCCATCACTGATTGTACACTAGGTGTCCAGGATACTAGAAGGGACATTTGATATAGTGAACAGGATCTGTATCAACAAACCAATTGCAATGTCCCGAGTCTTAAATGGTCTCCAGAGGAATGTTCTTAGCCACAAGCTGTGTCCTCGGGCCTGGCTAAACCATTCAGTGACCTAGGATACTGAAGAATGTCTGGATCGTGACCAGCCTATCCCCACTATTGGAGACACTCCAGTTAACTGAAAAGGAGATAGCAGGGGTAGCTGGGGGCTTGAAAAATGATGAGTGTTAGTTGTATATATTAATATTCAGTGTGGTGTTTACATGCATGCATACAATGTACACCGATTAAATCCAGCCTCCCTTTGTCCTCCCTCCTTCTCTTCCTAATCTGAATAATCTCCATTCTACTTTCAAGTCAATAGTTTTTAGCTTGTCTATAAAAGTGGAACATTTACTACCAATCTTTCTGTGTTGAGCTTATTTCATTAACATTATACTTTCCATTTCCTCTCAGAGTGCTGCAAATGACAAAATTCCATTATTTTCGTGGTTGAATAGTATTCTATTGTATACAGGTATCACATTTTCTTCATTCATGCATCCTTTGATAGACACTGAGATTGCTTCCATATTTCAGATATCTGCAGTGAAGACAGAGTGCAAACATCTGACATATCAGTTTTGTTTCTTTTGGAGAGTTCTCTAGTAATGGCCTCTCTGAATCATCTGGCGGGCTTTATTTAAAGGTTTCTTTTATGGTTGTTTATGTGTATATGTGTATGTTTATGAGTGTGTGTTTGTGTGCATATACGTGCATGTGTACACCAGTAGTCATGGAGGTCAGATGACATTGGATCTCTTAGAGTTGATGCTACAAGATTTCTAAGAGGCCAAACATGGGTGCTGGGATCTGAACTGGGTCTCTCGTAAGAGCAGTGAGAACTCTGTGTTAGTCACTTTCCCATTGATGTGATAAATGCACCATGACCAAAACAAAAAAAGACTTACGGAAGAGAGAGATTATTTGGGCTTCTGGATCGTGAGGGTTAAGAGTCCATCATGGCAGGGAAACATAGCTTCAAGAGGCAAGCATAGCTCCAGGATCTGGAAGCTGGGGGCTCACAGCTTCAAACCCGAGCATGGAGCAGAAAGCAACAAGAAGCAGGGTGGTAAGACACTGAAAGTCGGCCCTCGGTAACATACTTCCTCCAAAAAAGACTGCACCTCCCGAAGACTCTACAGCCTCCCCAAACCGGGGACCAAGAGTTGAGATACCTGAAATTACGAGGACATTTCTCATTCAAACTACTCCACACTCTTAACTAATGGGCTTTCTTTTTCTTTTTTTTTTTTTGAAGTCTTAAACACTGCTATATATTTATTTAAATGTCCCTGTTTGTTTTATTCCAGAGACTGTGCTGCAAAAGGTACATACACACTTCTCCCTCATTTCCTCTGCTGAAGGCTATGTGGCTCAGTTTTAATTATCATGTGATAAAGACTAATGGGCTTTCTTTCCAGGCCCAGTAGTCTGTCTGTCTGTCTGTCTGTCTGTCTGTCTGTCTCTCTCTCTCTCTCTCTCTCTCTCTGTGTGTGTGTGTGTGTGTGTGTGTGTGTGTGTGTGTGTGTACTTCTGTGTGTGTCTGGAAGACATTGCTATCTTCCATTGGTTTCCTCTTTATTTTGAGACAAGGTCTCTCACTGAATCCGGAGCTCACCAATTGGCTACAATTGCTGGCTACTGACCCTCTGGGATCCCCTATTTTCACCTCCTGGTGCTGTAATTCTGAGTGTGTGGGGGTGCTGGGGATCCAAACTGTGGCCCTACTGCTTTAAAAGAAAGCACTTTACCCAGCGAACAATCTCTCCATTTCTATTTTGAAGACCTTTCATACCGTCTTCCATAACGATGGTAGTAATATAATTTTCACTACTGATATATGAGTTCCTTTTTCGACACTTCTTGCCAGCATTTTTTGAAGACGGGGTAGATATTCTAACTGTGGTGAGAGCAAAAAAGCTGAAGAAGCTTTCAACTGAGCAAAAGGAGACAGCCTAAAGAACGGGGAAAACAATTGCCAGCTCTTCGTCTGCTAATATCACTGTTATCCAGCAGATATAAAGAACTAAAAACCCTAAAAACAACCACATCTGTGAATCATTAAGTCTTCCCAAAAGTGGCAAATGATCTGAATAGGGACCTTTCAAAGGAAGAACTACAAGGGGCTGTTGTTTTCCATTTCTCTTTGAAAAGAACGTCCTTGCATAGGGTAACCAAGCATGAAGGCTGCTTGTGTGGACTCAGAAGCCAGCCTACCAGGATTAGAAGCGACCGCGTGGATTTGGTATCTCTTTGGGACTCTTGGAACCTCCTTAGCGGTCTCATCCTACGTAATCCACAGATTGGTGTGAGAGTTCAAATGTGTATGGCAGTGCCAAGGGCACTGTAAGGACTCATGTAGCCACAACTCTGCCTGTCCTTAGCAGTCTTTTTTGCCATTGCTTATTGTTACTATTCTTCTTGTTGTTGTTTGTTGTTATTGTTTTTATTATTCTACTTATTCCAGGAATTTTACTTTCCCAAACTCTATGCATCCTTGCTATTTAGGGCAGTAGTGGTACAGATACCTAAAAGTGCCTTATCCTAAGTCTCATAGTCTGGCACGGAAGGACAGACACACCTCTCAATGTGGGACTTGCTTTTCTGAAGCTCAAGGAAGCCTTATTTCCACCTTGGAAGGATCTGAGTCATCTGTGTGAGCTGATCTGTGTCAATCACTGGGAGGCAGGCATCCCCGGCTGGACTTGATTCTATGGAATGCCTCACATCTGTCCCTGTAGGGCCCTCAGTCACTGCTGTTCCCCTCCACCCAACCCCAGCTGAAACTGCTGAGATAGCTGTGTTTCTGAAGAGCTCTTATGTTTAGGGATGGAGCTGAAAGCCTCCGGGGGAGTTAGAATAGGTTGGTTTAAGGTAGCAGAAACACTTGATCCTTTGGGGCCTTTTATCTCCTGTTCTGCCTCTACCTTTCAGTATATGGGGCTCTTTAACAGCTGAGAGAAAAGCTGCTGGAGTTGGAAGCATCCAACTGTGGCAGAGGGCAGGAACCCTTGAATAAGAAGAAATCATCCCAAGGAAAGGGACATTTTGCCGGAAGGAAATGATTGGCTGCTTCCCAGCTGCCTGAACTCACCATGCTGGAATATTTAATATGGTGGCTTCTGGAGTCTGGGAGAGAAATAAAAGGGAGTTCCAAAGTTATTGGTGAAAACGGTTGAGGCTTGCTAATGAGTAAACTCAGGGGTCAGAGGGGATTTACCAACCTAATTGCATAAAGGTGTAGTCTGCCTCTTATGCGGTCAAGTCTCATTTGGTCACAAAGGACATTTGAACTAGGAGAGCTCTTAGGGTCAACTGGCTGTCTCCTTTGTGAACTCATCTATTTATCAGAATCTCCCGATTTAAGCTCTACTCCTGAAGGTTTCCACTAGACATAGATGGGGAGTGACTTAGGCACCCATATTAGTAAATCGATTTGCTCCAAGAGCCTACCTAACAAAACCAACTTCAGGGGGGGGGAGGTATATCATGGCTTACAGGTCTAGAAGACAAACATCATCGTGCCAGGGAAGGTGTGAGGACACACCTAATCAGATGCCAATCCACTTAGGGAGCAAACACGGATGCATAATGTGTGCACCATGCTCGCTTTCCTAATTTTATTCAGTTTATGACCATGGAATGGTGCTGGCCACTTTTACAGTGGGGCTTCCCCCTCCACCTAATTCAGAAATGTCCTCACAGACATGTTGAGAGGCATATCTCTCTCTTCTGTAGCTCTATATTCTGTCAAGATGACAATATTAACTATCAGAGCTTGACACCCTCACTTATCATTTATAATCCATAACTTTCCACCCCCTTCCCTCCATAGGCCCTTGTCTATCTCACAATGGAAAATATAATCAGTCCAACTTCAGGAGTCCCTATAGTCTTTAGACTTCCCATACTGTTAAAAAGTCCAATTCTCAGCTGAGACTCAAGGCCACTTCTTAACTGTGAGTACTTATGAAATACAAAATAAGCCATGCAGTCCTAATATACACTGGCAGGGAATAAACATCCCCAGTTCAAAGGAGAGGAAAGGGGGACAGCAAGGAAAAATTGGACAGAAACAAGACCAAAATCCAGCAGGGTAACAAATCCCGCATTTCTAGGTCCAGCGTCTGGAACTTGTGATGAAATAATCTGGGTTTCAAAGGCTTTGAGTAGCCCTGCCCCTCCATCTCTCCTGCCTGGAGCACATGAAGCCTCTTTATTGGGCCAGCCTGACTCATCTCCAATTTTTTGAGGAGACATTGCATGAGTCTGGCTTCTCCAACATCTTGGACTCTTCATGTGAATATGTTTAACATTCACAGCTTCATGCAATCAATAAGCACACAGTATAGGGAACCTGTCCCTGCCCCACACTGCCTGGCCCCAGGAACCTTCGGAAACCTTGGCACCAGCCTGCATTACGTCCTCACCTTTCATCTTTCAAGTCTACAAACCCAGTGCATATGGGTGGTGCTGCCGCGTTCTGCCTTCAGCTTAAGACACAGCCTGAGCCCCTTAGGCCTTAAGTGTTGCAATCTCTGTGTGCTAAGCCCAGAGAAACATTTTCCCAGTTTATTTTTATTTAAGGAGTGGTTTTACTATGTACCTCTGGTTGTCCTAGAACTCACTATGTAGACTTAGCTGGCCTCAAACTCACACAGATCCACCAGTGTCTGCAACCTGAGCGCTGGGATTAAAAGTGTGTGCACTATGCTGAGTTTTTTTTTTTCCTAAGCAGGGAACCACTGTAGTAGAATTCTCAGTTTAGACTCCCCTTTCAAATGAATTTGCATTTCCACAAGATAAAGGTCCCACGAGATAAAGGGCACTTTCCCTATTGTTTCAGTGCTCAGTCCGGGTTTCTTTCTCTTCCTTTCTTTCTCTCTCTCTCTTTCTTTCTTTCTTTCTTTCTTTCTTTCTTTCTTTCTTTCTTTCTTCCTTCCTTCCTTCCTTCCGTCCTTCCTTCCTTCCTTCCTTCCTTCCTTCCTTCCTTTCTTTCTTTCTTTTTTTGTTTCCTTCATTCCTTCCTTCCTTCCTTCCTCCCTCCCTTCTTTCTTTCTAATAGTTACTGTGTGGATTTGTGTATCTGTGTATGTGGGTGTCCCAGTGTGCACATGGAGGTCAAATGACAACCTTGTGAAGTTGATTCTCTTCATCTGCCTTCTATAAATTCTGGAGATTGAGCTCAGGTGTCCAGGTCTGTTTGCCACATACCTTTATCTGCTGAGCAGCTGGTCCAAGGCTTCTCTTTAATAATAAGGATCTCTTTATCAGTTACAGCTACTTCTGGGCTGGTAAGGGGCTCAGTGGATGAAAGTGCTTGTCTTGCAAGCTTAAAGATCTGAGTTCAATCCCTGTAACTCACAGTAGAAGAACCAATTCCCAAAAGTTGTCATGTAACCTCCACAGACATGCTGTGTCACACATGCATGCAAAGCGTGTTCCTGCATGTGTGCGCGTGCACGCACACACACACACACACACACACACACACACACCAGTTGCACAATAATAATGAATAAAATTTAAAAAATAATTATGGCTTCTTTTCAACCTGACTCATTCTCTTCTGAACATCCTGAGCTGGCCATCCACTGTGTGAATTTCTCTTCCTATTTAGGCCTTTTGAATTACCACTACAATGACCTATTAGCTTCTACTTACAGCATCAAGGGCTTTTGTAGTCCAAAGTCCTAAACTCTTCCACATGGCACTCACAAACCATTTCCAGAAGCCTAGGAACACAGTCAAGATAATTGCAGCAACGACTCCACTCTCCATATCCGTTTTCTCTGTAGTAGTTATTTTTGTCATTGCTACAACACAATCCCTGGCAAAAAAATATTTAAAAGGCAAAATATTTACATGATCTGAAGCGAGGCCAGGATATGAAAATCAGCTTAAGAAAGAAGGACTTGCTTGGCCTTATAGTTTCCAGGAGTGCACTTCATCATGGCAGAAAAGGCCCAGCAGTGAGAGGCAGCTCACCATGCTTTGTCTACGGTGAGGAAGCTAACGTGGTGAAGGAATGCATGTACTCAGCAAGCTTTCTCCTCTTTTATGCAGTCTGGGACTCCAGCCCATAGAATGGTGCCTCTCACATTTAGAATGGGTGGTCCTATCTCGATTAATTTAATCTATGTAGTCCCTTACATATATGCCCAGAGACTTGCCTCTTTTCGGATTCTATATTCTATCAAGTTGGCAATATTAACCATAGCAACGTGCATATTTTTCAAAGAAATATGCACCACATTTGAGAAGCACTGATATAATCTAGTGTTCTCACATTTACAGAAGCTTAGAGAGGCATGGTTTCACGGTCAAGTTGGCTACTACTTTACTTGATATTGGAGGCCTACTGTGATCTGTTTCTAAATTAGCCTAACCTTATCATACCATTTATGTACCCTTGGGGTTAGCCTAGAAAATATAGGAAACTAGTTAAACTGAGTTTTAGACACACTAAGGAAGGATATGTTGCCTTTCTAGAATTCAAATTTAATTGGCAGTCCTATAGTTTTATTTGTTCAATACAACCACTTCGTGCACCATTTGCCACAGACCATCTGAGTAAAGTTTCTCATATGCAATTACTGAACTCGGCCTTTTTAGATCTTTGAAAACACTATTTCCCCTGTCTGGAACACTGATATCATTATTTCCCCAATTCTACCCATCTTTCAACCCAAATATCAACTCTTCACTTAAGTCTTTTCAATCCCTTGAACAGACCATCACCTAGGCTCTGATAACACCTTTCCCATCTCTCTACTTCCGTCCTCTGGGCTTCTATTTTAGATCAAAGCTCTTTGTCTACTTGGCTTAATTCTCCTATGCAACATGAGCTAGCCCTGTGCTAGAGCAGGGGTCATGTCTGAGCAGAGGGTCAAGTGTAAAAGCAAGGGCTTTGGGTTCACGTGGCTTTTATGTCTACTCCAGCCTGTAATTTTTCTATATGCCACTGGATAAGATTTGCCACCATTTTTTTTTATTCCTGTTGACACATGAGAGACTGGAGGAAAGGGACTCACAGAAATTGATCAATTTGGGGATTTGGGGAGAGCTAGTTAGCAGGTAAGCCATAGAACTTCCCTGTGACATCATCAGTAAGCCCCCCCCCTTTTTAATTAACTTGAGTATGTCTTATTTACATTTCGAGTGTTATTCCCTTTCCCGGTTTCCGGGCAAACATCCCCCTAATCCCTCCCCCTCCCCTTCTATATGGGTGTTCCCCTCCCCATCTTCCCCCCATTACCACCCTTCCCCCATCAATCACGGTCACTGGGGGTCCAGTCTTGGCAGGACCAAGGGCTTCCCCTTCCACTGGTGCTCTTACTAGGTTGTTCATTGCTACCTGTGAGGTTGGAGCCCAGGGTCAGTCCATGTATAGTCTTTGGGTAGTGGCTTAGTCCCTGGAAGCTCTGGTTGCTTGGCATTGTTGTTCATATGGGGTCTCGAGCCCCTTCAAGCTCTTCCAGTCCTTTCTCTGATTCCTTCAATGGGGGTCCCATTCTCAGTTCAGTGGTTTGCTGCTGCCATTCCCCCATGTACTTGCTGTATTCTGGGTGTGTCTCTCAGGAGAGATCTACATCCGGTTCCTGTCGGCCTGCACTTCTTTGCTGCATCCATCTTATCTAGTTTGGTGGCTGTATATGTATGGGCCACATGTGGGACAGGCTCTGAATGGGTGTTCCTTCTGCCTATGTTCTAAACTTTGCCTCCCTATTCCCTGCCAAGGGTATTCTTGTTCCCCTTTTAAAGAAGGAGTGAAGCATCCGCATTTTGGTCATCCTTCTTGAGTTTCATGTATTCTGTGCATCTATTGCCACCATTTTTTAATGGTAAACAGTTTTATTTCACCTATGACCCAACAGTTCTACTTTCAGGTACTGATAAAATCATTTTCACTTAACAGTCTCCTAGAAGAATGTATGTAATACCTATTCTAGTAGAAAAAGTTGGGAAAAACTCATATGTCCACCAGCAAGTGAATGAATAAACTGTGCTGTATTTATAACAACAAAATATATGTCACCTCTCTGCAATCAGTTTCCTCATCTGTAAAGTCTGAATTTCAAGAACAGTTTCTATATAGATTTGCTTTTAAAACTAAATGGGATAAAGCTTTGATGGTATTTTAGACTAGAAGTAGGATACATGAAGTGTTCAATAAATATCGAGTGTTGTTACAAATTATTGTGAAATGCTGTCCTCTGGGTTAAACAGGCACTATGCAATGTTTGTTTTTCGGAGTCTGATTTACTGGGTTTGATATGTTAATCTCTGGTTACACCCTTATTTTCAGGAACGAACTTTCCTATATAGTTTTTCTTTCTTCCAATATGCATATCTGCAATTACTAGTATATAAACGTATATGTACATCTATATTTCTATGAATCATATATTTACATGTTTTTAATTACAAACATTTGTTCACAATAATTAGTTTTATGGTTAAAATGGTTTTTGTTTTAATATATAAATATTTTTATCATTTAATTTTATATATGTCTACTGTATTTACATAATTTTCTCCCTTCCTTCTAACTTCTACCAAGACCTCCCACTCCCTCTTTAAATCTATGACCTCTTTTTCTTTAATTATTGTTGATATAGATGCTATGATATGATATGATATGATACTACAGGGGTCAATATATAAGTACAGCATGCTGAGTCCCTTTAATGTATTATTATGTATATTTTAGGGCTGATTACTCGGTACTAGATAACTAGTTAGGGGGCTCATCCCTGGGGAAGACTGATTGGCTCTCTCTCAGCAATCCTTAATTGCTTGTAGCTCTTCATCTAGAGGTAGGGCCTTGCTATATTTTTTCCAATCCACACTTGTATGTCAGCTGTTGTCATTGTTCGTGCTTTGTTTAGGTGTTCTTGGGATTTCATGGATGCAGCTTCCCTGTTGTATAAGAGGGACACATATTGCAGCAGATGTCTAGGTCATGGTGTTTTTATCATGGCTACAGAAAAGAAGCTAAAACATCCCCCATTGCGTTCATGTTTCTGTAAGAAAGTTCAGCCAATTCATTGCTTCCACAAGCTAAATTTGGATGGGATGGTAAGTTTGGACTGGTGCTGGTGTATGTCTTTCCAGGAAAAGTTCATGCAACACAAATCCTCATATCCATATCTTCAAAGTAAAGGTATTACTGAACATAAATTCTACCAGATGAGTTAATAAGTAAATTCATTACTAAAAGCAAAGGGGTCAGAATATAAGATCAAGTCATCTGTTCGTAGTAGAATGTGCTGGATGCCAGTCTGAGTATTTTCATTGAAGATGCACATACAGTGGAAAGCTGTTCTCTCGGGGGACATTTGTGCCATTGAGCACCTGTCTATAATAGCAGAACTATTATAGCTTCTCTCCAGAGAAGCAAACTGATGATGGGAGATTGTAGCACAAATGTTCATCTCCTAGGAACATTTGTGTAACTTCTATTCTTCCAGCGATGATCAGAAAAGAAAATCCAATTTTTCAAAGTTTCTTCTTTCATATATATATATATATGTGTGTGTGTGTGTGTGTGTACACACACCTTGCTTAATACACAGGAGATGTCAAATAAATATTTAGGACATGAATTACTAGACAATAAAAGATAGTATGTAAGTAGATAAATATGCAAATGCTTTTAATGAAATGTAGGTTTTACTTTTCCTTTAAGAATTTTAATCCCACTTATTGATATGCATGTGTAGTGGCTGCAGTGTGCTCAGTGCCACGGCATTGTCCCAGGTCACAGAAATTGGTTCTCTCCTTCCACCATGTGAGTCCCAGGGCTAGAAATCAGGTTGTCATGCTTGTCGCCTTCACCTGGTAAGCCTTCTCATTGGCTCCAATTTTACTCTTTCTTTTTGCCTATCACGTTTTTGGCTCAACCTGGAAAGTAACCAATTCTGCTTTGCCATGGGATCCCTGCCTGATTGTGTAAGTACCTTTCATGGGGCCGGTTTCTTAGGTCCGGAGGCAGAGAGATTAGTTGGTGCTGTGTTTTCATGTACACAAGAAATGACCAGGAGCTTTCTTACATTGAAGTCTGTGCTTTGATCTTTGGATGATTTAGAAAGCTGTGACTGCTTCATCCATTACAGACCTGCTGTTGGTATCCAAGCCTCTCTGTGAGCAGAATCAGGACTCACCACCATACTGTGGCTGACCCCTGCAGAATTAAAGGATTTATTTCATTAAAAGCACTAGGGACTCTCTGCTCCCAAACCCCGTGGGAGAGAGACCTCACCGCCTGGTCAGGTGGGCACTCCTGAGGCTGCAGAGCGGAGGAGACCAACAACACTGCCCACCCCTGCCCACATCCCTGGCCCAAGAGGAAACTGTATATGGCCTCTGGGTTCCCGTAGGGGAGGGCCCAGGAGCGGCAGGACCCCTGCGCCTGAGACACCACCAGAACCTGAAGGAAACAGACCGGATAAACAGTTCTCTGCACCCAAATCCCGTGGGAGGGAGAGCTAAACCTACAGAGAGGCAGACACGCCTGGGAAACCAGAAGAGACTGCACTCTGCTCACATCCAGACGCCAGAGGAAAACACCAAACGCCATCTGGAACCCTGGTGCACGGAGGCTCCCGGAAAGAGCGGCACAGATCTCCTCGGTTGCTGCCGCCGGGGAGAGGACTTAGGCAGTACCCCACGAGCACATTTGAGCCTCGGAACCTCAGGTAGGACCAACTTTTCCCCTGCAAGTGACCTGCCTGGTGAACTCAGGACACACAGAGGCAAAATTCCTCTAGGACCGGGCACTTCCTGTGTTTACCGGAAGTCCCACACCTGCGGATCCCGGCCTGCAGCAGCTCAATGCTCCCAAACCCCGTGGGAGAGAGACCTCACCGCCTGGTCAGGTGGGCACTCCTGAGGCTGCAGAGCGGAGGAGACCAACAACACTGCCCACCCCTGCCCACATCCCTGGCCCAAGAGGAAACTGTATATGGCCTCTGGGTTCCCGTAGGGGAGGGCCCAGGAGCAGCAGGACCCCTGCGTCTGAGACACCACCAGAACCTGAAGGAAACAGACCGGATAAACAGTTCTCTGCACCCAAATCCCGTGGGAGGGAGAGCTAAACCTTCAGAGAGGCAGACACGCCTGGGAAACCAGAAGAGACTGCACTCTGCGCACATCCAGACGCCAGAGGAAAACACCAAACGCCATCTGGAACCCTGATGCACGGAGGCTCCCGGAAAGAGCGGCGCAGATCTTCTCGGTTGCTGCCGCCACAGAGAGGACTTAGGCAGTACCCCACGAGCACACTTGAGCCTCGGAACCTCAGGTAGGACCAACTTTTCCCCTGCAAGTGACCTGCCTGGTGAACTCAAGACACAGGCCCACAGGAACAGCTAAAGACCTGTAGAGAGGAAAAACTACAAGCCCGAAAGCAGAACACTCTGTCCCCATAACTGGCTGAAAGAAAACAGGAAAACAGGTCTACAGAACTCCTGACACACAGGCTTATAGGACAGTCTAGCTACTGTCAGAAATAGCAGAACAAAGTAACACTAGAGATAATCTGATGGCAGGAGGCAAGCGCAGGAACCCAAGCAACAGAAACCAAGACTACATGGCATCATCGGAGCCCAATTCTCCCACCAAAATAAACATGGAATATCCAAACACACCAGAAAAGCAAGATCTAGTTTCAAAATCATATTTGATCATGATGCTGGAGGACTTCAAGAAAGACGTAAAGAACTCCCTTAGAGAACAAGTAGAAGCCTACAGAGATGAATCGCAAAAATGCCTGAAAGAATTCCAGGAAAACACAATCAAACAGTTGAAGGAATTAAAAATGGAAATAGAAGCAATCAAGAAAGAACACATGGAAACAACCCTGGATATAGAAAATCAAAAGAAGAGACAAGGAGCTGTAGATAGAAGCCTCACCAACAGAATACAAGAGATGGAAGAGAGAATCTCGGGAGCAGAAGATTCCCTAGAAATCATTGACTCAACTGTCAAAGATAATGTAAAGCGGAAAAAGCTACTGGTCCAAAACATACAGGAAATCCAGGACTCAATCAGAAGATCAAACCTAAGGATAATAGGTATAGAAGAGAGTGAAGACTCCCAGCTCAAAGGACCAGTAAATATCTTCAACAAAATCATAGAAGAAAACTTCCCTAACCTAAAAAAAGAGATACCCATAGGCATACAAGAAGCCTACAGAACTCCAAATAGATTGGACCAGAAAAGAAACACCTCCCGTCACATAATAGTCAAAACACCAAAACGCACAAAATAAAGAAAGAATATTAAAAGCAGTAAGGGAAAAAGGTCAAGTAACATATAAAGGCAGACCTATCAGAATCACACTAGACTTTTCGCCAGAAACTATGAAGGCCAGAAGATCCTGGACAGATGTCATACAGACCCTAAGAGAACACAAGTGCCAGCCAAGGTTACTGTATCCTGCAAAACTCTCAATTAACATAGATGGAGAAACCAAGATATTCCATGACAAAACCAAATTTACACAATAACTTTCTACAAATCCAGCACTACAAAGGATAATAAAGGGTAAAGCCCAACATAAGGAGGCAAGCTATACCCTAGAAGAAGTAAGAAACTAATCGTCTTGGCAACAAAACAAAGAGAAGAAAAGCATACAAACATAACCTCACATCCAAATATGAATATAACAGGAAGCAATAATCACTATTCCTTAATATCTCTCAACATCAATGGCCTCAACTCCCCAATAAAAAGACATAGATTAACAAACTGGATATGCAATGAGGACCCTGCATTCTGCTGCCTACAGGAAACACACCTCAGAGACAAAGACAGACACTACCTCAGGGTGAAAGGCTGGAAAACAACTTTCCAAGCAAATGGTCAGAAGAAGCAAGCTGGAGTAGCCATTCTAATATCAAATAAAATCAATTTTCAATTAAAAGTCATCAAAAAGATAAGGAAGGACACTTCATATTCATCAAAGGAAAAATCAACCAAGATGAACTCTCAATCCTAAATATCTATGCCCCAAATACAAGGGAACCTACATACGTAAAAGAAACCTTACTAAAGCTCAAAACACACATTGCACCTCACACAATAATAATGGGAGATTTCAACACCACACTCTCATCAATGGACAGATCATGGAAACAGAAATTACACAGAGACGTAGACAGACTAAGAGAAGTCATGAGCCAAATGGACTTAACAGATATTTATAGAACATTCTATCCTAAAGCAAAAGGATATACCTTCTTCTCAGCTCCTCATGGCACTTTCTCCAAAATTGACCATATAGTTGGTCAAAAAACGGGCCTCAACAGGTACAGAAAGATAGAAATAATCCCATGCATGCTATCAGACCACCACGGCCTAAAACTGGTCTTCTATAACAATAAGGGAAGAATGCCCACATATACGTGGAAATTGAACAATGCTCTACTCAATGATAACCTAGTCAAGGAAGAAATAAAGAAAGAAAGAAATTAAAAACTTTTTAGAATTTAATGAAAATGAAGGTACAACATACCCAAACTTATGGGACACACTGAAAGCTGTGCTAAGAGGAAAACTCATAGCGCTGAGTGCCTGCAGAAAGAAACAGGAAAGAGTATATGTCAGCAGCTTGACAGCACACCTAAAAGCTCTAGAGCAAAAAGAAGCAAATACACCCAGGAGGAGTAGAAGGCAGGAAATAATCAAACTCAGAGCTGAAATCAACCAAGTAGAAACAAAAAGGACCATAGAAAGAATCAACAGAACCAAAAGTTGGTTCTTTGAGAAAATCAACAAGATAGATAAACCCTTAGCCAGACTAACGAGAGGACCCAGAGAGTGTGTCCAAATTAATAAAATCAGAAATGAAAAGGGAGACATAACTACAGATTCAGAGGAAATTCAAAAAATCATTAGATCTTACTATAAAAGCCTATATTCAACAAAACTAGAAAATCTACAGGAAATGGACAATTTCCTAGACAAATATCAGGTACCGAAGTTAAATCAGGAACAGATAAACCAGTTAAACAACCCCATAAATCCTAAGGAAATAGAAGCAGACATTAAAGGTCTCCCAACCAAAAAGAGCCCAGGTCCAGACGGGTTTAGTGCAGAATTCTATCAAACCTTCATAGAAGACCTCATACCAATATTATCCAAACTATTCCACAAAATTGAAACAGATGGATCACTCCCGAATTCCTTCTATGAAGCCACAATTACTCTTATACCTAAACCACACAAAGACCCAACAAAGAAAGAGAACTTCAGACCAATTTCCCTCATGAATATCGACGCAAAAATACTTAATAAAATTCTGGCAAACCGAATCCAAGAGCACATCAAAACAATCATCCACCATGATCAAGTAGGCTTCATCCCAGGCATGCAGGGATGGTTTAATATACAGAAAACCATCAACGTGATCCATTATATAAACAAACTGAAAGAACAAAACCACATGATCATTTCATTAGATGCTGAGAAAGCATTTGACAAAATTCAACACCTCTTCATGATAAAAGTCCTGGAAAGAATAGGAATTCAAGGCCCATACCTAAACATAGTAAAAGCCATATACAGCAAACCAGTTGCTAACATTAAACTAAATGGAGAGAAACTTGAAGCAATCCCACTAAAATCAGGGACTAGACAAGGCTGCCCACTCTCTCCCTACTTATTCAATATAGTTCTTGAAGTTCTAGCCAGAGCAATCAGACAACAAAAGGAGGTCAAGGGGATACAGATCGGAAAAGAAGAAGTCAAAATATCACTATTTGCAGATGATATGATAGTTTATTTAAGTGATCCCAAAAGTTCCACCAGAGAACTACTAAAGCTGATAAACAACTTCGGCAAAGTGGCTGGGTATAAAATTAACTCAAATAAATCAGTAGCCTTCCTCTACACAAAAGAGAAACAAGCCGAGAAAGAAATTAGGGAAACGACACCCTTCATAATAGACCCAAATAATATAAAGTACCTCGGTGTGACTTTAACCAAGCAAGTAAAAGATCTGTACAATAAGAACTTCAAGACACTGAAGAAAGAAACTGAAGAAGACCTCAGAAGATGGAAAGATCTCCCATGCTCATGGATTGGCAGGATTAATATAGTAATATAGTAAAAATGGCCATTTTACCAAAAGCGATCTACAGATTCAATGCAATCCCCATCAAAATACCAATCCAATTCTTCAAAGAGTTAGACAGAACAATTTGCAAATTCATCTGGAATAACAAAAAACCCAGGATAGCTAAAACTATCCTCAACAACAAAAGGACTTCAGGGGGAATCACTATCCCTGAACTCAAGCAGTATTACAGAGCAATAGTGATAAAAACTGCATGGTATTGGTACAGAGACAGACAGATAGACCAATGGAATAGAATTGAAGACCCAGAAATGAACCCACACACCTATGGTCACTTGATTTTTGACAAAGGCGCCAAAACCATCCAATGGAAAAAAGATAGCATTTTCAGCAAATGGTGCTGGTTCAACTGGAGGTCAACATGTAGAAGAATGCAGATTGATCCATGCTTATCACCCTGTACAAAGCTTAAGTCCAAGTGGATCAAGGACCTCCACATCAAACCTGATACACTCAAACTAATAGAAGAAAAACTAGGGAAGCATCTGGAACACATGGGCACTGGAAAAAATTTCCTGAAGAAAACACCAATGGCTTATGCTCTAAGATCAAGAATCGACAAATGGGATCTCATAAAACTGCAAAGCTTCTGTAAGGCAAAGGACACGGTGGTTAGGACAAAACGGCAACCAACAGATTGGGAAAAGATCCGGAAACCGGGAAAGGGAATAACACTTGAAATGTATATAAGAAATCTTTATCAATCCTACAACAGATAGAGGCCTTATATCCAAAATATACAAAGAACTCAAGAAGTTAGACCGCAGGGAGACAAATAACCCTATTAAAAATGGGGTTCAGAGCTAAACAAAGAATTCAGAGCTGAGGAATGCCGAATGGCTGAGAAACACCTAAAGAAATGTTCAACATCTTTAGTCATAAGGGAAATGCAAATCAAAACAACCCTGAGATTTCACCTCACACCAGTGAGAATGGCTAAGATCAAAAACTCAGGTGACGGAGTTTTTTGTTATTCCAGATGAATTTGCAAATTGTTCTGTCTAACTCTTTGAAGAATTGGATTGGTATTTTGCAAATACAGAGGCGAATGCCAGCAGCAAACCACTGAACTGAGAATAGGTCCCCTATTGAAGGAATCAGAGAAAGAACTCGAAGAGCTTGAAGGGGCTCGAGACCCCAAAAGTACAACAATGCCAAGCAACCAGAGCTTCCAGGGACTAAGCCACTACCTAAAGACTATACATGGACTGACCCTGGACTCTGACCCCATAGGTAGCAATGAATATCCTAGTAAGAGCACCAGTGGAAGGGGAAGCCCTGGGTCCTGCTAAGACTGAACCCCCAGTGAACTAGTCTATGGGGGGAGGGCGGCAATGGGGGGAGGGTTGGGAGGGGAACACCCATAAGGAAGGGGAGGGGGGAGGGGGATGTTTGCCCGGAAACCGGGAAAGGGAATAACACTCGAAATGTATATAAGAAATACTCAAGTTAATAAAAAAAAAAAAAAGAAAGTGATGTCATTTGCTGGAAATGAATGTGAGTGCGAATATATGTAATAAATGAAAAAAAAAAAAAACTCAGGTGACAGCAGATGCTGGCGAGGATGCGGAGAAAGAGGAACACTCCTCCATTGTTGGTGGGATTGCAGACTGGTACAACCATTCTGGAAATCAGTCTGGAGGTTCCTCAGAAAATTGGACATTGAACTGCCTGAGGATACAGCTATACCTCTCTTGGGCGTATACCCAAAAGATGCCCCGACATATAAAAGACACGTGCTCCACTATGTTCATAGCAGCCTTATTTATAATAGCCAGAAGCTGGAAAGAACCCAGATGCCCTTCAACAGAGGAATGGATACAGAAAATGTGGTACATCTACACAATGGAATATTACTCAGCTATCAAAAACAACGGCTTTTTGAAATTCGTAGGCAAATGGTTGGAACTGGAAAATATCATCCTGAGTGAGCTAACCCAAACACAGAAAGACATACATGGTATGCACTCACTGATAAGTGGCTATTAGCCCAAATGCTTGAATTACCCTAGATGCCTAGAACAAATGAAACTCAAGACGGATGATCAAAATGTGAATGCTTCACTCCTTCTCTAAAAGGGGAACAAGAATACCCTTGGCAGGGAAGAGAGAGGCAAAGATTAAAACAGAGACTGAAGGAACTCCCATTCAGAGCCTGCCCCACATGTGGCCCATACATATACAGCCACCCAATTAGACAAGATTGATGAAGCAAAGAAGTGCAGGCCGACAGGAGCCGGATGTAGATCTCTCCTGAGAGACACACCCAGAATACAGCAAATACAGAGGCGAATGCCAGCAGCAAACCACTAAACTGAGAATAGGACCTTCTTTGAAGGAATCAGAGAAAGAACTGGAAGAGCTTGAAGGGGCTCGAGACCCCAAAAGTACAACAATGCCAAGCAACCAGAGCTTCCAGGGACTAAGCCACTACCTAAAGACTATACATGGACTGACCCTGGACTCTGACCCCATAGGTAGCAATGAATATCCTAGTAAGAGCACCAGTGGAAGGGGAAGCCCTGGGTCCTGCTAAGACTGAACCCCCAGTGAACTAGACTGTTGGGGGGAGGGCAGCAATGGGGGGATGGTTGGGAGGGGAACACCCATAAGGAAGGGGAGGGGGGAGGGGGATGTTTGCCCGGAAACCAAAGAATTATTATTACGTATTAAATAAATAAAAAAAAAAGCACTAGGGAAACTGCTTTCCTGAATCCAGCTAAGCCTGAGGTCTGCCACTGGCCTGCTGTGTGCAACTTGGTAACTCCTTTCCTTAGTTGGGTCCTGTGTTTCCTTTTTTGCACAGTGAGAACTTTCAAACCGGGTGCTTTGAAAGAATTCTAACTCAGAAGTTCCAGGATGCTAAGATATGGTTGAATTTGGATCTTAGAATACAGTGTTTCTCTAAGTTTCTCTAAATTTTCTAAGTGGTTCAAGGATCTCTGGGAACCTTTTATTTACAAAATCTTTAAATCTTTTTTTTTTTAATTTTGAAATTGTGTTTTAATTTTAACATTTCTCCCTTCCTTTTCTTCCCTCCAAAGCTTCCCAGATACCTGTCCCTGCTCTCCTTCAAATTCATGGCCTCTTTTTAAAAATAAATGGTTATTGTTCTCTCTCTCTCTCTCTCAACTCTCTCTCTCTCTCTCTCTCTCAAATATAACCTGTTGAGTCTGTATAATGTTACTTGTACATCTTCGGGGCTGACCACGTGGCACCGGACAACCAATTGGTGTGCTCTTCTCTGGGGAAAGACCATGTCTCCTGTAGAATTGAGGTCACATGAAGCATTTCGCCATGTAGTTTGGTGTGTTTCTTGGTATCCTTCCTGTTCAGTTCACATTTGGGCAGTCATGAGCAAAACTTTATTGGTGTAGCTCCTGATGTCGCTAAGAGATAGAATGTCACAGCAAAGTCTGTATGCAGAGTTCTGGATCCAAGTCCGGATGCATATAGGTACAAAGCACTCCCACACCTAAGGCTCGGGGAACATTGTGAAGGGGCAGAAAGACTGCAAGAGCCAGAGGACCCAGAACCCTTTAAAGGACCACTGAAGTCCCACCAGAAACTGTGTATCTACAAAAGGCAGGATTTCTTCATGTATTTTAACCCAAACCACATCTTCAATAAGCCAAGTGCAGAGACAGCTATGAGAATCTAGATATAAGATACGAAATCCAGAAAAGTAAAACAATGGCACCCAGTGGCTTTATCTTAGTTCTGTAAATATACTTACAGATTTTATAAAATATGCTCTAAAATTTATTTATGCTAGCATCGAAAGTTTTTAAGCATGTTGTAAAAGTCAGTCAATATCCTTTAAATATTTCCATCTTGACTCATAATATGATAATACTGCTAGATGTAAGCCAAATAAATAAAATTCCTTGGAGCCCTTCCTTTTTTTTTTTTTTACCACTCATCCATTTATTGTTCTGCATCTCCAAGCCACAGATATGGTACCCATCTCTCCAGGAATATAATGCCAAGTTTTTTTGCACACCATAAAAACAAACAGGTTCTAAAAATAACCCATCACTATATGTTTTAGGCACCAAGATTTTCCTGCTTACTTCTGTTTCTTTTCTTTTTTTTTTTTATTAACTTGAGTATTTCTTATATACATTTCGAGTGTTATTCCCTTTCCCGGTATCCGGGCAAACATCCCCCTCCCCCCTCCCCTTCCTTATGGGTGTTCCCCTCCCAACCCTCCCCCCATTGCCGCCCTCCCCCCATAGACTAGTTCACTGGGGGTTCAGTCTTAGCAGGACCCAGGGCTTCCCCTTCCACTGGTGCTCTTACTAGGATATTCATTGCTACCTATGGGGTCAGAGTCCAGGGTCAGTCCATGTATAGTCTTTAGGTAGTGGCTTAGTCCCTGGAAGCTCTGGTTGCTTGGCATTGTTGTACTTTTGGGGTCTCGAGCCCCTTCAAGCTCTTCCAGTTCTTTCTCTGATTCCTTCAAAGAAGGTCCTATTCTCAGTTTAGTGGTTTGCTGCTGGCATTCGCCTCTGTATTTGCTGTATTCTGGGTGTGTCTCTCAGGAGAGATCTACATCCGGCTCCTGTCGGCCTGCACTTCTTTGCTTCATCAATCTTGTCTAATTGGGTGGCTGTATATGTATGGGCCACATGTGGGGCAGGCTCTGAATGGGAGTTCCTTCAGTCTCTGTTTTAATCTTTGCCTCTCTCTTCCCTGCCAAGGGTATTCTTGTTCCCCTTTTAGAGAAGGAGTGAAGCATTCACATTTTGATCATCCGTCTTGAGTTTCATTTGTTCTAGGCATCTAGGGTAATTCAAGCATTTGGGCTAATAGCCACTTATCAGTGAGTGCATACCATGTATGTCTTTCTGTGTTTGGGTTAGCTCACTCAGGATGATATTTTCCAGTTCCAACCATTTGCCTACGAATTTCAAAAAGCCGTTGTTTTTGATAGCTGAGTAATATTCCATTGTGTAGATGTACCACATTTTCTGTATCCATTCCTCTGTTGAAGGGCATCTGGGTTCTTTCCAGCTTCTGGCTATTATAAATAAGGCTGCGATGAACATAGTGGAGCACGTGTCTTTTATATGTCGGGGCATCTTTTGGGTATACGCCCAAGAGAGGTATAGCTGTATCCTCAGGCAGTTCAATGTCCAATTTTCTGAGGAACCTCCAGACTGATTTCCAGAATGGTTGTACCAGTCTGCAATCCCACCAACAATGGAGGAGTGTTCCTCTTTCTCCGCATCCTCGCCAGCATCTGCTGTCACCTGAGTTTTTTTTTTTTTCATTTATTACATATATTCGCACTCACATTCATTTCCAGCAAATGACATCACTTTCTTTTTTTTTTTTTTATTAACTTGAGTATTTCTTATATACATTTCGAGTGTTATTCCCTTTCCCGGTTTCCGGGCAAACATCCCCCTCCCCCCTCCCCTTCCTTATGGGTGTTCCCCTCCCAACCCTCCCCCCATTGCCGCCCTCCCCCCATAGACTAGTTCACTGTGGGTTCAGTCTTAGCAGGACCCAGGGCTTCCCCTTCCACTGGTGCTCTTACTAGGATATCCATTGCTACCTATGGGGTCAGAGTCCAGGGTCAGTCCATGCATAGTCTTTAGGTAGTGGCTTAGTCCCTGGAAGCTCTGGTTGCTTGGCATTGTTGTACTTTTGGGGTCTCGAGCCCCTTCAAGCTCTTCGAGTTCTTTCTCTGATTCCTTCAATAGGGGACCTATTCTCAGTTCAGTGGTTTGCTGCTGGCATTCGCCTCTGTATTTGCTGTATTCTGGCTGTGTCTCTCAGGAGCGATCTACATCCTTCCTTTTTAATAGTGTAAAGCAGTCTTGTTTTAGTGTCTCCGTTGTATTCTATTCAGCTCATTCCCTATTACCAGAGCTCTGATTTGAACAATAGCCTGCACATAGTTACCTTGCAAACAAGACCACTCTACCTTCTTCTCCACCTTTGGCCGTACTGGGCCTTCCTTCTCTTTTACTTTGGTTTCTTGACATAAAATGGTCATTTGGTCTCTAGACAGGATACCCCACCATGGTAGCAGCACGAGTAGATGGACGAGAAAATAAGGCGTGCACTGAAGAAGCAGCCTCCCTGGCTGTCTGTGCACAGTTTTCCAGTCAGTCCCATTCTACGTCGTTTAATCGTTAACGTTCTGTAAATCCCTCACTCTAAGAAGGAACAGTAACTGCTGTTAACCCACCAAGGCAGGCTTTGGTCACGTCAGCGAAGCCCACTTGGGCTTCGAGCCCTCATGTGTGTGGAGAGGAAAATGAGAACTGAGATCTTGTGGGAATGGTGACTACCTCTCCACATCAGGCCCTCTTGTTCCTTCATAGTGACAACACCCTTCCCGGGAGATGGTTGTCATGCTCCCAATATAACAAGGAAACCGTAGGGTTTCTCCTAAGGTCATCACACAATTCGTAGTAGCAGGGAATAGATTTGAACACGCGTAAGGATGGTGCCAAATCAAGGCTGCCACTGTTCTAGAGGCAAGGAACCAGGAGCATCTCAGACAGAAAAGGGAGGAAGGAACTGACATTTAAAGAGTGATCAAGGGGCTGGGGATTTAGCTCAGTGGTAGAGCGCTTACCTAGGAAGCGCAAGGCCCTGGGTTCGGTCCCCAGCTCCGAAAAAAAGAACCAAAAAAAAAAAAAAAGAGTGATCAACAGGGTTCGATAGATAGCTCAGCCATTCAAGGCTAGGCTCACAGAAATATAAGAGTGTTCAGTGGAACCCAAGCATTAGCTCCTAACAGCACAAGTGTGAAGCCACAGCTAGGCTTAGAGAAGGGATGGGGCTGTGATAAAGGCATAGGTGCTAGAAGATAGACTCAAGGTTTATGTCTGCCTGGCTCCAAGGCATCCGCTTCTTCACTAATGGCTAATAAAATTTGTTGGGAAGTTAAATTATGCTAGCCACAATTCTAAATCCTATACCTCCTTCAGTTTAACTCCCCAATGAAATAGTGCCCTTATTATCTCCTGTTGTATTGATAGGAAAACTAAGGCATTAGGAGGCTTAGGCCACCCAGTTAGAGAGTAATAGAACTGGCTTGGAATCTGGGCAGGCTACTTCAGAAGCTCATGGGACTTGACCACTTCAAGGCTACAGTCCTGTGGAAGGTCAGGGTTGAAACGGAAGTCTGTGGCTTTCTAAGGTCAGCGGGGAATGCTGGGCACTATTGCTTACTGAAAGCCACAGAGGATATACTTCCTCCCAGAGGCTGAATCTAAAGACAGAGATAAACTCAGAAAGCAGGGGATTATGAAGTCAGTGAAAACAGCCCCACTCTATCCCATAGCAGTTGTTGCATAGTTGTCCATGCTCAGGGATCTAGCTGAAGGGACAGAGGCTACACGTTCAAAGGAATGCTTTGTCTGCCACGGCTCGCCGTGCCATGTAGCAGAGCTTCTTGTTTAGCCCTGCACTCAACTGGAGGCAGTTGACGAGGAGCTGCCTGCCTTAGCTTTTGCTATCTTTTTGACCAGGCTCCATGTAAGGTAACTCTCAAACCAGAGCTAGGAAAGAGGTGGGAGAAAAGCTCTATAAACCTCCTTGGGATGTAAATGGGGAAACCTGAGGGTCATAGGGCAAGTTGTAAACAGATGTAGGAGCAGACTCTCTGAATTAATTTCAAGATGAAAACCACTGATGAGGAAAGTCTTTAAAGGCAGACAAAGGCTTGCTCAAAGCAAGCTTGGGACCTTTTAGGGTCTCAGAACTTGGCCCTTTGCCGTACCAATTTGTCCTCTGAAAGGGAAGTGAGGCCTCAGGGAGTAAGTTATTCTGGGCCTCGTGGTGACATGCATCCCCCCAGAGACCCAAGCCTGGCTCTGTGCCATGGGGTCCCCGGGAGCCTCTGGACACCAGCCATGGCACCCTGCCTTCTGAGGTCTAGGGAAGGGTGGGTGCCCTGTGGAAGGCTCACTGTTTTCTAAATGGCTTCCTGCCCAGAAAACCTCCAGAACTGCCCACTGCTCTATTACTGCTAATAGGACTGACTTCATAACATCCACAGGATTCAAGTTTAGATTTTAAGACTTGAAGGGCTCTTGGCATGGTGCAGAAAAAAGGAAGGAAGCCATCAGCTCTTCAGAAGATGTCCATTAAGAAGTATACACCCAACCTATGTGAGCTAGGGGGAGAGCTGATCTGCCCTGAGGCAGGAGGATGGATGAAATGCCCTTTGCTATTTGAGGGGTGTGGTCTGACTTTCTGCAGACTCTCAGGGGCCACTCAGGAATTCTGAGAGATGTACTTGTCCACAATAGGGTTTTTTTTTTCAGACTTGCCTTGTACCTAACTCCATAACGGGATTCAAATTCACAACAGAATGAAACCCCTAACCCTGCTTCTCACTGTACAGGTTGGGAACATCAAGACTCAAGGCTGTGACCCTCTGCAGGGTGCCAGACTAAGGCAAGATTGCTGGCTTTAGAACCAGGCTGGAAAATGAACACCCTGATGCAGAGCTCAGACTTCCAGCCTGAAGAATGTCCAAGGCCACAGTCTTTCTCCTTGCTCCCCCTGGCTTCACACCTTCCTTGTTTTTCCTGTGCAGGATCTACTACTCAGTCTTTTCCCGGCACTCTGTCCTCTTGGTTGTGCCTGAAGCCCCCAGGGACAGCTTCTCTGTTGCTTAGAAGGCCAGGAGGCAATCCGGCTAGTGAACCAATTCACAGGTAGCAGGATGAGCCTGTGAGTCAAGTAGACAGTCTGGACAACCAGGCTGGGGAAACTGTAATATTCAGGGAATTTCAATCAGTGTCGCTGTTTGTCCCAGCCAACTGGCTAACGGTGCGGAGTTTGAATCAGTGACCCGCCTCCTGGTCCCTCCTCCTCAGCCAGCCTCTCTCCCTCCCTCCTTCCTTCTTTCCAGTCTTTTCCTCCCTTCACTCTCCAGGAGGGGCCTGCCCTTGAGCTGAGCTGCTGTCCGCCTCTCCCCTCCCAGTGCCGCTGATGGAGCACAGGGATAGGACTGGCTCTCACAGAGCCCTGGGTCTCTTCTTGCTTTTCCCCTAGATAGAGGGGGTCACGCCCAGCAGAGCCCTGCGGAGTCCCTCCAGCGTCTCACTATGCCTCTGCTGGATGTGTTCTGGGCTTGCTTCAGGAAAGTGAAGGTAAGTGTCTGCCCAGCTGCAGCCCAGCTAAGGCCCCTGACATGGGGGAAGCAGGCAGCTGAACCCGTTGCATGATGACTGGGAAGGCCTGGCCAGCTTCTGAAACTGGGCTTACCTTTTGGAGCCAGATAAGTCTAGATTCAACCCCTACCCTTTGTCACTTGACTGAGTCTCCAAACTTTTACAAGTAAGCTAGTTGGCTTCTTTTTCCCTATAAAATTTGTCTCTGGCTTCCCAAGCCTGTCACAAATATAAAATACTTGACTTTTTTGAGCTTCAGTTTTCCAGCTTTAGAATGAAGAGAGTTAAACTAACCTCAGAGGGTGAGGAGGCTGCTGTTACTGTTTGCATAGTAAAATATTTGCAAACACAAAGAGCTAAGGTGCGAGGTTTCTAGCATGATGCCTGGCTTGTGATATCCACACAAGTAATGGTGTATATTGTTACTATTGTTAATTTTGAAATCATCAGCATGTAGCAAGCATCTACTGTGCACTAGGTAGGTACCAGGGAGCTACATAAGACAGAAAAGGTGTGGCTCGTATCCTTCAAGAGAAAATGAGAACCATGACAGATGTTGGTCAAACCTTCATTACATGCCAAGCATTGTATAATACATAGCCAGCCAGCCAGGCACTAAATACTCAGTGAAGGCCTATCCTGGTCATGGGAAATGCGGGAATATGGGAGAATCTATGGGAATGTGGAGTGTAATTTCTGTTCTCAAGAACCAAGACACTAACATGTATTTAGTATCTGCATGTGCTAGACCTGTGTGACCCTTACCACTCTCCAGTAATTTCTTTCTTTGATAGTTGTGGAAGAGACACTATAAATGGCTAAATGATACAACATCACTCAGCTATGACTGGCACTGTTGGAGTCTGGACACTAACGTTTATGGCTTTTCTTGATATGATACAGTTCCTCAAAGTACAGTCTTCGGAGAAGAATTTGGGCTAACTAGGCCCTCTATAAGATAGGACAGAAGACTTGCTGGGGCTCTTAGGAAGGGACGCCCCATTCCATCCAGGGGGTATGTGGAAAGATTTCACAAGAAGTCACATTTGGGTTGTGCTTGAGGGTGAAAGGAAGAGAAAAGTTTGTCAGGCCACAAAGAGGGGCAGGAGATTCCAGGCCTGCCTGACAGAGGGAACTACATGAGCAAGAACTGGCAGAGGGTGCTGGGTCTGGAAGGTGGTGCATGGTCAGTGGGCTGAGGGTAGGGCACATTTCATGGTCAAGTGTTGAAGAGAGGCACAGAGAGTAGGAAATTGGGTTACTTCTCAAAGGGTTTGAAATTGATCTGGGGGCTAATGGTCTTCTTTTACTGGGGAAGTTTTAGTGAAAAGGTTTGCTTATCTATGGTAGAATTGAAGAAAATCAAAGACAATGTGCAGTGTTTTTGTAAATACAAATTCATTCAACTCAATGAACTAGTCTTTATTTCCTATGGGTGTAGGGTTCAGATGATACTTCTTTTACAAAAGAAGACTGAGAAAAGTTTCACTGTCTGTTTTCATCAAATTTAAAAAATATTTAAAAAAAATCAGTATCCTTACCCGTGAAATCTTGACGTCTAAGTTGGGCATATAATTAAATGGGTGGCTTCGGAGCCAGAGCAGGGGAAGGTGATGTGGAAGGGGCCAAGTGGAGGGAGGGGCCAGGAAGGCGAGAGTGGCAACGGCCACTGCACTGAGTATGGACAGGGAGGAGGTAGTGAAGAGTTGGGTAGAATGATGACAATAAAGGAAGGGAATTGAAAGTGACTTGATGCCTGAGATGTTTCCCATCTACTGTCCCATCAATGGACTATGCTAGGTGCTTGACATTACAGTACATCCCTTTGTACTCATTAGCCCAAGGTGCTCAGCAACCTCTCCCCATTCATGACAGTTTCTTAGGAGCTACTGAACTAGAGAAGTTAAAAGAGAAGGTCAGAGATCTCTATCCCATGTCCAAGAAACATATAAGGTTCCATGCATTGCATGAACACAAAACATATATGTGCATTGGTGCACATTCAGCCATACACACATAGGCATATCATTCCAGTATGAATACATACAAAAACACATGAATGTAGACTCATAAACAGATTACACACATACACAACACACAGAAGAATGTAGATCAGCAGATCTCAACCTGTGGGTCACAACTCCTTTGGGGGTCATCTGATGACCCTTTCACAGGGGTTGCCTAAGACCATCAAAAAACATAGATATTCACATTACAGTTGACAACAGTAGCAAAATTAGAGTTAGGAAATAACTAAAATAATTTTATGGTTGGGGGTCAACACAACATGAGGAACTGTATTAAAGGGTTGCAGCATTAGGAAGGTTGAGAACCAGTGATGTAGGTAAACACACATACACACACACACACACACACACACACACACACACACACACACACACACACACATATATATATATATATATATATATATATATATATATATATATAACATACCCTTCCAGGCACACATGTATAAAGATATATAGATCCAGGCATATCCACAAAGTTATGTAGAGTATAAGGTCACATGTGCGTGCGTGCGCGCGCACACACACACACACACACACACACACACACACACACACAGAGGGAGGGGGTGGGAGGTAGCAAGAAATGCAGGAGTCCTGCTGGATGCTCTGGACCTGTCAGTCTTCTCAAAGGAGGGTGCGGTTCTGAGTTACCCTCTCTTTCTGAGCCAGGCCTCCCCATGAACAGTTATAACCGTGGAAAAACTGCTTAAAGGTAGTGACTAGTTGTGCAGAGCCTGCTGTAGCTAACAAAAAGTGTCAGATCATATAGTTCTGCCTTCTTGGAGCCCTGATAGGGAAACCAAGCCCCAATAATTTTGTACCCCAGGAGCGGAAGAATGGAGGAGGAAACCAGACAAACTGGGCTTAAGTTCCACCACAAACCTTTGTGCACGTGATTTATCTATTCACCTTTGTAAGCCACAGCCCTCAGGCATGTAGAAGTACATACATTACCTGTGTTGGCAGCTCAAAGAAATTATGAGGATCCCACGAACTTATCCTGCTACAAGCAGATTTCCAAGCATCACACTGGGTGTGACCAAAGCAAAGGGCGGGGTTTATTCTGTGTTGGGAGAATGAGGATTAGGGTTAGGATTAGATTTTGTCTAATCCTTTGTCATCATTATCTCTTGGCTCTCCACTTTGACCCTGCCTTGGTCTAGGGACAGAAGTGACTCAGAAACTGAGGTTGACAACCCAGAAGCAGAGGATACTATAAAGTTACAGGAGGCCAGTCCAGGCCTTAGAATTGTGTTTAGTTTCTCTATTTTAGGGATATCTGAAGGAAAGGCATTGGGGTGTGAAATGAGCCCAATTTAGTTCCTACTGTGTCTTCCCTGGAGTCAGCAGGGCTGGGAAGGTAGCCATAGCCACCTCTCTGTACAATCAAGCATGCGTAAGAGCCGCCCTCCATATGGTTGGTTTAGATATTTCTTTGATTCTTTGATGTTACCTTTTTCTCTCTCCCAGAACCTAGCTTGGAACTGTGTTCATTATAAGCGTAGCTATGACCCCCTTCCTATTTCCGTTGAGTATACCAGTTCCTAGAGGATAGCCTCTGGGAGGTAGAGTTCCATCTCTGTTGTCACTTCTGGGTGACTCTTGAAAGGGTTACATTTCCCCATTGTCCCTCCTTTCCTTCCTCTTAAATCTTAAGATATAATCGCCTAGTTATCAGATTTAGAAAGGCTCTTAGAAGTCATCTACTCCCCCTTCCAAACTACTCAGGAGGAAAATGGGGCCCAGAGAGCAGGGAGGCGCCCCATATCATATGAGGAGTCAGGACACAGACTGATCAAGTGTAGTCTCGCTTACATACTGTATTCTCCCTACCGATTATGTTACAAAATTCAAGTGCAGATTAAATATGGTAAAATCTAGCAGTGATGCTGGTGGGGGTATTGACAATGCCCATTGCACCCACACATACCTAGTGCACATCCATGATGATAGCCCTCCCTTACCCACCAGGAGTCTGTAGTAGTTGAAGAAATTGTGGGTAGAGAAATCTGTGGTACACCAGGAAGGCTCGGAGAAGTTAAGCAGCCAGGGATAGCTCAGCATGGGTCAGCGTGCCTTGCGCCAGTCACTATATTCATGTACTGAAGTCAGGCACTGTATTCCTACACTGAGCACATGTGAGCATGTGTGTGTAGGGCTCTCCCCAATTCACCCATGTGCTTAGTCTCAAGCTCCCTTTCTTGGAAATGCTCTCTTCCAAGTACACATAGGACTTCTATCTGGCTGCTCTTTTTGTTTTCTCTTTCTGTTTGTTCTTTTAAGACTAGGTTTCACTATGTAGCCCAGGCTAGCCTTGAATTCAGGACAATTTGCCTGCCTGAGACTTAAAGTCCTGGGATCGGTTTGTGCTCCACAACCAACTCTATGTGGCTCTTCAAACACTTGTTTCTATGACAGTGAGATTTCCCACTCACCACATAGTCTCACATTCATGCACATACATGCATGCACACAAGGTGAGCATGCATTCGCATATGTGCATGCTCATATGACCCATGTTAGACCACACCTGGCTGGTTAACATCTGTGGAATTTCCCAGTGCACTAGAGACTTCTGTACTCATGATTTCTTCAACTACTACAGACTCCTGGTGGGTAAATGACAGTTGTCATCATGTATAAACGTATGTGCACTGTGTATGTATAAATGGAGTGTCCATGGGGGCAGGTCTTCTCTGTCCCTGTGCCCACACATAGCATCTCATTCTGCTGTGAATTGCCCTGGCAGAATATGCAGTGACAGGGTGACAGTGCCTCAGGATTTCTACTCCAAGCCTCCAGGAAGCCCTTGCTTTTTCCATTCCTTTGCCCTTATCTATACAAACAAGATGGCTATCACATGCACTGTGTATTGGTTGTGAGAGGGGCAAGGAGAATGTGAAGAATTCGAGTATACACAAATGTATACAAACTCCCACAGCTAGGAAAGGACTTTAGACTTCTGGATCCTATCTCTACATTCCACAGGCTAATTAACCAGTTTCTGGTAAGTGTGCGTATGTATACATTAGAGCTGTGTATATGCAGAGGTGACTACCTCTCAATTATTGGATTCAAAGAAGTTATGACATAGACATTCAGGTCATAAGAAAACTGCTTTAAAAGAGCAGAGCCAAGCCATCCATCTTACAGACGGAGGATTCAGCTCCTGGGCTCTGTGTGCAGAATTCTTCAGCCAAGTCAACTACTCTATCAGCTGACTAGTGAGTGTTGGCTCTCAACTCTTGTATGAACAATCCACACTGTGCGGTTGTCTCCACATGGTTTATTTTAATTCAACTAGATGCTGACATAAGCCAATGATTTGTGAGTCAAGGGACCATGGACTGAAGCAAGAAAATAGGTGGAGGAAACTTACTGGTCTAGATAGAGTTTAAGAGGAGTGGTTTAGTTCTCAGGTACTCTGTGAAACTTTCTGGGAAAAAGTTTTTAGCATAGAATTGGAGGCAACTGGGTAGGGAAAAAAAGCATTGGACAAATGCTGTATTTAGGCCAAGGGCTCTTCTTGAGCCAGACACTTTCTCCATGGGATTGCCAAGGAACCCATAAATAAGGGCCTGGCACAAGGATCTGAATCTCAAGTTGTGGTCTATTGATAAAAAGGACAAGAAAATCTCCAGGGAAACAGAAGAAGGAGGTAGAGATTCAGGGGTTTTTCCCCTGGGTCTAGGGGTTGGGAGTGAATGGTGATGGGAGGGGAAGCAGAGCCATTGATAAAATTGTGTTGGTGGTGGGTATGGGCTCCAGGACCTTTTACAGACTAGACGCGTGTTCTGTCACTGAGCTGTACCCTCAGCCTGAGGCCTGGAAACTTCCATGTGGAAGTTCTACTTTGATGTTCCTGATGTAGTCAAATAGACAAGGTGTTTAGAGTGAGAAGACATGTCCTTAATGCTTTCGCCTCTTTGACTCAGTACGCGGCCTTCAGCTTCATTGGTGCTGAAATGTGCGAAGTTTGGATGGCTGTGGGAAGGAGTGTGCACCCGACGCTAGGTCTGTCTTGGGGAGAAATGGAGGCGGCTATAGACTAAAACCTAAAGAAGGTTCCAACCACTGCTCATTAGTATTTATAAAGAACACAGCATGGTGTACACAATATTCCAAGTCCTTCCTGTATATTAGCCCAATGTATCGTAACAATTACTCTGTCTACTATGGTTATAAGTAATCTAGACCTGTTTTCTCTGCCTACGAAATTTGAAAGTTAGATTGATTGTTGAGTCCTTCCTGCTCTGATACATGCCCACCACCACCACCACCAACACCAACACCACCACCACCATGAAATGAAATATAAAATACTGCTCCCAAAATGTCAGTGACTTCCACTCAAGTTCCCTAGGGAGAAAGAAAGGGAGCTTGGGCTCAGGGAAAAGCGCCTACATTGGTGACCGTTTCTCCCAGCAGGCTCCAGGGCCTGAGAACGGCTGGAGACCCAGGAAGCTAAGAGTTTGGCTTATGTTTTCAAATCAGTGGTAAAAATAACAACGATCAGCCGCCCAGATGGCCTGTACTGGGGTTTGGAAGCAGAGATTTCCCAGGGGGGTAGGGAAGGGGTATTCTTCAACCCCTTCTCAGTCCAACCATTTGGTGGCCACCTGTGCTCCTGGTGCCAGGAAGCATATAGGCCAGGCCAGTGGGGAGTTCTGAGGCTGGGGCTGCCAAGGGAAAGAAAGAAGGAAGTCATGCATTTGGAGAATGGAGTTGAGGCCCTGGAAATGGTCACAGGCAAAACCTTCCTTGGCCTTTCCCCTGCTTGAGTTGGATCACCCAGAGAGCTGGAGGGGAAAAGCAGCTGTGGTAGAGCAATGAGGTAACTGGAAGCTATACACCCTAGTTCCACCTCTGCCTCTTCTTCTGGGCCTCAATTTCCTCACTTACATTGCAGGGAAGAATACACACTTTACTTTCTAATTGCAGGAATGGTTTATGTGAAAAAGCCTGCCATATAGTAGGTGCTCAGTAAATATGGATTGATATGAAGATACAAGTACTCGGCATGTACTTGAGTCCATGACTTGGGTCCTCATTTGTCTCTCTTGTAAAAATAAGGGAAACATACACCTGCCATTTCTTTCTGCCTCTGCCTTTGAAAAGCCTATTGCTGAAGGCATCTGGTGGAAGCGAAAGAATGATAGCAAACACCGATGCTATCACCTTGTATTTCAGGAAGTGAGTTGTTTAAACAATCTCCTAGTCTTCTTATCCCCAGCTCTCTCCGCCCGTCTCTGCTCACACTAGTTTGGAGCCTGGAGATAAGGCTCACTCTAAAGCTGCTCTGCTCTTCCTAAAAAGATTCCCAAGCTTTTGGCAGGAAGGAGCATCTGTGTTGACTGGTGGGAAAGTCAAATCTTTGGGACAGGACATTCCTGAGATTATCTAGGGAACCCCTGGGGCTTGTAGCTTCTCTCTTACTCTCTTCCAGGCTTGGCTGTTAGCCTGCTAAGGCGATACAGTAGAAGGAGTGGGGAGAAGACTTGAGGGGCCTTAGGATGTAACTCGGCTGAGAAAGTGCTTATCTAGCATGCACAACGCTCTGTATTCCATCTAGAGTGTGGTATCAAACCAGCTATGGTGACACACACCTGTAATTTCCAGTACCCAGGGGGGTCTGGAGTCCAATGTCATCCTTAGCTACGTAGTGACTTCTAAGGTAGACTGGGCTATGAGAGACCCTGTCTCAAAAAAGGGGAAGGGTTGTTACAGAAGGAGTTCTACAAAAGTAATCTAGAAGTATTTCTTCCATTGCTTTCAATCAACTAGGGTTGTTCTTTCCCCTTCTATCATATGCAAGGATAAGAATTGCTAGGGACCTATCATAGGGGCAAGTAAAGTCTAGACTGCCCGTATCCTTCTTAAAACCAGCTCTCCACTGCCCTTTTAGGACAGAGAGTTCTATCTTCCACCATCAGCAGACATATACTGAACACCAGTGCATGTTCCCAGGACACTGGCATAGGATTTAAAAGTGGAACCATGATAGAAGCGTTCCAATGTAGGACTTAGTGACAAGCTCAGTCTAGCCCCAGACAACATATCATCCTCCATGTATCCAGCTATTGCCACACTAAACTTCAAAGTTCTCTAAGGACCCAGCCTGTGTACCCAGCTGCTCATAGCCACTGAGAGCCTGGCCCAATCCAGCAGCCATTGCAGCCCTAGCAAGTTTGCTGAATAGACTAAACAATATGCATGCGTACGTGTGCGCACGCACACACACACACACACACACACACACACACACACACACACACACACACACACACACGTACTCACGCACACAGGTTGTGAAATTCATATCCCCCCCATCTCACCACAGCCCGCTGAAAGACTTTTGGAGCCTGAACATTCAGCTCTAGAGGGGCCAGAGGAGCTTGCTTTTCACAGTAACCGTAGTCTGTGTTGGCGAATCTGGGTTGGGCCTGGGGGTGGGTGGTGAAGTCCCAGTGTGAAGAAAGCAGGGCCAGACCATGAATAGGGCTCTGTGTGGCCAAACTCAGAGGACTGGGGGAGGCTGGAATGTGAGGAACGTGCTCTCATGACTGTGGCCTGAGGCCTGGGTCTACAGCACAGGGTTGATCAGGGGTGACGGGATGGCGGGGCAACAAAGGTGGAGCATAAAGCCAAGAAAACAGGCAAGGAAAGGAGAAATGGCTTTCCAAGTCTCCCCTCAGATAGCAGGTCAAGGACTGTGGAGAGCCTATAGACTACACAGAGAGGATGTTAGGGGCAGTGGGCTTGGTTCCACCCATCCGAGTGAGAGTTCTGCATCCCACTGTCCCATTGTCTGGATCAAGCCTTTTACTCTGTTTCTGAATTTTATGCCAGCTGCTATCCAGTTGGCAGGCCAGATACCTAGATGTCATCCAGGAATCTTTTTCTTTTTTTTTATTTTTCTCATCCTCTGTCCTTTATCTGTCTTCTAACACATGAATAGCCTATTTGTTTATTAGTCCCCCATTCCTACTCCAAAGGTCTCTGCCCAATCCTGAACCTTACTACTTCTCTGATCTCTGTGTCTGGATTTGCCTAATACCCTGCCTATCCTTCACTCAACATCTAGAGCAGTTCCCAACCTTTTTAATGCTGCAACCCTTTAATACAGTTCCTCATGTTTGATGGCCCCCAACCATAACATTATTTTTGTTGCTATTTCACAAATGTAATTTTGCTACTGTTATGAATCATGGTGTAAGTATCCGATATGCAGGATATCTGATAAGTGACCCCCTCACATGTTTAGAAGCACTGATCTATGGTAACATTCTAAAACATGGATCTACGGGCTGGGGTATAATTCACTAGGAAATCACTGGCCGAGCATGCATGAGGCCCAAGGGTCAATGCCCAGCATACAAACCAGCAAATACATGATAATTCAAGACTGTGAAGAGCCCATAGTTGTTCTTGCCTCTAATCTCAGCATTTAGGTCATTGAAGCAAGAGGATTGGCTTAATTTTGAGGCTATCTTGGACCATATGGTGAGTTCCAGAACAGTCTGGGCCATAAGTAACATCCCATCTAAGACTACAGCAACAACCAACAACAAACCAAAACAACCAACCAAACAGCAGCAACTACATCAAAAACCAGACCAAGCCAACCAAGTAACAATGGCAAATTACAGCTTGATTCTAACCGTGTTCCTTCTTTCTTTAGGCCCTTTCAATGGTCTTCCAGGCTGACATAGCCCTTTGTAATCTGGAACCTATCTGCTGCTCTAGTTGTATTGGATACTCTACTCTCCAGCCAGACTACAGGCAGTTTCAGTTTCTCAAAGAACCTGTTTGGACCTCTCCGTGCCCTTTTCTATACTTTACCCTTTGATTGGCCTACTTTCTTGCTTCTTTGTTTGGCTTCAAGACCTGATCCAAGTGCTTTGAGAAGGACCTCATAACACAGTATCCTCCTACTCCCCTGAACCCCAACTCCCAAATGTTTCCATCTGCTCAGTCCAGAAAGATTTCTGCAGTGGGGTTGGTAAGAGTTGAACATATGACAGCTTCCACGTGTAGCTTAAATTCACAGGAAGGGAGGAAACCTATCTGATTTGTCTCCATTCCTGAGTTCCTAGCATAGAGCCTACCCCTGATGGAATATCTAGGAAATGAATGAGGGAATGAATAAATACAATATAAATAAAATCACTACTAACCTTGGTCTTTTTTGTTTGTTTTTTGTTTGTTTGTTTGTTTTAGGGTCTTACTGTATACCCAGGCTGGCCTCAAGCTTGCAATTCTCCTACCCCAGTCTCTAGATTGCTGGGATTCCAGGTGTCTATCACCACTTCCAGCTCAAGAGCAACTGTGTTTTCTTGCTGTTACTCTTAGGACTCTTGGTTCAGAACTCCTAGATCTTGCAGCAATATGTTCAGCCAGCAGGAGACAAGAAGTACCACTGTACTAGCATGTAGGTGGTCATTCTCCATCTTCTTCTACCAGGCTTTCAGCAAGCTACCAGATTAGCATCAGGAGTGAGAGCAAAATTAAAGCCGGAGTAGATGTGGAAATCCAGTAGTGAAAGTAGAAGAATCCTGGAATTTGAAACCAGCCTGGATTACATGAGACTTAAGTCTGGGAGATGGGCGAGTGCGGGGTGGGAGTGGGGCGGGAGGGAGAACACTGTATCTCAAACCCTCCTGTTCAACCTTTTATTTTGGGAAAGGGTCTTACTACATATACATAGCTCAGGCTAGTCTTGAATTCACTCTGTAGCACAGGTGGACACTGAATTTGTGTTTTTGTCTTGGCCTCCTGAATGTCTAGTTTTATGGCCCTATGCCACCAGGCTCTCCTCTAATTATCTTGTGAACAAACTTGAAGTTTCTTATGGTCATGATGAATTGGACTGGTAGTAGGATAGGATAGAAGGGGTTTCATGCGACTAGAACAGGACTGCAAAGTAGCTATCTGTCCCAACTGTTAGCTCATTTCCTAATTTCCCAGAATTGTCAATTGTCACAGATAGGACCTCATGGGCCCCTTCTTTGTCCTTTCTTCCACCCACTCACCCTTCTCTTTCTTATATCACCCTTTGTCCACCAGATAGAATTATGTTGACTTGCTCACTCATAGTTCCACTTTGTAGCTTTTTTTAGGGGACTTGCATCTCTCTCTCTCTCTCTCTCTCTCTCTCTCTCTCTCTCTCTCTCTCTCTCTCTCTGAATATACTTCTCTGATCCTAGAACTTTCTATCTCACTAACATTTTTACAGGTCATAAATGAACGATAAAGTGAATATGCTTCCAATACCTTCTTTTTCTTGTGGGCAAATGTCTTTCTTGTGGGTCTGTCTTTGAGGACAGACTTGGTTTGTAGCTCTTGTAGGGTGATCTAGGTTAGAGACAAGTATTTCTAAGATTAGGAGTCACTGGGACTAAGTGGCTGTACCAGACGTCATCATCATTGTTCTGAGGATAAGAGACGTGGTACCTATTCAGACAACCCCTTTGCTAATAGCATTTTGGTTTATATCAAGGTGCAAACAAGCAAGAAGATGCTATCTCTGAGAAATAGGTCCTTCTTTCCTCCCTCCCTCCCCCCTCCTTCCCTCCTTTCTTCTTTCCTTCCTTCCTTCTTTCCTTTTTTCTTCCCTTAATAGCATGATTGCTATCACTTTAGTCCAAGCTTCTGACATTGTTTGCCTGGAAACACACACACACAAGCCTTCCAATAGATAACTCTGCTTACATTACAGCATTACAAACCCTCCCTGCACAGCAGCCCAAAGGACTGTTTTAAGGTTGAAGTCCCATTTTTATCATTCCACTCTTTGCTCCCCAATGGCTGCCTACTTGTGCTTTCCAGCAAAGCCAAGATCCTCTTCCAAAACCCTGCAGATGTTTGGCTGTTACCCACCCCCTCTCTCTTCAGATTTTTCCTGGAATGTTATGCATCTGATCTTCCTATAGATCTTTCCTTATCTTTGCTAAACAGGTCGTTGTTCAAAGTTTAGCTCCTGGGAGAGGCTCACATGCCCACTTCCTAGTCACTCTTCCCTGTCACTTTGTAACTCAAGTCTTTTAAAATTTCTCCTTGGGTCTTGTGATGCCTGACATGTTTTTGTTTCTTTCTTTATTGGTTGCCAGTTCACACTAAGCAGTGTCTACAATAAGGACCTTATTTGTCTAGGGGATCGTTATACTCTTAACATCTAGCCTGGTGATCTGCAGATATTTGTGGAATGAATTCACCAAGGATTTTTAAGATGCTGAAAACCATTGTTATATACATTTTTTTTCACAAAGCCTGTGAGGTCGGGATTTTTACTTTCCTCCTACTAAGTATACAGAAACTGAGACTCGAGTGATTATAAATGATATTTAGAGTCACATGTAAAAGAAGACTGTCCCTCAACTTGGGCTTTCCAGTTCTAAATACTGCTATTTACACTAAAGAATCTTGCTTCTATCCTGTACAGGGCTGAGCATCCGTGCCAGTAGATGCTTACTAATTCTCTGACAGTCTGCATTATCAGGCATTGAAACTGTATTGTGAACTACTTGGGAGACACTCCCTTTTCTGTCAGACAAAAGTGAATCAGAAGTAGACAGTTGAATAGGAGGAAGCAGTATGAAGTAGGTAGCTAGGAGTCTGGGACTGTGGGCTCCACTTTTCTCCTTACTTCATCCTTCTCTTCTATGGGCCTCAATAGGCCCTTCCATAAAATGGGTAAGTTGAACTTGCTAGTTTCAGCTTTTAATATATGTTCTTTTTTTTTTGTGTGTGTGTGTGGGTACAGTGCGTGCTTGCTGTGGCACAGATATGAAGATCAGAGGGCAATCTGAAGGAAGTTCTCGCCTTCTGCCGTGACGGTTCTGGGAATTAAACTTGAGTTTTCAGGCTTGAGAACAAGCGCCTTTACCTGCTTAGCCATTTTACTGACCCCTTTTCCATTTTGATACGTTCTCTTTGTTTCCTTTGCAGTGCTTCCCGTCGCTGCCAGGGAGGAGGAATGTCGGTGAGTATGCAAGATGCACCTCACAAATGACGTACTAGGAGATAAAGTCTCCTCCCTCATGATGTGCATGCGCTAGCTGATCTTCTTAAGGAACAGAGGCAGTGGCCAAGTGGCAAAGCTGGAGACAGTTTCTCTTTTGGCCTCCCAAGGCACATCCTGGCTTCTTCCCACCCTGCTTTTTGGCTCTGGCTTACGGGCAGTGCCTCTTTATTTCTCCGATGAGGGTCTGGTTCTTGTCTGTGAGCCAGGGGAGGATTTCCCTCCTGAGCTATCAGCACAGCACAGCCACCCATGTGCTTCCCTTGTTCTCAGCTGCCTCCTTCCCACTGGCGCGTGTACTATGGATGGGCAAGGCATCAGGAAAGGGGCATGTGGAAGTGGAAGAGAAAGGAGGCTTGATGTTTTGGGTTCATGTCCATGACAGGCCAATACTTGCTGTGTCTGGAAGGATTCCGAGATAAGATGGGCTCCCAGACTACTTAGATTAAAGGGACAGGTGTGTTAAAAAAAAAAAGTCCCTCTGCTCTCTGACAAGTTTCTTTGCGTCAGACAATGCATTTTCCTTTGCCCCCCTGGTGTTGACTTGATGTGAATAGTCTGTGGTAGTCTGCAAGCAACTTCACTGCGCTGAAGAGAACACAGCTATCTAGAGAGGCTGCCATGGCAAACAACAGAAAGTAGGTTGCTGGTCAGGAAAGGGTTGGCAGCCACTGACAGAACAAAGCCTAGGCTAGGCTTTGCTGAGATCTCTGGGGCCTCAGCCTTTGTCATTCACTTATCTTTCTTGTCTGGAGGAGCCTACGACTTGAATGAACATCATTCCTAAGGGGTGGTCCCTAAAACAGTGAGGCATCAGTGAATTGTCATGCTAAAGGTCAAGGTGTGGCATCCTGCGAAGGTGTTAGAAGAGACAATGGGAGCCTTGCGGTCAAGATCGAGCTGCTTTTAGGTGCAGTCTTACCAGAAGTCAGGGGGCATTTGGTGACTTCCCAAGGATGTTTCCACTGGAGTTCTTGGGTGGCAGCTTCTAAAAAGGAGAAGTGTGAGACAGGGTGTTTATTTGCATTACTATGACAGCAAAGGCGAGAGACCTATTTTGAAGAAGCATTGCTTTGACAAGCACACAGCATGCATCTGCTTCTTAAGACCTCGGTCCAGCACTTCTTGCTGAGCACAGCTCCTTCTCTGTACCAGGGACTTCTGGGAGCACAAGTTCTGGGTGCTGCCCATACTAGGAGAATGACGAACTTCTCTAGTTCGCAGACACCAACTTCATGGCTAAAAGAAACCCCTCAGGCCCTGAAATAGTGACCCCCCTATTCCAGACAAGTGCATTTACAACTGCCAAGTTGTCTCATTAAAACATCTGTGCCAGGGGGGCCAGAGATACAGCTCAGTTGGTAGACTACTTACCGGACATGCTCGAAACTCTGGGTTCAATATGTAGAACAGCAAAAATGGGGTGTGGTAGGGCAGACCAGAAGGAAGAGGATCAGAGTTCAAGGTCATCCATGTGTCCATACTGAGCTAAAAAAAAGAATATCTGTATAGAATTGGCATGCAAGCTAGTACTAAGCCCTGGGAGGATGGGTACTTTGTGGCCTCCAGAGGAGAGAGGAATATCTTTTACAGGATGTCAAGAGAGGTTATCATCTATGAAGTGAAGACAGGACTGTTTTTTCTTCTATTGGTTTGGGTTCAAGTTTGAAAAAAGTCTATTGGAGGGCGTGTTTTCAGGCCAAATCAAGGACAAGTCAGCAGCAATTATGTGTTTGAATGAATGTGGTAATTGCAAAAGCAAGGCGCTAGACCAGAGTTCCTTACAGATCTCATTGTGTGAGCCCCAGCCAATTTCTTGCTTTCCTGAGTGCTATCCACATCAGTATAATGGGACGTCTTCCACAAGACTCATATGCGTCACAAGGTATTCCTTGTGCATCGCAGAGGGTCAAGGTTGTGCTTACCAGCAGCATATATACTAAAACTGGAGCAAGCCAGAGACAATGAGCAGGCTCTTTGCACAAGGATTAGACACAGGAACAGCAAAATGTGGCTCGCACCTGCAATCCCAGGATTCAGGAAGCAGAGGTAAAGGCCCAAGGGTGATGGTTTCCATGCTATGGTAATTACGTAGGAGAGATGTATCAAAATGAGAGCCTATGTAAAAAAACAAGTGTCAAAGTAATGAACGAAGTGATTGTTTATGATATTTCACTGCTAGAATGAGCAGAAAACCTTGTTTTAATTTATTGGGGTTTTTTGCCCACTAGACAGTGTGTTTGTGTTTCAAACTTCAGGAGTTTTACAAAACCAAAATGTCTTCCTGCTGCTGTCGCTCAATTGCTGAACAACCCTCTTGGAAGTGACTAATGTTACTGACTTTTTGGTTCCTCAATGAGTTTAGATGGTCTAGAGAAAAGGAGCTGCTAGATACGGTGGGGGTGGGGAGAGGGGCATGCGGAAAGGATGTTAGGAAGAACTGTGGGGCCGGAAATGTGGACTGGTAGAGTCAGCATTTGTTTGGACTCTGCCCCCTCTGCTGGAGCCACCCTGAAGGAAGATTCCATCCCTTCTAGGAATCTCAGTACAGCCACGTGCCCATAGAATGCTCGCATTGCAGAACAGAGGGGTGCAGGAGAGGACCAGCCAGAGATTTTTAGAGGCAAAAAGCCAACAACAACAACAACAACAGCCAAGATAGTCCTGAAATCTGGCGGTTGCCTGTGATTAGTATATATAATCTTATTAGGATGAGTTAACCAAAGATTTCTCTGAGACAGTTCTATTTCCTCTGTTCTATGGGCAGAGGAAAATGTGGTATGAGAGGTCATAGGCTCTCTTGTTATGATGTTACCTTACCAAAGAGTGAGAGGAATGTCCAGCTCACTTCAAATCACGTGGACCTTCCAGGACTCCTGCTATCAGGATCCTTCTGCTTCCTTCAGGTCCTCCCGCCATGTTTTTTGGAGCATGGATTATTTCTATGATGGATATATTTCTGGAACCTAACAGAAACCCACTTCCTCCAAATAAAACCATAATTCATACCAGTCTTGATTGTAGCTGGGTCGGGGGTGGTGGCTGGTAGAAGATCTCTATTTTTGGTTTTGGCTTTGTCCTTTGCCAGCTGTGTGACTTTAAGCTTCTTTCTCCTCTCTGGGTCTAAGCGTTCCAGCTATGCAATGTATTCCTCCACTAAAACACCAATAAGACACATGTTGCTCTGAAACACAGTCATTCCACTACAGATTCCACATTCCTATGGAAGCCATTAGCTCTCCTGTCCAGCAGCCTGCAGAGATGATGGGGCTGGGGGGGGTGGGCCTTTCTTTCTACCACTCTGTGCCAAATCCTCTCTGAGGCCCCTTGCTCCCACTGCACAAAGCTCCTTTGTTGCCTAAAGCTGTTCAGAGCTACTCTCCAGGCTGCTGCCGAAATGGTTGCAGCAACCTAGGGGGTAATACTTCGCCTGTAACCAGAGCTCCCATTCCCAACCCGACTGGCTCCAGTTTGGCTGCAGGCTTGTCTTCTCTACTGGACTCTGCCTATCAGCTGAGTCCTCCAATTCTTGGGGGGCAGGGACATAGAATGGCCAATTTAAAAGGTAGAAAATAAAAACAGATTTCTCCATTTAAATTCACGAATCCAATGATACTATTGGGTGTTACCTCTCATACTCAGGATGGCAGCAGAGTAAAATACCAAGCATATGAAAACCATCATCACTGTCAGAACCCAGGACACTTCCTCCATTTGAATAGAACTAAATCATTCTCATAACTAATTCTTGATAGATTCAACCACTCCATATTTGCTATTTTGCAAAGAATATTTGCAGACCATGGCTTGCTTATCTTTTGACATATTTTCTCCAGCAACTTCGAAGATCATAAACATCTACTTAGTTGGAAGGGTATCTGGAATGGATTATCATTTGAGACAGGAAATGTGTCAGCCATAATCTAAAGTAAATACAGCTAAGGCAGAAACCCTGGCTTTGAGAGGAGAAGACAGCATCTAGTCCCATCTCTGCCATCAGTGCCTTCTCTGTCCATTACCTTTATTGAACCTTAGTTTTATCATCTATCCGATAAGAAATTTGAACCAAAAACTCATCATGGTCTCGTGCACTTTGACTCTGCATTCTCTCCTGTCTCAGCCCCATAGGACTGGTAGAAAGGGCAATTTCAAGATTTTGGGGGAGGGAGGGTGTGACAATGGTTTCCAGAACTGTGTAGAACCCTAAGTACTCCTTTGAAGTCAAAGGCGCTGTTGAGCCTAGCCTCCCAGTCTTTGTTTTTAGCAGGGCATATCTGAGTTCAACTCGAGCTAATAGATACAAGTCAGATAAATGTGCAAAGGCACAGTGTATACCTGCCCATTTTCATAACCTGAGCCAATCCAGATTAGACGATAGAGAGGAGTAGGGATTGCAGGTGAATTGTCGGAGAAAGATGTGGAAGGTGCTGTGAGACTGTCACTAAAAAACACATGGTCCCTTCAAACTTGCCATCAGAGATCACTGTTTTCATCATGCTTCAAAAACCTTCTCATCTAGGACTCGCTTTCTTGGTGAACGTACCAGTAGCCACTCAGCCATTCAAGCAAGAATTATGGGTGTCACCTGGACACTATCATCCTTCTTACTTGCTACCATTCAACCACTAAGTCGTGTAAAAGAGATCTCTTTGTAATGCTTTCTAAATTTGCTCCTTCTTTGCCACCCACACCACAGCCCTCTATTTGGACCTTTACGAGCACAGGCATGGATGGATGTTTCATAACTTCTGTCTACCGCCAAGCTTTTTGTACAATTTCCCTTCTTCTTCTTCTTCTTCTTCTTCTTCTTCTTCTTCTTCTTCTTCTTCTTCTTCTTCTTCTTCTTCTTCTTCTTCTTCTTCTTCTTCTTCTTCTTCTTCTTCTTTCTCTTCTTCCTCTTCCTCTTCTGCTAATGCTTCTTCTGTTAATGCTTCTTCTTCTTTCTTCTTCTTCCTCTCCTCCTCCTCCTCTTCTTCCTCCTCCTCCTCTTCTTCCTCCTCCTCCTCTTCCTCTCCTTCTCCTCCCCCTCCTCTTCCTTTTCTCCTCTTCCTCTTCTTTCTCTTCTTCCTCCTCTTCCTCTCCTCTTCCTTCTCCTCCTTTGTCCTTCTCCCCTCCTTTTCCTCTCCTCCTCCTCCTCCTCCTCCTCCTCTGCCTCTTTATCCTTCTTCCTCATTTTACTTACAGTACCAAGAATCAAACCCATGGCCATATATGTTAGTCAACTTCTCTTCCACTGAACCACCATCTAGACATCATTTCCATCTTTTCTCTGTTTCTATTATAACACATAACCTTGTCCGATATTCTTTTATTCTCTTGTCTATCTAGTAGACTATGAGCTCTTGTATATTGTCTACACGCCTGACTCCTGTATCCCCAACTATAAGCTGGGGACTTCACATAAATAATGAATCTGCCATGAACTATCTTTAATTTTCTAATGGTACAGCCAAAGAGCTCCTAACAATAGGATTGGTGAATTATTACACTTTCTTCTCTGTCATTTCAGCTCTAAATCCATCTATTACAAATCAACAGAAAGCCTCACTGGTTTCAGATGGCAAAGTGTCCCAAGGCATGCCTTTGGGGGGGGGGGGACAGATTCACGTGACATATGTTTCCACTAAACCATTAGAACTTGGAGCTTGCTACATCTCAAGATAGGAAAAGTCTTTAAGGGCCATGTTAACTGATACTTCTCACAGCAAGTACTAAGGGACCCTGGAACCCTCAGAGAGTCCTTGGAAGCTATGAAAGAAGACAGAACAGAGAGGTAGTTCATTCCTGCTGCATTCAAGTAGTTCCAGCTTTACAAATTGGGGGCCTCCTGAAGATATCATTTGGAGTCTTGAGTTTTCCATATAAAAGCGAATGTTAGAGATTGTAGCTGAACCTAGTGTTCAGGTGCTAGCTGGCTCCCTTTTTAATATCATTTCTGCTATCTAACTAGTTTAGCTCTGACCAAACTCTCTAGGGATTGTGAAGCCTTTGTTATTTTGTATTCAGTTCAAAGTCTCCCTCCTTCCCTTCCTCCTCCTGTGCTGTTTTGAGATAGAGTCTCTATATGTAGTCCAGGAGAGCTTCATGCATGCAGCTCTCTGCAAAACTCCCATTTCTCACCTTTCTGAATGTTAAGATTTCAAGTACCTGCCTCTATGCCTATTGAACATTATTAATATCGACTCCGAATTGGGTGTAAACCAATTTCTATTATTAATCCAGTTTTCCCCCTTGGAGATTCATGAGAGTGAATTCATGAGAGAGGGAAAAAGATTCCTTCTTCCCTGTGGCTATTGGCATCTACACTTTTCTGGTGTTTGAGGTAGAAGGGATCTTATTGCTTGTGTAGACCAATGTGCTCATTAAAGTTGGGAAATTCAAACTCAGTGCAAGGAAGTGACTACAGAAGAACATATAGATAGCTAGATGAGTGACAAACTAGAGTCAAGTTCCTACTCTTCTACAATGTTCTCCTCAGACTCTGTCCTTTTCCAGAGTGAATAGCCTTGACTCTAAGATCTCGCACAAACCAGGTAGCTTCCCAATGGCCAGGAAAACAAAGTGCTGTGCTGATGATTGCTCCACAGTGGCTTATGTGTGCTGTGGGAAAGCATGGGAAACTGGTGTCAGAAGCAGAGTTAAGTCTTGTCACAACCTGAATGCTGCTTCTCATTGCACCCATCTTCCCATAGGTCTGAATCCACTCAAACAGCCCCCTCCCCCAGTGCAGGACAGCCCAGCCAGCTTTCTGAGTCCTTTTCTGAACTGTGTGCTGGAGATTCCTACTGTGTGACCTTCCACATCTCAAATCCAGAAACAGGAAGAGTTGATGTGGTTTGCATTTTTGAGAAGAAAAATGAAAACATAGGAAGTGGGGTTCCTGGGAAGACAGGCTTCTAATCCTGCGTCCCATTTGTCCCTGGAACAGGATAGTACTGGGCATACATTCCACAGAGGAGGGGAATAACTTTCCATATGAAAAACAAAACAGGGAGCCCTTCAAGGTTTGGAAAGAGAAAAAGGTCAAAGGGAGACTTTTAAGCAGGGAAAGGGCAGTAGGTTGAGACTCCCCAGCCCTTTCTCACACTCTATCCTCACTGGCAACTGTCATTCTTTGATCTGTTATCAACACATCTGACCCCTGGCAAAGTCCTGCTCAATGTTGTGCGTTGGCTAAAGAAGAGTTGGACTTCTCCTCTGAGGACAACCAAAGCACACTCATTCAAAAACCTTCCATTAAAGCCCAGAGGGAGCAGACATTAATTACACACGCAAAAACAACACACAGCGCCCAGGCTTTGCCAAGTACAGGCTTCTTGGTTTTAGAAACCCAGTGCAGGGAAGTGCCTTGCCTTACTCCAGCTGTTTCCTGGGATAACCACCCAGATGAGCTGCTGTGAGTTTGTGTGGCTTTGTTTGTTATCTCAGCTTTCTACCACCCACCCCCACCACCCACCACCCACCCCCGAGAAGTAGGAACCGAGTGCGCTCCTACCTATGCAAATACTAGGAAGGCCAATGCAAAAGGGTAAGTTAGAAAAACAGAAAAAAAGTCCAGTATTCCTGGATTTCTAGGTCTTTTAGAGTCCTGGTTTCTGGGCTGGCAAACATGAATAGTGTGTAGCTAGCTTCCAGGATAGAAGTATAGTTCTGCCTTTGGGTCTCAGAGAAATATAAATACAGCCCTTCAAGAAAATCAACTCTTGTTCACCCCTGAATTTTCTATAGATGTACATGTCACATAGGAAAAGCTGGATCCTTGATTTTGCTGCAGAAAGTAATTGCAGGGCAAGATAGTGCAGGGAGTGAGGGGATCTTCACTGCCAACAAAAATTAATGATGCTGCTTGCGTGGTTCCCTGGAAGTTTCCGGAGGAAGAAGGCTATACTCCAAGTTGTACATGCTTAGGCCTTAAGCAAAGTTTCTTGGTATTTTTGCATTTTAAGAATTATATATAATTCTATATAAAAGAAATATTGTGTCTATGTGGACAATGTTCACAGCCAATGTTAACTGTGTTAATTGTGCTGGAATTCCTCATTATCACCTGACCAATATCAACCAGAGTGAGAGATTCCTTTTTCTTCCTGTGTTGTCACAGTTTTTCTCTCCTCCCTTACCTATTATCAGCCCTTGACACAAATCAAACAAAAGAAAGGAAGGGAGGGAGGGAGAGAGGGAATGGGGTAGGGAGGAAGAGGAGAAAAAAAAGAAAAAGAAAAAGAAAAAGAAAAAAACTCTAGAATGACAAGAAAACTCAGAGAGTTCTGGGTCTGAATTGTGACTGTCATCCCTGTAATACCTCTCTGAGACTTGGCTCTCTCTTTTTTTTGTTCATGGTCCAGGCTGATCTGGAACTCATTATGTAGTTCAGGATGGTCTTGAACTAGTGATTTTTGTGTTTTAGCCTTCTGAACACTTGGGTGAAGGCATGCACAACTACCCCTGGAATTTCTCCACATTTGAAAATGGAGATCCCAAAAGTCTGCTTTTAGATTGTAGGATCTAAGTGTGAGGAGGGGAATGAGAGTGCTCAGACAAGACACAGATGATAATTACCAAATGATGGTCCAATGACCACAGTCACTAACTCGGGCAGCCCAGTGGTTTTAAGGAGAGAGTTTTTTTCCCTTCCATCCAGGAATCTGACTTGAGATCACAAAAGCATCTGCTGAGACTCAAGGAATGAATCCCCAGGCCTCTGGGATAGAGACTGCTTACGTTGAATCAGGATTCCAGAGCCACAACCCCCTACTCCAGGGAAGCCAGAGCATGCAGGCCAGAGAGGAATTGATAGATGGATGGCAGGATCAGAAATGCCTGGTGATCAGGTCTCTAAAGAACAGATGTGCTTTCTGCCTCAGGTCTGACAATAAGCATCTTTGCCTCATTCCTGGGGACTAAAGTACAACCAGGCAGGATGTGTTGGCTTCACTCCTAACAGACCTCTGACCTTTGGCAGATCCTTGTTCTCTCTGGGTCCTCATTTCCTCATAATTAAAATGAGAGGCTTGGAGTCTCTGGTTTTTTTATTTGGTTGTTGTTGTTGTTACGTTTTTGTTGTTGTTGTCGGTGGTGGGTTTTTTGTTTTGTTTTTTTTGTGTTGTTGTTGTTGTTTTGTGCCTACATTGTTTCTATGAGCCTTAGTTGGAAAGGGATTTGTCCTTGACTTACCAAAAATATGATCAGTCTGATCATCAGGTAGTGTGACACAAAATCCTGGGTTCTGGTAAAAAAAAATGGCAAAAAGCAGTTAGAGGAATGGCCTTGCCTAGTTCCTACAATCCCTTCTGTCTATGTCTTAGCTGAACTGGTTCATTCCAAGCTGCCCAGGCAAAACTGAAGGGCACATGGATCAAAGCAGGTGTTTCCCAAGCCTGGGGCTCTGCCACAGGTACTACAATATGACATGAAGTAAGGAAAGGAAACAGGAAATCCTACACACTGTGCGCACCTAATTGTTCAGGAGGAATTCCTTTGTGGCAAGCCTGCTGCTGTCTCAGAAGTCAGCAACTGCTGAGGAGGGAGAATGGCAAACCTGCAGGCTCATTTTGCAGACTCTAGTCTGTTTAGACCTTTGCCATTCTTGAAAGCCTAGTGCAAATATTGTCTCCTTCCTCTTCCAAATCCCCAGAATGCTGTGTATCTGCTGTATCACATGGCTCATGTTCTGCCTTGTGTTTGAGCTATTTCCTTTCAGATATAGAATAAGTAAAATACATGCTCCAGGTTAAAAAAAATTCTCTAACTATTGAGCCATCTCTCTAGCCTAACTCCAGGTCAGAATTTAAACCTGGGTATCTGCCTATCAAATAGAAGATAGTTTAAATTCCACAACCCACTACTGGAGCTGGCTACTGTTACAGAGTCAGTCTCTGCCCCCTCCCCACTCGTTGTGTGTGTGTGTGTGTGTGTGTGTGTGTGTGTGTGTGTGTGTTATTGATTGCCAGGAATGAATATCAGGGTTATTGAAAATGTAAAAGTTGTCCAGTGAGATTGCTTAGCAAGAAAAGAGCACTTACTAACAAACCCAGTAAACCTAAGTTTCACCTCGGAAACCTGCATCATGGAAGGAGAGGACCAAGAACTGCAAATCATACTCTGACCTCCACACACATGCACTAGAGTACTTGTTTATGCATGTAAGCATGTAGGCACACCACACCACACACACACACACACACACACACACACACACACACACACACGCAAGCAAGCACAAACACACATATATGAAGGAATACAAAAGTCTGTTGATCTTGGTGGCCCACATTAATAAGCCCACAGGCAGGATGAATCTAAGTTTAAGGCTACCCTAAGCAATTTAGTATGACTCTCACTCAAAGTGAAAAATGTCAAAAAAGAAAAAAGAAGAAGAAAGAGAAAAAAAAGCAAGACTGGGCATATGATAGCTTGGCAGTTCAGTGCTTGCCTACCATGTATGAAACTCTGGGTTCTGTCTCCATTACCTTCAAATAAATAGAAGCAGGGGCATGAGGGTTTGGAATGAGCAACTCCAGTGTTGGCTCTGGAGTCAAAACACTCTGGGTTAAGGTCTGGCTAGCCCCTTGCTGTCAAATCAACTTGAGTGAATTCTGTCTCCTCTTTGATCTGTAAATGGGGTAACCTTCCTATCTCACTATCTCACAGGGTTGCTGTAAAAGCAAACCAGATGAAAGCATCAGGAACTGCAAGGGGCTCTCTATTAATCTCCATGATGTCTCTGCACCTTTGAAATAGAAACCTCAGCTCATCGGGAGCTCTGTCCCCAGTGCCCCTGGCTCCCGGTGTCTTGGACAGAGGAGGCAGCTGCTGGTGCTGGGCGATGTCGGACAGCACCTCTGGGTTATGCACGCCACACCTAGAGTCGCTGATGCTTTGCTACTGCCTATTTCCAAACACACTGTCCCTTGACCTTCCTTTGAAGCTAGACCTAGCTGAGGGAACCAGTTTTCTAAAATTGCTTGGCTTGTAAAATATTGTTGCTTCACCAAGTGGGCACTGGCCTGGCCTTGTCCCCGAGCCCTTTGAATCGCTTTGAAATTTCTGCAAGCCTTATTTCTGCTTTCTGCTCTCTTAGCATCCAGTTCCTCAGATTCTGTTTTCAATGGATTCTTTCAACGTTGCCTGCCAAGAAAAGAAATGTGGATTCCTATAAAGGAAGTAGAAAGATACAGAGAAGAATATTTAGTATCCAAATGAAGCAGATATAAAACTTTTGGCAGTGAGAGGCGAAGAGAGCTGCAGAATGTCAGGCATTCTGAACTCCTTCTATCGGTCCCTTTTAACAGTTGACAAACTGATGGGAAAACTGAGAGACCTGGAGAAGATAAGGGACTTCTCCAGACAGTGAAGCAGCTTGGGAGGCTAGGTGGAGTGACAAGGGGCAAGCCTCTGCAGTGTACCTGTACACTGCGAGGTTAAAGTTGAGGGACCAAGCCTGGGGGAGGTAGGTGGGACCCGAATAGAAGTGAATGTGACCCCTAAGAAAGGAGCATCAATCAGAAGAAGCAGTCAGACCAGCTGCAAAATTCCCCCCAAAAGTGGGAATAGAGGAGGCTAGTGGTTTAGCAAGTTATGAATTTTGCTGAGCAAGGGGAGGGAGGAGAGAGGAAGAGAAAGGAAGAGGGGCCAGAAAAAAAAAGAGTGGAATGAGGAGAGGGGAAAATGGGGGGGGGGTGATCTGGAGTAGCAAGGTCGGTAAAAGTTGAAAAGGAGAAAATCGTATAGTCCTATGCTGTGTGGGCATCCAACCCCTTTCTAAGACCCTACCACAGCCATTACTGCTTGGTTTCTTTTAAGACTCTGAAAATGTCAACTGGTCTTTGGTTTTTTGTTTTTGTTTTTGGTTGTTGTTTTGTTTTTGTTTTTCCTTTTGCTTTTAACAATCGTTCATTCACAACTGCTGGCTATTAGGAGAAATGGCCCAAGACTTAGGCTTTGTCTTACTTAGCAAATGTAGCACACCAACAGGAGCGCATCCTGTAGTCTTCCTTCGCTTCCAGAGCAAGCCCTGGGCTACCCCCAGTCACTTGTGTCTGAGTACCAACCACAGCTCTCCTTCACACTGAGTGGCTGGACAAATTGCCAAGGTTCTCGCTGCCTCAGTGACTGAATTTGCAAAAATGAGGGTAATAGCCTTCAGAGAAGGTGCTAAAGATCAAAGAAGTGGCTCCTGGATTAGCATGCAAACAGTGCCTGGGACATTGTTAGTGCTCGAAAATGTTAAGTGGGTCAGTGGTATAGTTCAGTGGACAAAAGCACTTGCTGCCTAGCCCGACAACCTGAGTTCAGTCCCTAAAACCCATATAATCACATGGTGGATGTGGAGAACCCATTGTAAGTTGTCCTCTGACTGCCATGCAGGTGAACCACTGCATAACTAAATATGTAAGTAAGTAAGTAAGTAAGTAAGTAAGTAAGTAAGTAAGTAAATGTAATTTTAGAAATAGTAAGAATCACTGTGACATTCTGGGTTCAAAAGTAAGTCAGTAGACAGCTGAGGCTCAACTGCAGAAACACTACATCTAAAGCTAGGCATGGTGATTCGGGGCTATAATTCCAGCAGCCCAGAGGCTGAGGCAGGGGGATGCAGAGTCTCAGGCCACTCTGAGCTACATAGTGAGACCGTGTATTAAACATGAACCAGTGTTGTTCTTAGTACAAGCAATAACGCCAGTGAAACTACTTCTACTCTTTTTCTATGAAATGTACAAACCTCTACTTCTGGTGGGGCGGTGGTGTCTCCTGTCACCTTATATAAATATGTGAACACTTTCATCAATACTGCCATCATCTGTTGTGTGCTTAATTAAAATCGTATGGAATGACATAACTAATAAACCCTAAAGTCTGAACTGCAAAAAGATGAAAAGACCTCAAAACACACACACACACACACACACACACACACACACACACACACAGAGAGAGAGAGAGAGAGAGAGAGAGAGAGAGAGAGAGAGAGCCATCTTTCCAGCACCCCACACCCTTCAAGACAAGGCTTCACCATGTAGCTCTGCCTGAACTGGAACTCACCATGTAGACCAGGCTGGTCTTCAAGACACAGAGCTCCTCCTGCCTCTTTCTCTATAGTGGTGGACTTAAAAGCATACATCACCATGGCTATTGGCTTTAAAGGCTTCTTTGATGGAGACTCTCCCTTCCCATGTCCGACTGAATACTAAATGAATCTGCCTATACAAGACAGATCCAAGCAATGTGGTTTTGATGAAAACAAGGAGGAATAGACATGGGGTTCAGCTTTCCCCAGTTCTCCCCTCACCCATTTCCTCCATGGCAATCCTTATGCAGGGATGAGGCTATCACAATCCAGAGAGGGCAAGTCGTGGGATCAGAGTCTACAGCAAGTGGTGGGCAGAGTGGGATCTAGGTGGCACTACTGGGCTTGGAGGACACTAAGTTGGACAAGGAGAAGTGCTTCCTTGGGTAAGCTGAAATATAGAGGAGCTACCTTGAGGCAAGGGTGGAGAAAATGCAAGGGAAAAGGTGAGCAGGATAGGAAGGAGGTGCCTGAGTGTGATCAGCCTTACTGGATAGGTTTGTCATGCTGGGCCACCTCAAACTTGAAGACAGTCAAGGGCCTCTCCTTGTTCCCACCACATTGTGACAAGGGCTGTAGTTCCCTTACCCTTGAGGGACACAGTCAAGCTGAGTCTAAGTCTTACCTCCAGGTCTTCTAATTAGGCTCTTGGCTTAAGTTGACATTTTCATAAGGCTTGTCCACCAGGTTCTAGAAGTTTGAAAGCTTGACTTCCAACCCATACTTGTAGAGGGTTCAGAGGTGGTTGGAGTCAGTCCACCCTTTCCACAGCTGTGCCTCTAGCTGGCCAGGGTGTTCTACCACCTGTGCTGTTTATCTAAGAACTGTGAGTTGCTGATTTGTATTTCCAGGACTTGAACATGAGGTACCTGGAGACACCACCATGAAGATAACTTGTGGAGTAAATTTTCTCAGTAAACTTTTGAGTTTTTGTGGAATTAGTTCTTCCTGGTAGATCTCTGGAACTAGTGAGATATAGTGAGAGACCTGAAACACTGAATTCAGGAGCTATGTAAGGCACATATGGGATACAAGACAGTGAATGGCTTGTTTCTCTATGCATGGGCCTCAGAACCTCCCTGTGGACCAGGAGACATGAATCTGCTGCTCACTAATGATGACAGCTTCAGGGTTGTCTGCTGTGCAGGCCTTGAACCCTCACTAGCCACTGACACATTGGCTTTAAAGCCCAGAAAAGCAAATGGCAGGATAAACTTCCAAGAAGGCCCTCATGATTAAAGCGAGGAAGGTAGATTTTTGAGTCTCAGGCTGAAAAATCAAAGATTTTTTTCATGGCTAGGCTACTTGCTCAGAGAGACAAGGTCTAGAAACCCGGGACAGATTTCATGGTGTCTGCTAGTTGTATATTGGCACTACACCCTGGCAAGTAAGGAGCTGAAGACAAGGAGCTTCTCCAAGATTTGACTGAGGTCAAGGTATGTGGTACTAAGGCCAGGGAGGTATAGTTAGGGATCAGAGTTACTTGTGAGTCACGGGGGTACTGCGTCCTAGATAAATGCAGGAAGAATTAGTGGGCATTGGAACCAAGCACCATGCTCAGTGCAGAACCAAGAAGAAAGCAATGAGGTGGGACTAGGGCTGTGCTTCCTGTTGACATAAACATCTGACTGAAGGTCTCGGGTTTGATCTACTTGGCAGTTCAGGAAAGCAGGTATTCCTAATCCCTACCTTCCCATCCCCTTCTTCTCTTCTAGCTGTGCAGCTGAACTCAGGCCTCAGCGCTTGCCGGTTGAGCTGTATGCTACCACTGACTACTGGGCTACAGCCCAGGTTGTATTTTGTATTGCCTTTATTTAACAAGGAAGGCTCTGAGGAGTGATATGACCTATCATCTGTTAAAAGTAGTGTCTGCCTCCCAGGCTTCTTGAGAGTTGCAGTCCTTAGCACTTTCTCCAGTACTGAGGTATTAGGGGGTGGGAGTGGGGTGGGGAAACACTTTACTCACATGCCCAGTGGCTACCTATCCAATAACCACATAATTAGGCAGTGGTTCCCTAATGTCCTGACCCTTTAATAGAGTTCCTCATGTAGCGGTGACCCCCCCAACCATAAAATATTTCAATGCTACTTTATAGCTGTAATGTTGCTACAGTTATGAATTGTAATGTAAATATCTAATATACTAGCTATCTCATATATAACACAGCCCCAGAGATTGTGACCCACAGATTGAGAATGGCTTATTCGAGGTTTGGCTGCGCAGGCTCTCCTTTTACTTAAGGCTGGCCAGACTCCTGAGTGTCTAGAATTGGGCCATAGATATTCTAGGCATGTCTGAGGAAGACCTGAGACTCACCTTTGAAAAGCTATGGCACACCAATGGGAGGAATACCAAGCCTACAGGTTGATCTGAATGAGGCCATTTCCCACTCAAAAAGTGCTTGCCCGCACACCTGTTCTTTCAAGGCTTATGGCCCAGAAAAAAGAAATCCACTTTCTGAGTGAAGAAACTTAGGTTTAGTGACTTGCCAGAGGTTATATAACTACTGTGTGGCGTAGCCAGGACCCAAACCCAAAGTTGTGCCCAAACTTCCCTTTCCTTTTCCACAAAGTGTGTTTGGCCAGCTAAGAGAGGACAGGCTAAGTTCACCACTGAAGCACAGTGCTTCAGACCAAAAACAACAAACCCGAACTCCCTGGGGTTTCAATCTCTTCCATATGAACTGAACCGTGGGGGCAACCATGAGGCCTTTGAGAGGGAAGTAAAGAAGTTAACAGTTTCCAGAGCAGCCCCAGGACTGCTGGCCTTTGTGACCGGCCAGAGTGAGGCTGAGACGGTGACCCTGGGTTTGCTGCAATCACAGGACTGTCTTCCCTGCACTGGTTATTGAGTTGTTTTTATGCTCCCTTCATTTCAAACACTGGGGAAAGAACATCCCAAGGCTTTCTGACATTTGATTTAGTTAAGGCTGCTTCCAGGCTTCTTACTTACCTGCCCAGGCACTCCTCCATCACAGCTCACTCAAGCCTTCAACAAATGTTCCCTCAGCGCCAACTCTGTGGCAAGTACCAACTTCCTAAGCAATGGATATGCGATAAATGATAAAATGCCGTCTCTGCCCTCAGAAAATATACTCTTACTAGACAGAAAGATACATAGATAATCAAGTTCAATTTGGAACAACCATTAATGGCGCTGAGCTGTGGAATCAAGAAAGGGGAGGTTGAGGCTAGAGAGATGGCTCAGTGGTTAAGATAGCTTACTGCTTTTGCAGAAGACCAGGGATCAGTTCCTGGCACCGACATGGCATCTTACAATCACCTTTTACTACACTTTCAGAGGATCAGATCCTCTCATTTGGCCTTTGTAGGCTCCTGCACACATGTGGTGCATATATGCCCTTGGAGGCTCACACACCTACACATAATAGTTTTAAAAGAGAGGTGATAACTTACACTCTCCATACGGGATCCTTAACAGAGGTGTGAGACTTTTCCAGATGCAACACACAGGGTGAATTCTTCAGCATCACTGCGCCTCAGTTTCTTCACCTGTATAACGGAATGATAATAGCACTTGCAGGAACTGGGCAATGGTGGTACAAGCTCAGGAGGCAGAGGCAGATAAACCTCTGAGTTCGAACCCAGCCTGGTGAGTTCCAAGTTGGCAGAAATTCTGACTCAAAAAAAAAAAGAAAGAAAGAAAAGAAAAAAGAGAGAGGAAGAAAGAAAGGAAGGAAGGAAAGAAGGAAGGAAGGAAGGAAGGAAGGAAGGAAGGAAGGAAGAAAGGAAGAAAAAAATAGTACCTGCAGGAGGGTTTCAAATACCTTGGAATTTACCATGTAAATGTTTGTGGTATAAGAAGGAAATCAGATGAACATTCCTGAGAGAGAGATGGGCACATGGGACACATTGGGAGAGCTAATGCAGGACAGAGTGTTCTGGGGAGGCTGTGTGAGCTTAGGCAGCGCTTTGAATGCCAACCTTAGAAACGTGGACTTGTTCCTGTAGCTGATGGGCAGCATTTCTGAAGCTTGGGTTTTTGCATGAAGACTGGCGGAGGACCTGTGTGTGTGTGTGTGTGTGTGTGTGTGTGTGTGTGTGTGTGTGTGTGTGTGTGTGAAAAGCTAGTGCTATAACCATCAGACAACAGATGAGAGGCCTGAAAAGATTGCCAAGTGTGAATGAGGAACAGCCATGTATATACCACCTAACCCTTGGGGTAGAGAAAGTAAACCGCATGTCTACCTTCAAGGATCTGCCCACTTGGGTGGAATAAGTTTAATGCTTGTCAATGATCAAATCAACTGTCTGTGGGAGGAGCAGTGGAAGGAGGGGTAACCCCCTTCCACAAGAAAAGCTCTTGTGTGGCCAGAGAGCCAGGATGTATAGTAGTTACTAGCCAGAGTTGACAGTCCAAATTGTGACCTTGGGCAAATTACTGCAAAATTCACTGTGCTGCAGTTTTCTCATAAGTAGAACCAGATATGAAGGCTTGCCTCTGGAAACCCAGGAGATTGTAGAAGGAGGCTTGCCATGTGTTTGAGGTAAGCCGGAGTTCCAGCCTAGCTCATGCTAAAATGTGAGCTCTAGTCTCAAAGACCAACAAGCAAACAAATAAACAAGCACTATATGAACTATAAAAAAATATGAAAAACAGTGCTCAGAATGTTGGTTCCTACCATAAGCACTGCACAAATGTTAGCTATTCTGGCTGACTGAGGGCCTATCGTACTCCCAGTGTCTGGAATTCCTAGAATACAAAGCAATGGTATGGGAACGCCGGAACTCATGAGACCAAAGTTAGCCATCTTCCTCTGGTGCCAAACCAATTTAAAGGCGTAAAGAAGAAAACACCAACAAGGATGTATACTGATGTCAACTGGAAAATTCAAAAGGATGTTTAAGATAAGAGCAGGGACTTCAAAGACATTCCCTGCTTCGAATAGAAGCTTCAGGTTACATCTTCAGCATTCTTCTCCTCCACCCCTAGGGTTAGATGAAGGCAAATGTTACAGCAACTCAGGAGTGGGAGCCTCACCATTATATAGGTGAAAATAGCAATCCAACTTCTGTTGTTGCTGCTTACCGGCTGGCTGTGAGAACTCAACCTCAGTCCATTTCTTCATGGGTGAAGTGGGGGTGATGTTGAGGATGATAAATACTAAAATATGTATATTGGTGTGTCTTCATAAGCATTAAATACTACTTTAAATGCACCTGGACAATGACTGGCACAGCTAGTGCTGGCTATACTTTAGCTTTTAATTAAATCTTCTCTTCCCACGTGTGGTAGCACCCACCTGTAATCCTAGTGCTCAGGAGTCTGAAGCAGGAGAATTGCTGCTACTTCAAGGCCAGTCTAGGGGCCATATAAAGATCCTGTCTCAAGGCAAGAGCAGTCATGTTTGTTTGTTTGTTTTTGCATACAGATTCACAGTGACATTGCTTGCAAAGTGTCCATTTTGTGGGCATAGTCCTTTGACACTGTAAGGGGCCAGATAAGATACTCTTTTGATGCAAATGCTGGCAGTCCTTACGTAGGGAGGGAATAAATTACCTCAGCGGTCTTTCTAGCTCAATGTTTTGGGATTCAAAGCAATCTTTGGAGTCCTTTCTTTTCACTGTTCTGGCCCATAGTGGAAGCAGAACTCAGGAAGAAGTGGGGGACAGATAGGGAGGGAGGTGCCCTTGAAGGATAGGAAGAGGTTGCTGCTGCCTCCTCAGTTGCTGCCACCCAGGGGCTGTGTTCCATACTCTTGCCCAAGCAGAGAGCAAAAGCCCTACTCCTGGTATTGAAGGAAGTTGACTGGAGCCTCCTTTTCCTCAGGAAGATCTTGTCCCTGTGTTAGGGTCAGGACAGGCTGCTGGAACCTCAAAAGTCCCAATGTATAGTTGGCAGTACCAAACTGGGTGCAGAAGTGCCATCCTAATGGCTAACTGTCCTAATCTAGAGTATGTTTGATGATAGGCCAGAAGGTAGGAAGAGAGGAGAACTGACTCTGTTGATTTATGATCATTTGGAAAAGGGACACGCGTGAGTGTCCACACACACACACACACACACACACACACACACACACACACACACACACACACACACACACACACAATCTGTACTATAGAATGGCCGATGGAAGATGGCACAGAGTCAGATTTCTTAGTTCTGAAATAGACTCACTATGTGATCTTGAGCAAATCCTCACTCACCCCCACTTGTAGAACACACTCATTCGATCAGTAAATAGTTTGTCAAAAAGCCTATTGCACGCCTCCATTGCCCCAGGAGGGAGAGATGAAAAAACGCATGACCCCCTTACTCCTTTCCAGTGCTGACAGTCTCCTAGAGAGACAGCACAGAGCTCATCAACTGCAGACTCCTCTGGCCAGCTTACACTCACAAATAGAACAGATTCCCCTAAAGGACAAGGTATAGGTGTAGTGTGTGTGTGTGTGTGTGTGTGTGTGAGAGAGAGAGAGAGAGAGAGAGAGAGAGAGAGAGAGAGAGAGAGAGAGAGCTGTGTTACAATGGGCATATGGAACATGCTTTGTAAGTGGTAAGCTATACAAACAATGCTCAGTTTACAAGCCAGGCTGATTACTCCCCTTAGGCCATGGGGTGATTATCCTTATTTTAAAAACAAGGAAGCTGAGGCTTGGAGTTATGGCCCAGGTTATGCCACAGTTCTCAAAGAGCCAGAATGAGAACCTTGGCCCCTTGATTGGCCATCCAGAGGACTGGAGTAGGAGTGACAAAGTCTGAGAGCTGACAATGTTCTTGTCTTCACTTCTTCATTTGAAAACAGATAAATTAGGCCCACTATCATCTCTACAAGCCAACAAGTTTGCTTCTAGCGAGTAGAGGCTGTATGCCTTTCAGTGAGGCCTGGAAAAGTTAATCCTTCTTTATGGAGCCTGGACTCTGTCCCAGATGCCATGTTCAAAGCTTTCCAGATCCTCAGATTGTCCTGTAACATGAAGATACCCTCCTTGCTTAGGGATGACCAAGTCATTTGTATTATTGGCCCTTAGTTTTCCATTTGTAGTATAGGTGAGTCTCTAAAGACTGCCTCTACTCCAGGAGATTCTTAGTACTAGGATTCCACCATGTCTTTGTTGATAGTGATGCACACTGAGCAGCCAGGGTGAAAATAGGGTGAGGGTACAGTTGGAGGAAGCTGAGTCTGTTTTGCTAAGATGTCTGGAGCAACCATGGAGACTCCCTTCATTTGTCTTTTGTACAAAATCTCCTCCCATGCCACTAACTGGGATGGTGAGGTGTAAGACATAGGAAGTGGAGGGGCTGATTTGTGACTAATGAGACCTTCCCCAGCCCTCCAAGCTTTGCATAGCCAGAAGGAGCTAGAGAGAATAGTAATAGTGAAATACTTCTTAAATAGGAAGTCACATACAGAAGGCCATCCATGAGAGATGCTTCAATAGTAACGTGGTGACGAGTGGTAATGTAGATGTACCCAAAGAAGGCCCATAGCTAGAGGAGAAGGAATTCCTGAGCAAAGTTGGGGCATGGAACTTTCCAGTCCTCACCAGTGGGCTAGTTGGGTGGAACAGACACAGCCTGGTTGTCCTGACAGCCTTTCCCCAGCTTTCCTCCCTCCAATTCCAGAACTCCTCCTGAACAGGGCTCCATGGAGCCCCTGATGTGACAGGGTGCCCAAGGACTCATGGCAGAGGCGCAGAGCTGGTAGCTCCAGAAGGAAGCCTAGAATGTGGATGCTCTAGGGCATGAAGGGTACCAGGTGGGACTTGCCACGCTGGAAAGCAGATGGACAGAGGACGGCAGACCTGGACAGAGGGAGTGTCAGCGCCAGGTTGCCCCTCTACAGGCTCTGGAAATTCAAGCCATCTTCCTATGCACATTCATCTTTTAGCCCTGGGTCCCTTTGTTCTAAAACTCAATCCTTATCTGAGTGCCCCTTTTCCAGCTCTTCCCCTCTTCATGCCTGCTTCTTCTAACTCCTAACAAGCTTTTGCATAATCCTATAAGTGCCCCATCTTCCCATCCAGACTGTCCGTCTGACTTGGTCTCTAAGAACCTGTCATACCCCTGGGGTTATGCACCCGCAGGCAGGCAGGCAGGCAGGCAGGCAGGCAGGCAGGCAGGCAGGCAGGCAGACAGACAGACAGACAGACACACACACACACACACACACACACACACACACACACACACACACGCGTGCGCGCACATTTCAGAATCAAAATACAGACACGCAGTTAGCATTTGTAGAGTATGTCCTTTCCCATTGCTTCCTTTGAGACTTTGCCTCTGACATCAAACAGTACACTATCCTACCTGCCTTCTGGTCCCTTTGTATGACTAACCGTAGATGATGTTTTTCCTATACCATCCCCTTGTCGATCTGTCCCTTTATCCTTCTGTTCTCTTTTTGGATTCCATATCTCTGAATTTTAACATTTAGAGAGTAGTTCCCAACATCCTCTGTAACGTCAAAGGGTTAGCCTCCCCCTCTCATTCAGTGTCCCAGATTGTATTATGGCTTTCACCACCCCGACAGCACTTTATAGCTGATATTGGTCATTTGAAAACTTCAATCCAAGCTCCGTTTGGAAACCCCAGGGGTATGCCAAGGTGTCTGGCATTCATCCCTTTAAACATTAAAACATATCTCAGTGGGGATTTAAAATTTCCACTCAATACCTGTTTTTCCCCTAGAATTTCCTCCTCTTCTCATCCAAATTATAGGGAGAAAATAGGCAGCTTTGTCGGGTTTCTTGCTGTTGATGTATCATGGAACTTGAAGTGCCAAATTATCGGGCTCTCTGAGATCCTCAGACAGACTTTGACTGAATATATGGAGACAGTTAACATCTAGAGCCAGCAGGGCAGTCTGTCAGGTCTCTCAGCTTCTCCACAAAAGAAGCAGGATAAGGTCAGAGTTACAGATTCCTGGCCTCTGATCCAGATGTGTGTGTGTGTGTGTGTGTGTGTGTGTGTGTGTGTGTGTGTGTGTGTGTGTGTGTGTGTGTGTGAGAGAGAGAGAGAGAGAGAGAGAGAGAGAGAGAGAGAGAGAGAAACTAATTTCCTGGAGTGATCTCTTGATTCAGAGATAGAAACCACTTCTGAGCCTCGTTGCCCCTTCTTCTACATCCTCTGGGACCTACCTACCTGTTTGGATCAGGCATTCTTAGTGTGAGGACTGGTCCCTGCCTCCCTGTAGTGATATGGCAGCCTACCTGTTTGGATTAGGCATTCTTAGTGTGAGGACTGGTCCCTGCCTCCCTGTAGTGATATGGCAGCTCCAGAAAGGCAAGGTTGATGATGATAGTCTCTGGAAAGCCTCAGCCCTGGCTGATGGCCAGATCGGGATGTTGAGCAGGGTGGGGGGTGGGGAATGGGGAATGTGTGTCTGTATCTGTGTCTGCCTCTATCTCTCTGTGTGTCTCTGTGTTTTGATTGGTTGAGGGGGTAGTGTTAGATATAGGCCTGTCCTTTTTTTTTGTGCACACTGTGACCAGCAGGGCAAATGTGGGCACCATAGCTGGGTAGACATCCTGTTCTAGATACCTGTGCCAGGTTCACCAAGCTTCAAGAACCCAGTTGAGGATAACCTACATGTTGGTTTGGGGTAGGTGGCAGTCCCTTAGGAGGTGGGAGAATATGCATGCTCTATCTGTCCACAGCAGCTAGACTCTGGCTCCTTTAAGATGGGGCAGTAAGCTCAAGACAGGGGGCATGATTGCTACAGAATGGGGCTTGTTCTGGGGCCAGGAGGTGGCTACAAGCTGCTTGGCACTGGCAGTTGAGGAAATGAGGACTTTTGTGTCCCTGAGAAAAGGGAAGGTTCAGAAGCCCCTGGCATCCCTCCTATCCTGAGCTAACCTGGTCAGAGCCAGAACCTTCTTCTCTATCATCCAAGAGTTCCTGACCAGTGTGGAGTTCCTCCTTTCAGTGTGCTCTGGAGTGACACCGTGGGCTGTGCATCTACAGGGGTCTTTTTGCTCTCAGGATTCAGTTTTCTGTTCTCTATTCCCAGTTGGCAGAACAAAAAATAATGAGGCACATGTGTACCATTCCTTCCCCATCCCTCCCTCTGCCTGGCATGCTGGGAAGGTCCCTCTTTGTCCACAACCATTGACATGAGGCTCTTTAATAGTTATCTCTAGACCCATGACTAGTTCATGTTCTGCAAGCCTGAGCAATAGGCCCCTCTCAAGAGGCTTGGTGGAGGCCCTCAAGTCCACCAAGAAACTGTTTTTTTCTTTCCTTCTTGGCTTGAATGAGGCATGTGTGGAAGCCCTGCTAGGGAGTCACGTGCTGGGTGTAGCAGGTTGGAGTATAACCTATTTCGCCCTCAAGGATCCATTTCCCTCCTTGAACATTCCCAGGGCGAGTTCCCTGAAGCCCTTCAGGAACACATTTCCTGTGAAAAGACACCATTTCCCCATCCTTTCGTGGTACCATTATGCAATATCCATCTCGTGCAGGATGGGCTGAGTCTGGAAGAAGATGCTGGCACTGTTGAAAATGCTGTTGAACTACCGCGTTCCTCCCCTGTGAAGGGGCTGAATACTCTTGTCTTTCAGAATATCTCAAGATAAAACAGGCAGATTTTTTTTAAAGACCCAACGAAATAACCATTGGGGTATTTCAAAGTGATATGACTGTGCATTACAAATATTGGGACTAAAGTTTTGTTTTCCTTAATTATCATGTCCACTCATCCAGCAACATTTTGTTGGTGTTTATTAAGAAAAATAGTTTACCGCGTAGTTAAGTGCAGGCATTAGGAAAGAGAAAGGCACGTAAAGAAAAAGGACAGTACATACCAAAAATGTGGGTGTGGGCTTCTCAAGGCAGTGTGTGTTGCAACAACAAAAAAATGTTTTTGTTATGCTTGTCAGGCACTGCAGAACTAGGGCTGTATTTATTTATAGCAGTTTCTAGATTTTGTAGTTTTTCATGCTGTTTTAGTTTTTTTCTGTTTTTGGTACTTTTTGTACTTTGACCCTTTGCGGTTTTTGGGTTTTATTGCATTAAAAAAAAAAAAAAACCCAAACAGACGAGGGTTTGGAGAGATGATTTAGTCAGTAACAGGCAGAAGTACCAGTGTTCTATTCTAGAACCCACATAAAAACTGCTGTGCATGGTAGTGAGTTTAGAATCCCAGCATTGGTGAAGGGAAGATTGGTGGATTCCCCAGGGCTTGCTGGTTAGCCTGTTTACTCTAGTCAGCCAGCCCCAGGCCACTGAGCGACCCTGTCTGAAAATAAAAGTAAGTAGGTGGCACCTGAGGAACGACACTGGAAGTTTTTCACTAGTCTCCACACACAAGTGCACACTTGTATACAACCACACACACGTGTGCACCTGCAGACAGACAGACAGACAGACACACACACACACACACACACACACACACACACGAATTTCAGAATCAAAACTATCTTAATTCAGTTAGAAGAATCTACTAAATTACAGGTGGTGGCACAAACCTGTAACCCTAGCATTTAAGAAGTTGAAGCATTTATTTTTTTTTTTTTTACTTTGATGGCAACGTGGGTTCAATAGAGATCTTATCTAAAAAGTAGTATCTATTAAATGTTAAATTGGGCTTCACATTATTCATATGCTTAAATTTTCTTCATGGTTATCCCTGAGTGGGTGATATTTCATCACCCACTAGTGAACATCCCCAGGAAACCACCAAAGCACAGTGTTGTGGGATAGATGAACTCAGCTCTGAGATGGTTTTCTGTCCTTACGGGTAGGTCAAGGCGGGTCTTCACTTCTACGTCTTTCTAACATTGTATACAAGCAATATACATTTGGCTCCAACTCAGCCCCTGAAGTATGCTGACACCATTATGCTCAGCCCTGCCTCAGGAATGAGACTTCCTACCTATCAAAAGTATTATAGCCTCCTGGGAGGATGTTGGCTTGGGGAATAAGTTCAGGTGTACAAGCCGCAACCACATTTAAGACCGGTGGGGGGAATGGCTCACTTTGGGAAAGAGCAATTGTCACAGGATACCAGTTGCAGTCCTTCTGTTGAGAAGAGCAGAGAGTTCATACTAGGGGTTGCCTCGCTTCCTTGCTTTGCTTCTTGTGAGGAAGGAAGGTGGGGAAATTTGTTTAACCTGGTAGAGTGGAGGCAGGATGCTTGGTTCTGTCATCACCTCTGATGACTTTAAGCAAACTGCTGTGTTGGCTACTTTAGCAATCCAGTGAGATGGATACAGTCCCTGTAGTCTAAAGACCTTAGCTCCAATGCCCTTCATCTACCAGGTATGGAGAAAATAACCAGTGTGCAAGTCTTGGCCTGCCATGGATTTACTGAGTAGCCCAGAATAAGTCACCTGTCTTCAGTTTCTGTCATTGTAAGCATAGTTGCAGTGCCTTGAGAACTTGCATACTCCTAGCTCTGGCTAAATAGGAGTACTCAAATTCAACAGAGAAATTAAGGTTGTCAACTTATGTTGAAAACTTCACAGACAAGGCAAGGAAGAAAGCAATTCTTAACACCATTTCTTATTGAGTTTGAACAGGCTTTCTGGGGATACTTAGCTTCAGAACTCCTGGAAAACCCTCTCCTGCTATAATTAACTTTGGTGCCCTATGTTCTCCATGTGCTTCTATACGAAAGTAGAGTTTAGACTTGCAGTGGGCAGGTTAGGTACTGGGGAAATTGCAGAATACTGGTGCCTGAATAAGGTGGGAATGGCAACTTCCTGGTCATTTACAGAGTTTCGTCCGTCTACTAATCATGCATCTTGTTGTGGACTTACTATAAATTGTCCTGGACCTGCCATTTAAATCCTCTTGTGCACATGGCATTTAAATTTGAAGCCTGCACGCAGTGCCAGACACGTTCAGAACTCAATAAATACAAGTCTGTGTGGTCACTTCACTCCTTCAAACTCTGCTTGTCCAAAGCTCTGCCTTGGTCCCTGGTCTTTTGCCTCCAGCAGAGTGACCTGAGGGAAAGACAGGGGATTAGGGCATTGGAGGAGCTGGCAGAGCCCCGCCCACCCCATTTGGACCAGCTTTTGGGGAGGAGGCGGGGGCGGGAGGGGGAACCAGGAGGGGACTGGGCCCTCATTGGTCTAGGGACCTGTAGAGGGCGGAGCTCCTCTACAGTTTACTCGCCAATGTTCCCTCTCTCCCAACCTGCGCGGAGAGCAGTCTGGTTGACAACGGCTAAGCAGCTACTATAGCTGCAATTCTGGCTGGCACCTTTACCCCTGGCTCCACGCGTGTCTTCCTCGAGCAGCCCTGCCCGCGCTTGCCTCCTATCCCTTTGCCGCTGTGTGGACGCGGCTGCCAAGTAAGAGTTGGGGCGACATCAGGGGGACACCCAGGCAGACTGGGGCCCTGACCTCCAGTATCCCGCTTAGCCACTGTGGCGCTCCAGCCCTTCTGCTCTCCTGGCAGTTCCGCTGGGCTGAGGACGCCAGAGACAGGAAGGAAAGTAGCCCGGGCTGCCTCTGCTTATGGGCGGGGTTCAGAGTTATAGAAACCTAGAGACCCCTGATTGAGCCGGCTGCACACTCCCATCGGAGCCCTGCAAACGGGATGGGCTGGCGGCCTAAGGACCCCTGGTGTGATTGGCGCCGCGGCCTTCCCAGGGACTCAGTGGGCGGCGGGCGGGAGGGGGTGCCCACTCTGCCCTCCTTCTACTTTGGGGGACATTTCCAGGAAGGTTTCAGCCCCATGGACTTTTCCGTCGGCCCCCGCCTCACTGCCTTCCCACCCGAAAGACTGTTGAGAGTGTTCTCAGGGTAGCTGCGCAGAGCAAGTTAATAAATACTTCTGGATAAGTCGCTGGGACTCAGTTTGCCGTGAAGTACCACATAAGTTTAGATTAGAAAAGCTCAGGCGAAAGGCTATTTGACGGAAGTTTGGAGGAGCTCTAACTTGGGTAGTCTCAATGTCTCTTCCAACACTTACTTGCTCAAGTTCAGCACTGAACTACCACTCAGGAAACCGGGGTTCCGCCAGTTCATATGACCTCAGGCGGGTCATGCTTTCCAGAGTGTCAAGTGTTTTCAATGGCACCTCAATTGGCAGCTAGATTTCAGTATTAGAAGGGCCCCAGATTCTTCTGCTCTGACATTGGCCAGTTTGGTGCCTGGGCCAAGTCTCTTAAACCAGTAAGTAAAGAAAGATGGTCTCTGAGACACTTGGGGTGACTGGAGGTAGGCGGTTGGTGGGTCTTATGATGGTTTTGCAGCTAGATTATCTGGAAAACTACTGTGGGGGAGATGGCAAACTGAATGTGAGGAGGAGTGGGACTTTTCTTCAGACACTAGGTTTCTCACTTTGGGGACCCCAGAGATGGCACTTAGACATGACATTCAGGCAAAGAACTGGTGTCCTCGTTTGCCTGAGTCTCACTCAGTGCACCCAGTAATCCTGGGAGAAGAGGGTAATGAATCACCCAGGGCTATTTTCAAACCTTGACTCCTGCAGCAGCACCAGCACCCACGCCCACTCTAAGGGTTGCGGTCCCTGCCTGTGCCGTCACTATCCTTGCTGTCTGGGTTTCCTCTCGCCTTCACCTTCTTGGAATGAAAGGGAGACATTTCTTTCCTGGGGACTGGAGGTGGGCAGCCCAAGGCACAAGTGGTGTCTAGGTGAGTGGCAGAGTGGAAGGGGTGGGGATAAAGTATTTATCCTGAAGTTGTAGCTGCCATTTCACTAAGTATCTGGTCTTGGTCCTTACTTCGGAGTGTTGAGGTCACCCGGACTTGGAATTTCTGCTCCTTGAACCTCTACTCTATACTTAAAGCTGAGAGATGCCACAATGAACAGAGGCTGTTCTCCCCTGCTCACTGGCTGTCATTCCGCAGTGCTAAGGGATCTTTGAAGAACACCAAGCCTCTGTGTACGTCTGAGGGTCCCTCTGCCTTTATGAGAGGCTGCCAGGAGATGATATCTAGAGATGTAAAGACAGCACAGTGGCCATGCACCTTGTGTGGATGCAAAGGAGGAGTCTTGTAAAGATGATGCTCTTAATTCTTTCAAGACTGGAGCAGAGGAGAAAAAGAAAGGGGGTACCAAGAGACCCAAACTGACCGTCTGTCTTATCTTCATTAATTTTTAGTTAATGTACCAAATAATGATGCCGTTATAATATTTCCATACATGCATGCTATTGTAGTTTACTTTTAATTGCCCCCCCATCTCTTGCCCTCCATCTGTATTGAATTAAAAAATCCATTTTGGAGACTACCGATTGGAATGTGAGCACTGGACATCTGGAGCCAGGTATAGGCATAGCAGCAGGGACACAAGGGAAGGAGGGGTAATGCCAGGCTGAGATGCTTCTTTGCCTTTTGTCAGTTAACTTCTGAAGCTCCTGGTTCCAGCCCTGGATAATTCGGGTAACCATGAATGGCAAGTTCTTGGGGAAAAGGATGGAAAAGGGATTCTCAGCTGAAAGAAGGAGTTACTTTATTCTTGAGTTTAAATGAGAACTTTTTCTTTTCCTTTTCTTTCTCTTCTTCTTCTTCTTCTTCTTCTTCTTCTTCTTCTTCTTCTTCTTCTTCTTCTTCTTCTTCTTCTTCTTCTTCTTCTTCTTCTTCTTCTTCTTCTTGTTCTTCTTTTTTGAGTTCTAAATTCAGGGAGGATCAAACCTTATAGTCTTGGGCCACTTGGCTGCTCAGTGTGTGGTTGTTGGAGATTTCAGGGTTTGGAGTAGAAGGCTGGTGTTCATCAATGTCTTAAGATCTTTGAGCATCTGAGGGTGGGGGTTGTTTTCTTTTGCTGTCGGGATATGGGGATGAAACCCCTGGTCCGGTGCATTTTAGGCAATCACTCCAGTAGTGAGTTACAGCCCTAGCCATTGGTGACTTTATAGTCCCTCTCACCCTACAACCCCAGATGAGGTGTTTGAGCACAGTGCTGGTCATGCAGTTGGTGACGACAAGGATTTATTAATGCTTTCATAATTTGTGATTCGGGGGCTTGGTGTGTGTGTGTGTGTGTGTGTGTGTGTGTGTGTGTGTGTGATTATATGTACATGGGTCCTTGTCAGTATGAGTCAGTGTATCAGTGTATTAGTGGCCCCCAGCCTGCGCCACAGTCACAGGTCTGAAATGCTGAGTTTGTGTATTGAGTTTCCTCTGGTGTGGCCCTCCATAGAGGGGACTCGCATGCTGAGCACTTGCCATTTCTGTTTACCTCAGTCACAAGCAGGGATTTGAGAATCCACTGTTAGTGTCTTAGCAGTCCAGGGTGTCACAGAACAAAGAACAAGGGATTGGAGGTCTAAATCCAGTCTCTGTCGTTCTCTCCGCACCTTTACCCCTTGGTTGCTTTCTTCTTTCTAGTTTACCAGATTAGACGAGGGGATCAGTAGCTAAGTGCTTTGTAAGCCATAAACGGCTAGCTAGTTCTCATGAAGGACCCGTGAGTCTGACACCCACCATTGGAAATCCGTCGTCCAGGGGCTTAGTGGCCTGAGACACTCTTCATTGAGGGCTAAAAAAGTATCATAAAGAATTTTAAACATAATTTTAAAGGAGAAGCAACCAGTGTAATTGGGACTCAAGAACCATAGTCTTATCTACAGCTTTTCTTGTTACTTTAAACCAGATCTCAAGCCTGTTATCAAATTGAACTAAAAATAGTTCAGTGTATCTTTCTGAAAGAGAAAGAACTTGCAACAAAATAACCATAGTAGCGTTATCTCGCCAAACCTAGTCGCTTAGTGTCCCCCAAACTGTGATTAGTATTCTCATTTCCAGTTGTTTTGCCCTAGAGTTCAGACCGGGGGAATTACTGTGGAGGTGACTGACAAGTGGGGGACATTTGATCTGCCCTGTAGAACACAGGCTAGAGGGGTTATAGAGCCTGAGCTCTTCGTTTTACAGACGCTACATTGCCAGTGCAGATGTTAGCCACCTCTGGGGCTCCTGATTCCGCAGCTGACCTGTGGAAGCTTCTTGTAGAAACTTCAGAAACTCCTTGCCTTCATTCCTGAAGTAGCAAAAGAGATTTCATTCCCACTTGACTCCTGTGCTCAGGGGCCACCCAAGAGTTTGAGGTCAGCAGGCCTGGGAGAATTCCTGGGAGGCTGCTCTCTTTCTCCACACCCCTCCCCAGCTCCTGGACCCTGAGGCCAATTTGAAGCAAAACAGGATGCATCCAGGATGAGCGTTTTTTCCAGCTTGTCATCTAATCACCAAAGCCCAGCTTGGAGCTTCCTCTTTCATTTATGATAAAAACCCTTCACTGTCTCTCTTTTTTCCCTCCTTCCCCATTAAGGGTGTGCTGACTTCCTTCATTTCCGGGCCAGCCCTCCTCCAGCCCCACGTGGGCAGGGTGGCCTGCCTCTGCCTCGCTGACTCCACTGCTAGTTTGTCAGGGAGAGAAAGACCCCAGGAATGTCCTGTCTGGCTATAGCTTCTTGCTCTTGGGCTGTCCTTGGGAGAGGAGTGGCCCCTTTCCAACAACCCTGGGGTCCTGCCACTGCTTGGTTAATGATTGAGCCACATAATAACCACCTTGGAAAGTCACCTCTACAGGATGGCCATTAACTAACTCCCTGTCCACTCCAAGCCTTAAAGGGACCCCATCCTAAACCTTTACCTCCTCCCAGGGGGATACCCAATCATGAGAACTTCTGGAGCCAATTAAAATCCCCCTCCTCTGTCCTATGTTTGGACAAACAGAAGCAGTTATTCCCATTGTTTAAAGTATATACTCGGAATAGATGTCGTTGAGGGTGGCATTTTTGTTGTTTTGTTTGTTTGTTGTTGTTGTTGGTGGTGGTGGTGTTTTGGGGTTGTGGGTTTTTTTTTTTGGTTTTGGTTTGTTTGTTTGTTTGGCATTAGAGTAAGAAAGGGGTTGGGGTGTCTCCAGCAGCTTAAAAGAACAAGAACTAAACCTGGCAGTACAAGTTTGTAATCCTAGCTACTCAGGAAGCTGTGGCAGAAGGATCATAAGTTCAAGACCAGTCTTAATGAAGGATAAATAAGAGGGAGAGGGAGAGGGAGAGGGAGAGGGAGAGGGAGAGGGAGAGGGAGAGGGAGAGGGAGAGGGAGAGGGAGAGGGAGAGGGAGAGGGAGAGGGAGAGGGAGAGGGAGAGAGAGTTAGAGATTTGTCTCAGCTCCCATACCTACTGAGCATGTGCGAGGCCCAGTGTCCAATCCCAGGTGCTGCTGAGGTGGGGAGCAGGGAGGGGAGCAGGGAGAAGGGGATCTGGGGCCAGTGAGCTGAAAGGCTAAGGGCCTCTGGTGTGAAAGAAAAAGAAACTTTCACCAAGAACCCGTATCTAGACAGGTAGTAAGAAAAGTCCAGCTGGAACTCAGGCACAATTTATAAAGTTCTAGGCCACAAGCACTTTTCGATAGTTCTAGAAGGATCAGAGGATTCAACATTTCACAAACTCTGTGTGTCTAACAGAGCCAGGAACTTGGCCTCTGTTTCTGTTTCTGTTTCTGTTTCTGTGTGACTTCAGTAAAATGCTTGTGTACCCAAGGGGTACCTGGGCCTCCATTTCTGCTTCTGTAAATTGGACAGGTTCATGGACCCCAATTTTCCCAGCTCCCTTCCAGCTATGGGAGCCTGCACTTCCACTTAATACCTTTCGCTTACCCACAGGGTGATACAGGCCTGGCTACAAATTCAACCAGATCCAGCCACTAAATCTCCTTAGCCTGTGTCTGGTTGGGCTGTCTGAGTCCTGAATTTTTCTCCAAGGCATGGGCAATATGGTCCCTAGCCTCTCCCCATGTTTGCATCTGCCCTCGGAGGTCTCCCTCTGACCCATTCAGCCACAAGTTAATGAGTGACTTTTCTCTCTGGGGAATGTAAGCCCAAGGTGTCCCTGGGATCTCAGGACTCTGAGGGAATCAGGGAGGGCTTGGCCTGTTTCTCTTTTTCTCACCCCACCCCATCTCCCCTAGTGGTAAGTATGCAAACAGAGTCCAGGGGAAAAGGACCTTTAGAGGAGTGAGGCCCACACCTTCTGAAGCTAGGCTCTCTCCCCTGTGCTTGTTACTGTTTACCTGGCCTCAGCATCCTGGAACAATGGAAGTTGCATGATGCTGTTTCCCGTCAATGGGATCACTGCAAGTCCGTGTCCTGTTAAACATAATAGTATCTCCTCGAGGCTTCTAAGCCTGAGACCCAGTCTGCCCCTTGCCGTTTCTCCTTGACTTTCTGAAGTCTGAAGACTGAGTACAGGTCCCTGTTTTCTCCAGCCTAAACAGCTCAACTCCTGCAAATATTCCTTCTAGAGTTGAGTCAACCCCTGCCCCCCTCAGCCTAGTCATTGTCCCCTCTATGTGCTATGGTGCGTGGCTCTTTTAACAATGGGGTACAGCCCGGCCCATTCTCCTCAGGTTATTTGTACTCTGAACTTTGTAATCCCTCTCTGATGATGATCCCAACAGTCAGACACGAAGCTCCAGAATCTTGAGCCAAGATAGCTTATACAACCTTATTATCCAGGTCCAACCAGATCTTAATTGGGGAACCCTTGGAATGCAAGGCCTTTTTGGTATCCTCTTCCTTGACAGATAACAAGACAGTTGAGAGTAGGTATTCAGCTGACCGTAATGTCGCCTGGGTAGGGGCTCGAACACTGCCTTTTTCTGCCATTTGTTTTCAGCAACTGGAATGGCAGGATGAAAGTGGGTATTTTGGGGACTAAAGAAGACAGAAATGGGTATGAGCTGTGCCTACAGTGTGGACTAAGAGAGTGAATCAGACCAGAGAGAAATACCAACTCAGTCATTCCTTCCTGTGGTAAGCAATGATGAGAGCAACCAGTGCCATTTCTTGAGTTTCCAGGACTCTTTCACTGCCATGTTCCCTCAAAGTAGCCTGGCCAAGTAGCTCCCCTGATTCCCTCGCTGGGATCCTTGGCAGTCCCCAGCTGAGGCTCAGGAGACGAAGAGAACGGTTCACAATGAGGCAAGATTTGGGACCCAGGTCTCCTGACACTCAGCTCTCCCTGTTTTCCACAAGCCACACCCAGCAGCCAAGGCAGCTGGGGCTGACGAGGCAGCTTCCTCACCACAGAGGAACCTCTGCCTGAGCTGCGCCTCTGTTCCTGTAGTAGAAGGAGCAATCTCCAGGGGAGCTGGCCTGGGATTTCCTGTTCTTTATCTGGGCGGACCAAAGACTGGCCTGTCTGGGGTATGGACTTGTATCCTACCATTTTGCTCCAGGCTGAGGTCAAATCAGGCCGGACAGGGCCAGGGACTTTGTAGGAAGGGCTTGGCTCTAAACAACTGGCTCACATAGCCTGTACCCCAGCACGATCTTCTCAAGAGGCTGAGGAGGTAGAACAGTTAATAATACACTTGCCTAGCATTGCAAGAGGTCCTGGGTTCAAGTCCCTGTACCCCATAAACAGGATGTGGTGATGCACACCTGATCCTAGCACCTGGGATGGAGAGTAGGAGAGGGGAAGGTGAAGGTCTGTCCTCAGCTCCATAGCAAGTATGATGCCAGCTTGGGACATATAGAACCCTGTCAAAAAGAAATAAAGATAAAGGAAGAATGCAGTGTAGAGAAAGCTCCAGAGTCGAGCAAGAGAAGGCTGTGAAGATGTCTCTGCTTTGATAGTCTTGGACAAAGCCTTGGGTGGCTTCACCTCTCTGAGTCGGCATGTGCCAACAATGAGACATGAACCTACTTCTCAGGGTTGCTGAGCATTCATTCTGACTATATAAATAAAATCCGTGTGTGAGGGTCGCTACGTAGTTACTTTGGGGAGCCTTGTACTTTTGCTATTTTTCACTGACCTGGGGTTGTGCAAGGCTCCAGCATACCACCTCCACGCCTTGAGTCTGGACTTCCCTATGACTTCAGATTCTATTCCATCTAGGAAATTTCTCTTGTTGCCCTTATAGGGCTCCTTCCTCTGGCCATCTTTGGTGACGTTTGTGACACTGCAACAGGCTGTGCTAATGATGTTAAAAACAATCTTAGTGACCTACTCTAAATTCTTGACACTTTTTTTTTACCATACTTAACCCCTGTGACAATTCCATAAGGCAGTTAGAGCCATTATCTTCCCTGCCTTATGTATAAAGAAGATGAGTAAGGTGAGATTTTTAAAAAGGTCAGACAATTGAGCAGCAATCCAAAGACCACCCAGGTAGTCTAACTATGCCTCCTATAAGCTTAATAGCTGACACTCTGGATGCTTGGCCAGGAGGCAAGGGACACGGGTTTGGGCCTCTCTTTTCCCTCCAAGTGCACATCACATCCAGAAGCAACTAATCTTTCTGGGCAGTCAGTCCCCAGATGGCTTGCCTACTTGCACCCCCTCCCCCAAGGTAAAAGGAGGAAAAACACGAAGTAGTGGGATAAAGACTCCAAAATAGAGCCTCACCAGAGTTGAGAAGGGCCTGAAGGAGGGATTTGGGGGTGGTTCTGGCATCAGCACTGAAAGTAGGGAGCAGGGTGCTGGGTGTCACTGGGGAAGAAGAGACATTTTAATGTGCTGTCTTGACAACGGGTGGCATTATTTAGAAAGTGTGGGTGGGTAGGGGCAGGGAGAAGACTGGGTGGATTAACACTTAGGAGAGCCCTCCAGCACATCTATCCCCGTGCTTGTATTGGGATTCTGCGGGTGGGGGAGTTGTCCAGAACATCTAGCTTCCCCACCCCCTCCACGTTTACCCATTTCAGACTCTTTGGGGGCTGCAAGCTTCCTTCCTTAGACTGTACTAGCTGCCAGCTCCCCTGCTTTGGAGGTTGTTCCCTGTTATCTTGTCGTCAAAGGATAATTTGTCTCAGCCTCTGCCCTTCCTGAGTAGGATTGGCGAGACATCTCTGGCTTAATACACTGGGAGAGCTTGTGCTGTGTTTTCAGACCTTAGTGCCCAGCACGGGGCCTGGTACTACGGAGATGCTGATGTGCTATTACTTGAGTCCACTCACGGTTCACAGGGAATGGTTTTGGAGGGGAAATTTAAGAGAGGTTGAAATGGGAACTCACTAACAGGAGGGGTTCTGGCAGTTCGGCAGGTTTCTGGCCACATCCGTACTCCAGCAGAAGATAACTGGTCTTTCACAACCTCAGTGTTGTGTTTGTGCAATGGGCATCACTTGCTTTGCACTGGCTTGTTGTGACCACCATATGGAACGCAAGGTGATCTGGTGCTTTCCCCATGGATGAGAACTACTTCAGGCTAAGTGTTCAACTGTGCTCCTAAGCGCATGCGTGCAGGCCTGGTGGGGTTTGCGAGGGTGGGCAGGTTGGGGACAGTGAGATCAGGGAGGGCCAGAGGTTAACCCTGTTTTAAGAGCCCCAAATACCCCTGCACACATCATCCACCATACGCACAGGATAAGTGGGCTGTTATCTCATTTAATCTTTACAAAAACACGTTGGTTCTGAGATTACATCCCCATTTTAGAGATAAGAACACTGAGGCACAGGGAGATTATGAAGCACAAGGAACACATCTCTGCAGTCCTTGGCTGCACAGTAACTCTTCGGGAACCATGACTGTCTGTGGTAGTATACTGTCTGTCTTCATTGTAGTTAAGAGTTAAATTTCGTATCATACACATTGCTACTAATGAGCAGAGTCCATTAACAAGGAGCAAACCCAGCACTGTCTTCAGGCGGTTAGCCTCACTCTTTCCACCTCATCCCACAGTGCCATTCCTGTAGGCCTTACACAGATGACAGGTCACCAATTGGAATTCTTCTTCCTATGGTCCTACCTTGACCCAAGCACTCATGTCGTCAGTCCTACCCCTAGCCATGTGCACACCACAGCTCTCTTGGTTGCAGGGCTCAGGGGAGAGGTTGTGTCAGCTTGCTGCTTGAAGTGACCACTTCTTGCAGGACTGTTTCCTTTCTGTCAGAGACAGGTTTTTTTTTTTTTGATCCCAGGGTGGGGCCAGGCTACTTTAAGGCATTTCCTGCCCAGAGTTTATATTTGGCTTCAGCAAAAGGAAAGGGAAATAGGCAAGGGGAGCAGGACTAAAAGGTGGTGGCGCAGGGTCAAAATAAGTGAACACCGAGGTTTTGTAGGGAAGTGGGAGGTAACAAGTGCTCCTGAACATCTCAGGTGAGCTTTCTTGCCCATACTTAAGCTCAAGTGGAAGAGCTAATAACTCCCCCAGGGTGGAATGCCTCCTCTGCTCTTTCACAAAGTTCCTTCTCCATTCTCATACCTGGATGGTTCCGAAGACACTTTGCTTCCTGCCCCAAGGCACGATGTTCTGCCAGGCAGTGTTGCCTGAAGTACAGCATCTGTGAGCTTCAGGTAAGATGCCTGCTCCTGTTTCATACTGTGGAGATAAGAGAAGAGGAGCTAGAGCCAGATGTGCATACACTGCTAAGTTGGGAAGCAAAGCTTCCTGTCCAGGCTTTGCCAGAACATTCAATATCCCTCACCACAGTGCATTGGGAGCACCAAGACAAATAGGACCCAGCAAAATGGAGTGACCAGCCATTGGGGAAGACAGCTTCACGTGCTGGTGAATGTTGAGCGTCAAGGAGGCTTCATAGGTTAGAATGCTTGATCTAGTCTGTAGTTTGGGTGTCTGTTCAAAAGTAGGCCAATTTTTGCCCTAGGCTTTGGGCGATATTGGTTTTTTGGGGGCCAGTTAGGTTCCAGAACAGAGGAGTAACCAAGTTATGGCTGGGGTCTTTGGGAGAAGGCTGGTAGGATAGTCTGTTGACAGGAGAGATTGGAGACTAGAAATATAGAGGGCTGAAGTACTCTAGGCATGAGCACCTAGAACACAGCTGTGTATGGGAAACTTGATCATTTAGTGGGAGAAGTTGTTAGAAGCTGAGATGATTCAATATGTAGGAGGAGAGAGGAGGGCAAGGTGTTGGATGGTTTTTGAGGCAAGAACATCGGCAGAATTCTTCCCTTCCATTCCCTCTTTGAGGACCTAAGACCAAATGCATCTTCCTCCTCCTCTGCTGAACCACCAACTGCCGTTGACAGCTCTGACTCCAGGGGTTGGAGAGTAGCCACTAGAAGATGAGAAACTAGGTTCAGATAGAGGTAGGGACTTCCCTAAGGTTACACACAAGTTAGTAAGGGAGCTAAAGCTGTAAGGCGGTTTGCCTGGCCTTCAGCCCAAAGTTTGAACTCAAACTGTGGTGGAGAGCAGTTACTACTGGTCTGGCATCTGCCTTAGACTAGTTTGGTTGGCATCTCATTCCTCTAGGCTGGAGACTGGAATGGGTGAAATAGCCCATAGCTTATTAAAACAAATGTCTTTCTTTGTTATTGGTCACCTTGTCAGAGCACCTAGAACTGAGTTGGGGACAGTAGCCCCTGGGGGCAAGAAAGCTAATAGAGCAACTGCAGCAGAGCAGGTGGCAGCTTTGACCTTCACTGTCACAGGGAAGCCCTGGACTGGATAGGAATGTCAGCTGTCTGCTTTGGCCCCACTGTGTCAATTACTAGCCTTGGAGACCACAGGCCTGGCTGTCTCTGGACCCAGATTCTCAAACAGCCCCAGTGAACCAGGATTTACTTAACCTTGGAGCGCATGCGAGCCTTATTTACAGCCACCACTCCTTTGGAGGGCGTGTTGGAGAGGAGAAACTGTTGTGGTGTCTTTGGGGGTCTTGAATAATTTCTATACATGTAGCATTTCGTATCAGAGCTGCCATCTATCTCTAGCTCACCCATAGAATCAAGGGACCACTCCTGACAGACTCCTTACTTCATCACCAGAACATCTCTCAAAAGTAGATATGACTGCCTTGAGGTATCTGAGGCCTCCTTGACAAGACTGAAGCTGACACTTCAGAAACCCTCTCGCCCCACCCTGCATCTAGGTAGGATGGCCAAAAATGTCTCCAGACATTGTCAGATAGGAAGGGAATTTGTCCCTGGACGGGAATCCATTCGGTAAGGACTCCAAAGTTTTACCCTGTGAGCAGGTGCAGATATGAAGTGTCAGAGGAGAGGCACATTACTGGGTCTGCACAAGTCTACTAGCAAGCCAAATCTTCAGTGGCTTGAGGGCTTGCTGCCACCCGCTCCCCTACACTTTCCCTGTATGTAGGCTGTTTCATTTGTGGGTACTTCATTTGTGACAGGAAGACTCTAAAAGTATTGCTCACATGGGCCCAGGAGCTTGGTATCCAGCTGCAGTTCCGGCAGAGACTCAGGCTGGCAACTGAACAGGTGCAGCCGGGCCCATAGTCCTGCCCTACGACCTAGCAAGCAGGAGGCCAGCCAGTGTCTAGTACTGCCAAAGTAGGCTGGCTGAAGTACAGAGGCCCTTGCTGTGGTGCCCCTCCAGTGGGGTTTGGAATGTGGGATGGGAGCTATTTTGGTCTTGTCTCCCTTCCTCCCTGTGCCTCCCTCCCTCCCATGCCAGAATTGAGTTAGAGTGGCAATTCAGCTAAGAGCAGCAGTAGCAGAAAGTGGCTATGGATGTGTTTGGCCTTCCAGTAGGCAGGGAATTACCTACTCTCTTCTACTTCATGGTCAAGAAGGGAAGTTCCAGTTGCTCCAGAATACCTGATAGTTGAGTAAAAACCCTTTTTCTCTGTTCTAGAGGTAGGAAAATCAACCTGTCATAGCGTCTCTCCCAGGACTGCTATCACCCTGCATAAACTGGAATGAGGCTACACCTGTAAGAGTCGCATTCCTGTGCCAGCCTCAAAGGCTAAGTGGGTAAAGTGCGTCCATCTGAAAGACAAGGAAGGAGCTGGTCATAAGCAAGGATGGTAGCGTCTGAGATAGGAAGTCCCTTCCAAAGGACATTCTGTCTTGAAAAGGCTTCTTTCCAGCGGGGGGGGGGGTGAAAACAGGAACTGGACCTTGGATCAGCCAAGAATGAACTGAGGATCTTTTAGGCAGAGCTAACTGCAGTGACAGGGTCTGGAGTGGTATGGAGCTCCACTTCCTGCCTCCTTCTCCTAGCCCAACACAAGATCACAGCTTAGCTTCATAGAGCCTACCCTGAGAACTTATATTATCCCATAGATCACGGTATCCCAGTACCCTTGGGATATTAGCGTTTCCTCCTGTTCAGACTAAAAGGGAAAAAGACCAGTGCTGATACCGTACCCTGCTTGTGATGGTCTATGACAAGGGCTATTGGGAAGATGCCTTTCTAAACAGGAGGCTAATCATTAAGGTAAAGGAAATCACTGTGTTTGTAGAAACAAAGAAACAAATGAAAACCAACTCCATCCCAAGAGGATAGCCTGTGCCAGGGCACTGGCTCATTTCAAATCTCCCCATGAGCTAATATGCACCTAGAGTATGCTGAGGAAAAATGGCATACCCAAGTCCAGTAACTAACAAGGGACATCTTCATGTCAGCCCTTGTGACATCTATTCATTCCTTGCTTTGGGCCCGTTGTCTTACCCGGTGCCTAGGCCTAAGATGGACTTTTTTGGTTGAGAAAGAGAAGGATGAATCTGGAGCCTGGGCAACAATTTCACAGATCACTGAGTACCTATAGGCAGAAGGACCTTAATTTAAGGCACAGAATCATGTGAAGAGGGGTGCTTGTCCCTGGACTAAAGTTCATTCGGCTGGCTGAGTGAAGCCTTACTCATCTCCTGCAGCATAGTTGCCCAGTGCTTTATCCCCCTCCTCTCTCTCTATCTCCCTGTAACTAACACAGGGTCTCCATGTGTCTTAAACGCCTTTCAAATAGCCTTAAGCAAACTAGCCCCCTGTAATGACAACGTTTGCCATCTTTCAAACCAATGAAAGAATGTGGATGTACAGCTCAACTGCAGAGTGCTTGCCTAGCCTGGAAAATGGGGCTCTATAGTTTATCTCCCGTGCAGAAATAAACAGGGAGAAGAGGAGAAAATAATAAAGAGGATGAGAGGGGGGAGGAGATAGTGGTGGAGGAGAAAGAGGAAGAGGAGGAGGAGGACCACTGCTAAAGGTTACCCATCTATATGGTAACTGAGGAACTCAATAGGAGAATCTTTTTTTTTCCTTTATTGAAAATAGAATCTCTTCTTATATATCCTGATTATAGCCCCCCTACTTCTTGCAGTTGTTCCCCACTTCTCTTCTACTCCGGATCCACTTGTTTTCCATCTTCCATTAGAAAAGAACAGGCCTCAAAGATATAACAACCAAAAATGACAAAATAGCATATAATAAGATGAAGCAAAAACTATCGGATCAAAGTTGGACAAACCAAGCCAACAGAGAAGTAAAAGAGCCCCAAGAGCAGGCACAAGAGTCAGAGACTCACTTGTTCACACACTCAGGAGTCCCACAAAAGCACTGGCCTGAAGGCTGGAGTATATATGCAGGGGACCCAGTGCAGACCTGTGTGGGCCCTGCGCTTGCTGCTTCAGTCTCTGTGGGCTCATCTGTGTCTTGCTCAGTTGATTCAGAGGGCTTCGTTCTAGCAGGAGAGCCTTTAATCCTCAATGTGTAAATGTAGGAACCATAGTTCAGAGAACGAAGTAAGGTACTCAGGGACTCGATTAGAATTTTTTTCTCAATTTCCTTGTAATCATTAAGCATTATCCTCTTAGACAGATATTGCTGTTTTTTTTTTCCCCTGAGTGTATAAAATGTTCCCATATTCATAGAATGTGAGCTACAGGAGCCCTTATTTTCACCTTGGTCCCCCCTCTGTAATAAATAAATAAATAAATAAATAAATAAATAAATAAATAAATAAATAAATCTCTATGCTAAGATGTGACTTGTATATATACGGGTTCATATATTGTCATTGACTTCTGAAGCTTGTGACAGCTCTATATACCATTATCCTTTTTCTGACATTCTCTACAGGAGAATTGTGGGTAAAACCGTGAGGCCTAATTCCTGTCTAGAGCTCACTATTACCCTGTGTCCCGTATCAGTTAAGCACTTCCCTCGGGGATATTGAGCTTTAATAAAGATGGAATCCAGTTTGTAGCAGCTAAATGCTGTTGCTGACCTGTCCTGGCTTTGGCCAGTGCACTAACTGCAGGATACAACACTTGAAACTACTGGCAGTCTTGCTCTGGAATCTGCACATCTGGCCACAGAGGTTACGGCCAGGGGCTATAGACATTCCTGTGCCACTCGCCTCAGCCTGCCCAGTGTCACTCTTCCTGCTGGGCACATAAGCCAGTTCGCAGTCTGGGCTGTGCTAGTTCCAGCCTCAGGTGAGTTGACTCTTGAAGTAGGTGGGGGTGGGGTCACTTCTGGTCTAGCCTGACAGGCTGGGGCACGTTAGATGGATGGAACAAAGTACTTTAGCTCACCCCTTAATCACCAAGACATATGTCCCTGACTGCTCCGTCTGAGAAGGAGCCTCAGGGCCTCCAGGTCTTCCTGAAATGCTGGATTGTCAGAAGTCAGTGTCCCTGACATCCTGCTCGGTAATAACCCATTACATTCTCTGGATTCCTGCTATGGAGGGCTGCTGGGGAATTCAGTCCTGAGACCAGCCCCAAACTCCTCAGCTCCTTTCCTTTGTCTTGCAGCCCCTCCAAAGTCTCTGCTGCTTAACGTCTCTTCCTGGGGCCATTTGCCTCCAATTCGGAGATTGATGGGACTCATTGCTCAGACCCAGAGGTGCATGTCAGCCAGGCCACCTCCTTTTTCATTCAGGACTTTCAAAACCAGATCTGGGAGGGAGCACGGTTAGTGAGGACTTGGCATAAATTGCTAATAGTTTTTCTCTTCCCTAGTGCTTCGCTTGGTGCTCCTTTTCGTGGAGGCAATAGAGAGATTATCTAACTTCCCCATTGTCAAAAAGTTGGTGACTGGAAACATCAGGACCTGAGCACAGGCTTGTGATTTTTTCAGAACTTAGAATTGGTTTCTTGCTTGTCTGGAATCTGAGGGCTGGTAGTGTAATGTCTTGGAAAAGAACACCGAACATGGGATTAAATGTTCAAGGTTGGCGCTTCAGTTAAGATACTTAATTCTGGATGACAACAGATAGTTACTAAAAAAGTATATGTGTGTGTGTGTGTGTGTGTGTGTGTGTGTGTGTATTATAACTTTAAAAATTATTGATAAAGGACTGGAGAGATGGTGAGATTGTATGTGTGCATGAATGTGTGCGCACACAAACAAACAAACACACTAAAAAATACATGGAGGGGGTTGGGGATTTAGCTCAGTGGTAGAGCGCTTGCCTAGCAAGCGCAAGGCCCTGGGTTCGGTCCCCAGCTCCGAAAAAAAAAAAAGAAAAGAAAAGAAAAGAAAAGAAAAGAAAAAAAATACATGAAGTACATGAAGTGTCCCTGGCACACAAATGATCAGTGAGCATACCAGCCTCCTTACCTTTGAGAGTTCTCTGTCTCCTTCTCACACTTCTCTGGAAAGTCCGGCCTGCTCTGTTTTTAGATTTTTCTTTTCAGCCTAGTAACAGGTTGCCCACTGGGTGCTCAGATATTAGAAATGCCATCTGCTGGGGCTATCATGGAAACTGCAGACAAGGGAATGACTGTGGAAGGGCAACTTCAGATACTCCTTGAGTTGGTGTGCAGTCCTCTCCCCTTTCCTCTTCCACTGACCCTGAACTACTGGCCCAGGGAGGTGAATTATTAGACCCGCATTGCCCCCTGCCAGACAAGCCGAGGTACTGCTAGTAGGGCTCTGACCCTAAGAAGCTTCACAGAGGAAGTTGCACTAGGAAGACACCCACAGAGATGTGGGTGCTCCCAAGGACCAGGACGTCTGCATGCATAATAGGGGCACAATCGATCCGATCCTCGTGGCTCATAGTCAGGAGAATATTTTGTTGCGGCTGTATGTAGAGACAGATGCTAGTGTAGGTGCTGAGCCGATGCCTGTTCTTGGAGGAAAGTACAGATGCTCACCCCTGCATCCCCCGTTTGCTCCAGAGCTGACCCATACACCCAACTTGCTGGACGTTCTCCTTTCCTCTCCACAGTTCTCACCAGGGTTTGATCCTTGGGGAGCGTATTCTTATTTTTGATGCCTTCCCCCTTCTCAAGCTCTTTTCTCTCTTGTGTACCTGCATTTCTGAAAGAGTGTTTTAAGAGTCCTTTTTCTCATCAATCCTAGCTGTCGTGGGTCTCCTCCTAGATTTCCTTGTAACTGAGCACTAAGATTATAGAGCTCTTTCTGTCTTGGAAGAAACCCAGCAGTCTCCCTAGAGTTCTTTGGTCAACAGGGCTGCCACACAGGGAGGATATGTTGAGGGCAAGACTCCATGGCCAGAGCAGCTCTTTGGAGACCAGCAGCCTTCTCCTGCCAAGCCCACAATGCCACAGTGCATGGTTGCAGGACCCTCCTTGGCTACGCCTGCATGGGGAACAAGTAGCTACTTCCAGATAGTCCCAGAACTCTGCTGCTAGTGTTTTGTGTCTCTGGTGGCCTGTAGAGACCCTTCTGTAGCTTCTGTCTGGTTGTGTGTTGTGTCCAGCTCTGTGCCAGGTACTCCCAGAGCAGAAGAGATAGGCCAGCCCAGCTGTTACCCTACAAGACCCCCACAGGCCTGCACTGTGACAGCCTACAGTTCAGCACTGGAGTGCTCAGTCCATAAGGAGAATTAGGACTGTCCTAGGAAGCTGCATGGGGAAGGTGGACAGGACATTAATGAGTAGGTAGGGAAGAAAAGAACTGAGGAAGCTGCTGTCCCAAGGGCTGGAAGCCTAGAAAAGTGTCAGACTTAACTAGGACTCCAGTCGCAGCACTACCACTTTGCCAATTATGAGACCACAGGCAAGTCTCCTCTCCCATTTTTCTCCCTCTCCTCCCTCTGGCCTTGAACTCACAATCTTCCCACCCCCACCACCTAAGTGCTGGGATTATAGGCATGTCTTGTGCCTGGCTTGAATCATTTTCTTTCTGAGTTTGCTTATATGGCTGTTACCCTGAGGAGAAGAGCCTTTTTTTTACAGGTAATGGATTATGTGTTAAATGAGATTTGCCCTTTCAGCAGTTTGGATGACGGTAACTATGCTAATGAGAAAGGAAGTAGTAAGCTTTGTTGGACTTTTCGAATCTCCAAGCTGAACTAGGATGCTCTGCCTGGGGCCTGGAAGATTGACAATCCTAGAAGCCACTGGTGGTATTTATGTTTTGGCCTAGGTCATGGGTTGGGAGAGTGGGAGGGATTTGCGACAGGCAAGGGATGAGATTCAGGAAAGCTCTAGTTGATACAGGAAACAGGGAGCAGGAAACAGTTGGCCAGTCACATCGTGTCTTCCTTGCAATTCCTGAATCACCAGAATTAGGCATGCTTGCCTACTGGGTGTAAGGCAGAACTCAGCCAACAATTTGCTAATCCCATTTCTCTGCCTGTTTCTTTTCCTCTGTTCTCTTTTAGAAGCTGAGGCCAAAAAAGCATGTGAATGGCTCCGGGCCACAGGATTCCCTCAGTATGCTCAGCTTTTTGAAGGTAAAGCCACTCAATTGCTCTCCCTACCCTGTTCCAAAACCTGCTTTCTCCTGCAGCTTTTCATCTGCAAAATGGGTAAAACACACGCTTACCACAGCCACACAAAAACTCCCGTGCATCCTGATCAGCTTTGTGAAAGAATTAACTCCTGGTGCTCAGAACTCTCTATGAGATTGCTCTCCTTAGCTTCTACCTCTGGTGCTAGCCACGTTTTAAAGGAACCCCCTCCCTGCCCCATCCTGCCCATTGTGCTGCGTTCTGTCCTTCCTGAAGACATAACGAAGGAGGAACTGTGCATTCTGGTGGCTCAGTCTTGGACCCTACTTCTCCCACAACAATGCCCTCATGTCTGGGCTCTGTTCTTAAGAGTTCCAGGCCTCACCTTACTCTTCTCTCAATAGTATTCGGGTGCTGGTAGCCACTCTCTTTTGTCTTCTGAAATACTCCCGCCCCTCTGTCTCTTCATCTCTGCCTGCTGCCATCAGTCTGTTTGCTGACTTTACTTCCTCTAACTGGCATCCAAATATCTGGGTATCCCAGGGCTCAGCCTTTTGCTTTCCCTGCATTTCTTTGCTATGAGATCCTCATTTATCTCTCCGGTGACAGCTCCAGATGGGGTCTGTCCAGACCTCATTTCAGAGCTTCTGATTTCCTCTAATGAGCCACCAACTCAGTGCCTTTACTCTGAGATCTAATCAGGTGCCTCCGAGATTTTGCCAAGCCTCTCCCCCAAAACCTCCTAAAGGCATAGCCCTTGCCTGTTGCCTAGGTTCCGTATATCCTGGGATTATCCTGAATTCCCTTCTTCCCCATAGCTAAACATTCTGCAGGCCTTTTCTTCTTCCAGAATGAATATATTTCTTAACACCTCCACTGCCAGGTCTGCTATGATCCATCGCTGCTCATTCAGACTGGGGCACCAGGGTCCTTCTTGACCTCCGTGCTTCTCTTCCCCTTCCCAAACCTATCCTTGGTAGTGACTGACCATGTGACTCAGGTACTTTGATAAGTGGGATGGGTGCAAATACTACACTCTGGATGACTACCATTCTACCTGCTTGCTCTGACCCAGGTCTCTCCCTCATCACAACCTTGGTAATTTTGTTTCTTCTGGACCAAAACAGCTCCTTCCAATTTCTCTGCCTAGGCAATCTTTTTCTCAGTCTTCAAGTGCTTGCAGTCTCTGTGTCTGTCTCTGTCTCTCTGTCTGTCTCTGTGTCTGTGTCTGTCTCTGTCTCTCTGTCTGTCTCTGTGTCTGTGTCTGTCTCTGTCTGTCTGTCTCTGTGTCTGTGTCTGTCTCTCTGTCTCTGTGTCTGTGTCTGTCTCTGTGTCTCTTTGTCCCCCCCCCCGTCTCCCTCCCTCCCTCTCTCTCTCTCTCTGTCTGAGAAATCGTCCCTAGAAAGGCCTCAGCTGCTTCCGTCTCATCAGCAGTCACACTGCCTCCAGCCTCTATTTGCCCTGTCAACCCTGCTCAGGCTTTTCACGGCCTTTGTTGTCATCTAGGTTTTGTGTAGTTTCCTATGAGAGCATATGCTCCCTGAAGGCAGGGACCCCAATTTTGTGTCGTTCACTACTACTTTATGCAGCACTCAATGCGTAATTTTGTGATGGGATTTCTCTCTCTCCCCCTTTTCTCCTGATGTCTTTCTTGGTTTTCTCGCTCCTTTCCCTGAGTCCTGAGAAGATGGCTCCCACTGTTCTGGAAAGACATTGTATGGCTTCATGCTGTCCTCTCTGTGCATATTCCCTCCCTACATCCCATTATTTGCCTTGGACTGGCAGGAGGTCCTCTCTCTCTGAAAGCTCCGAAATGAAATGAAAGAAAACTCAAGTTGGCTCTTGGCACCACGGAGCGTATCGGACCTGTTGTCTGAACCTAGGCCTGCTTTACTTGTTTCTTCATTTCAGCCCAGGCCTCCAGGACATTCTTGAGATTCTCCCTCAATTGCCAACTCTGACCTCCCTGGGTTTTCTCTGCCTCATTAACTTTCTTTCCCGTGACACAATACGTGAGATAAACAGCTGAAAAGGAGGGACAATTTACATGGCCTTGGGCTTTCCATCCATGGTTGCTTGGTCATGTTGCTTTGGGTCAGGCCAGGCAGGACATCACGGTGGAAAATGGACTGGAGGAAAGCACCGTGCCTCAGGGTGGGCTAAAGAGGAAGGGTCAGGAGGGATAGTGTGGACAGGGATGAAATTCCGGTATCCATTCAATGACTCAGCTCTTTCCACCGAGCTGTACTTCCTAAAGGCTCCATCACCTTCCCAGGCACCTGCACCCGGGGACATAAGCTTCCTTCCTATGCCTTACACTCGACAGCATGGTTCTCAAGTTCTAAATGGTTCTCAACCTTCCTAATGCTGTGACCCTTCAATAAAATTCCTCATGTTTTGGTGACCTCAACCATAAAATTATCTTGTTGCTGCTTCATAACTGTAATTTGCTACTGTTAGGGATGGTAAGTATCTAATATGCAGGATATCTGATATGCGACCGCTATGGGTCTAAGGTCTAAGGCTTAGAGAGGCTTTCAGAGCCAAGCCTTACCACCTCTATTTAATTCACAAGCTTTCCGTCTGCTGTGGCCTTTGCCTTCTTGCTTCCTGTCTCCCTTGCCCCAACCCCTGCAGGTCAAGTGTAGCTGGGGCCATTTCTGATCCCCGGCCAGACTCATCGTTGCTTCTTTCCATCACACAGAAGGTGTATTCCCCCTGGATATTGGCTCTGTGAAGAAGGACTACAGTTTTCTGGACCAGGACTCTCTGGGGGCCCTGTGCAGGTAGGGGGGCTGAGGACCAGACCTAGGAAGCCTTGAGCCCAATTTTGTACTTCTTTGTAGAAAAAATAATCCCTGTGTACCTTGTATTAGAGGGGAACATAATTTAGTAACGGGGCTCATTCCCTGCAATTACATTACTCATAGTTACTGACTGCATCTATGATCCCCTCCTCTACCCCTATCACTGTAGCTAGAAGATCCAGATTTGGTCTTGATTCAGACTCCTCAAAGCATGCCTTGCATTCAGAATCCCCACATAAACCAGTTCTGCTGTTTCCCAGGGCTAAACCACAATTTCTCCTTGAATCTATTAAAGTTGCCTCAGTGGCTAGCCTCTGTCTTCTGTTCCTCCTTCCTAAAAGAGCTTTCCTCTCCATAGCCACCAGGATCACCTTTTGAAAACCCCGGGTAGGCACTCTCTCCTGTTTAAAATCTGCCACTGCCTCTATGCAAAAATACAAAGCCATTGGCATGCCACATTTGCCACCCTTCCTTTGACCTCTCTTAACTTTGATCACACACTCTCCTGCTACTTTCTTTCTTGACTGACTGTGACCTTCCTTCTTTCCCTTGTCACAGGCTCCCACAGAAGTCTGGAATAGCTATTCCTGCTTCTTTTATCCTCAGCACCCTACCTTTGCTTTCCCAGAAGCCTTCTTAGACTGTACCCCATCTCTTCCTGAGAGTTCTGGGTCTTACCCTCGGTGTGTCTGTTGTCCCTTCTGCATGCTCTGTTCTTGATATCTGTATCTCAGTACCCAGAAGACAGAGGCTCTAACCTTCCCAGCATCATACTTAAGACATCATGGACATTAATCTTGACCACTTGACCATGGGAAATGGTGGATGGCGTCTTGCAGGTGTCTTGGTAGGCTATCTCAGGCTCTGGGGAATTGGGGACCTTGGGTGAACACGGACTTTGTGTTGCAGGAGGCTGATGACCCTGAACAATTGTGCTTCGATGAAGCTCGAGGTTCATTTTCGATGCAAGCAGGTGAATTCTGGCAAGGGGTGAGGTCTGCGGTCTCACGGTACCTGGCACAATGCTGGGACATGCACTTGTGAACAAGCTCTAGCATGGGGGTAGAGATGCACGGACCTCCTGTACTGCAGGTCCTATGAGATCACTTAGGCTTTTGGTGAGCCTGTGAAAGCAAGTACCCCGGCTCAGGCCTGACTCTGCTCTCTACTCAAGCCTCTCCCTGTTGTTTATGTTAATAACTGGATCTAGTGATGGCCTTCCTCAGAGAAACCCATTTGCCTTCACTACTTGGCTTGTCATAGCTAAAATTCCTTGAACAGGAGAAGGGATGGGGCAATGTGGCACAAAGGTCATTGGCTTGATGGGATTACAAGTCAAAATCACCATAGCCTTACCTCAAAAAGATCTTATTCCCTAGGCCCCTCGCCGCACTTTTCCCATCACTAAAATGAGTCAGGAGACTAGATTGATAGCTAACTAAGGCCTTCTTATAAGGCCTCTTTGTATACAGCCTCAAAAGTAAGCCTTATGGGCTCATTGTTTCTGGGGGACAAGTTGTTGGTCTCCCCTGGAGCTTTTCCTACCAGAGGCCTGCAGTCAGGTAGGGTAGCCAAACTGACAAAGCACTTGTCTTGGGGCACTTCTGTCACTGACAACCAAAGTGCCCGTTGGGAAACTTCAACTCCTGTCTGGATGTTTCCTCACCTTGCCAAGGAGAAGATGAATTAGAAAATCTAAAACCATCTCCAGCTCTTAGATACCACCATTTTAATGTAAAGTTATCGGGAATAAGCATTTAATAATCTCTTTCATTGACATAACCATGACAATAAATGATGTTGGGCAGATATCTTCTGATTTGAGTCACATTCCCTATCTGTGAAGCGGGGACAGTAGATTAATTAGACAGGTGATTGTTAGTGTACATGTAGGTTCTGTCTGTGACTCCTAGTGAGAGCCTATTTTCCATTCTTATTCCATGTCCTCTACCCAAAAGCAAAGCTCCTCACCCCGCCCTACCCCAAAGCACTTGGCAGCAGAGTAGGGCACAAGCAGGTACTTGTCTGTTGGCCTTCTGTGACCCCTCCCTATGATGCCTCCCCAGGATGACGACTCAGAAGAGGAGGAGCAATGCACCATCAGCAGCCACTGGGCCTTTGAGCAGGAAAGCAAGTGTGGGTCTCTCACGGGCTCTTCTGCCCTGCTGGCCCCACCAAGCCCTAGCCTCCCGGGGACCTCAAGCTGTGAAAGTGTCCTCACCGAGCTTAGCGCTGCCTCTCTGCCAGCCATCTCCGTGAGCCTTTCGCCAGAGTCAGCAGACCTGCCCTTGTTAGGTCATGTCCCCAGCCCAAGTAACCAGCCCTTCCTTAGTCCCACCCAGGGCCAGGAGGGTTCCCAAGACAAAGTGAAGAAGCATTATTCCAGAAGCTTCCTCAAGCACCTCGAATCTCTGAGGAGGAAGGAAAAGGGTGACAGCCGGCAAACAGAACCTGAGCAACGCTTAGCCACCTCAGAAAAGGCCACTAAAGCCTCATCTTTCCGCACTTGCCGTGGCCTCCTCTCAGTTGGATTTCACAGGGCCAAGAACAGGGTCACCACTTCACCCAGGGTCAGAGATGGTGAGACTCAGAAAACCTGGGAGGCTTGGCCTGTAGCCACATTCCGGCATCCTCAGCCTAATCGCAGGCATGACTGCCTGGTGCATGTGCCTAGGGACCATAAGCCAGGCACATTCCCTCGTTCTCTGTCCATTGAAAGCCTTTGTCCAGATGATAGTCGTCACCTGGCAGATTGGCAGCCAAATAGGTGCTGGGGCTATGAAGGGCGCCGGGGCTCCTGTGGTTCTACCGGCAGCCATGCCAGCACTTACGACAACTTGCCTGAGCTGTACCCAGCTGAGCCTATACAGGCTGAGGCTGAAGATGAAGATGAGGAGGGTGAAGGCAGCTATGCCCATCTAGATGACATCCTAGAGCATGTGTGGGGGCTACAGCAACGGGTAGAGCTGTGGTCTCAGGCCATGTACCCAGACTTGAGGCCTGGAGATAAGGAGGAGGAAGAGGAGGAGGAAGAGGAAGCTACTTCATCAGTGGAAATAGCCACAGCTGAGGTGGAAGGCCAGGATGAAGCTCTAGCCCAGGCAGAGTCCCAAGTCCACAGAGGTTTCCCAACTGAAGTCAAGGAGGAAGTCCCACTGATAGTCCTGGATCAGGCCCCGACTGTGGTTGAACCATTGGTACAGGCTGAGGCTCCAGCCCAGGCCCAGCATCCTGAGCAAGACGCAAATTCAGCCGCAGAGCCTATTTCTGCCTCCAGCCTGTCCGTGGAGGAAGGGCATTCCATTTCTGACACAGCGGTATCCTCCAGTGAACTTGACAGTAGTGGCAACTCCGTGAATGAGGCAGATGTTGCAGACGCCCTGGCGGGACCTAACGCATCAGTACCCCGTGAACGGCGTGACTCGGGTGTCGGGGCCTCACTTACCAGACCATGCAGGTAAGAGTTTGGAGTAGGGGTGAGGGTGGGGTCCCTTCTAAGTCTCTGCCTTTTCTCTCATCTGCTTTCCTAGCCACAAAGCCCAAGGGAAAGTCCTTGGGGGCCAGGAGATCATTTCCAGGCAGCCAGTCCCAAGAGAAAAGGAGACCGAGTTCAAGAATCTGGAGTTCTGAGTACAAGCTCTAACTCTGGTGTGGCCTTGAGAAAGTGGTGCCTTTTCTGGACTTGGTTTCCTCATCTTAACAGCAAGGGTGTTAGACGTGGCCTCTGCTTCTCAACTTGGATGAGTTTCTTGGCACGGTAGCCTTAGAACGGGTTGAGACTGGCACTGCTTTTTGGGTCTAAATGGGTCTGAACTTGGTGCCACTCTCCATGGGAGCTTCTTGAACCCTGGGTGACCCAAAGGCTGAACCAAGCGTTTGCCATCCCAAAGCACCATACTAGTACTTAATGCGTTCCCACTTCCCTCTACTCCCTTTCTGGACAAGGATAGGGGTGGTGATAAAAAGGGACCAGAAGGACATAGTCTTCTCTAAGGCCTAGCAAACCTGTGTCTCCGGTGCTCTCTGTCCCTCTCCCTTCAGGAAACTTCGTTGGCACAGCTTCCAGAATTCCCACCGACCTAGTCTCAACTCAGAGTCACTGGAGATCAACAGGCAGTTTGCAGGCCAGATCAACTTGCTTCACAAGGGCTCTCTGCTGCGGCTCACTGGCTTCATGGAAAAGTACACTGTGCCCCACAAACAAGCCTGGGTATGGTGAGTGTCTCTTGAGCTATGCAGGACAAGAGCTATGGACTCTCCTAGATTCTATGCCCTCAGAGCACAGCCCAGAGGCAGAACAGGCAGGCAGGCAGAACCCACAGGCCAGTGACATGGTACTGTTCCAGAAGGCTGGGGTGGTGTGTGTTAGGATAGATGTGTTCTGGAAATCCCCAGGTCCTCCAGCTGTCCTTTCTCCTTCCCGTCCTCTCTGCTACCATCAGTGAGATTGTCCTAAAGTACACTCTGGTTGTCGTGTGTTGAGTAAATAAACATCCTTGTGGCTTCCCGTTGTCCAGATTCCTTTCTGTCATGATCCTCTCATGTTCTGAGGTAGCCCCATCCTTCTGGCCCTTTACTTATTCACTCTCAAGCAGTGTCATCTGACAACCTGTGGGACTAGTTGCCCTTCTCTCTGTGCCTTCATTCATGCTGTCCTTCCTGCCTGAAGGGCCTTTGCCTTATTTCTCCTGTGGGACAACAGCGCTCTATCCTGTAGTGGTCTGCTGAGTTACCACCTCCTCTCTGTAGGCCTCTCTGACTGAGTTCTCTCTTCCTGATTTCTTGTTAACCACCAAACAGGTCAATGCCCAAGTTTATGAAAAGAAACAAAACCCCAGACTACCGGGGACACCATGTATTTGGAGTGCCACCCCTCATTCATGTCCAGCGTACAGGCCAACCCTTGCCCCAGAGCATTCAGCAAGCTATGCGCTACCTACGAAGCCAGTGCCTAGACCAGGTGAGTCCTCCTCAGAGAGCCTATGTGGAAAGGGTGCTGGGAGGTGAGGAAGGCCCAAGGCTGACTGCACTCCCCTTTCTCTTGGGTTTGGCTACTCACCAGAAACCTTTCCTTTCCTTGCAAGGCTCAGCCAGGTTGATGCCAAAGTTCCTTTCCTTTCTTTATGGCTGGAGCCTTTTGCCCGCTTTGGGGACAGCTTCTTTCTGTCCCGGGGTATGTACACTTCCTAGTCTCAGAGACTGCCTTAGCCTAAGGCCATCTGTTCATCCTCGTCTCCATGACAGCCATCTTTCTCTTTGGAAGCAGGCTGTAAACCACCTTCCCTCTGGACTTGCTGAGCCCATCAGGAAGTCTGGTAGGCTTCCTGTCTCCAAAGTAGCCTATGCTCTGGACACCCCAGTCCTGGGCTCACAGTTTCCCTTCTCTTCTTTCCCTCAATGGATTAGGTGGGCATCTTTCGCAAGTCTGGGGTCAAGTCCAGGATTCAGAGCCTACGCCAAATGAATGAGACATCCCCTGACAACGTCTGCTATGAGGGCCAGTCGGCCTACGATGTGGCTGATTTACTGAAGCAGTATTTCCGAGACCTGCCTGAGCCCATTTTTACCAGCAAGCTCACCACCACTTTCCTACAAATCTACCAGCGTAAGTCACCAGGACCCTTCCTTAGTAACCTTCCCTACACAGCCTGCCTGATCCTGAGGGCTTGTGGAAAATGAACCTGGTAGCTGGCTGCATGGGCTCATGGGAACTTTTACTTTCTGGATTTGAAAAGGCACTTGGAGAGGGGCCATATCCTACTACTCCCTCAAACCTAGTTTTGGTCTAATAGGCTGAGACCCCGAGGGAAGGGCTTTCCCAAATGTTGTCCTGAGTATTAGAGCAGTGCTAGATCTAGCCACCAGCAACATCGCAGAGCCCATGTGAGCCATTCCTTTGGAGACTCTCAAGCCTTCTGCATTCTGGAAAACAGGAAGCTTGCTGCTGGTGCTTCTGGGAAAATAAAGAAGGCCCTTGTGCTTTTCTTGTCCTGCAGTCCTCCCCAAAGAACAGTGGTTGGCAGCGGCACAAGCTGCCACCTTGCTGCTCCCTGACGAGAACCGAGAAGTGCTACAGACCCTGCTCTATTTCCTAAGTGACATTGCCTCTGCTGAGGAAAACCAGATGACAGCTGGCAACCTGGCAGTGTGCCTGGCACCCTCTATCTTCCACCTCAATGTCTCCAAGAAGGACAGCCCCTCACCCAGGTGAACTTGAGAGTGCATGCCAGGGCCAGTCCAGGATTGGCTCTTTTTGGTCTTGGGGAATTCTTGCCCTCACCTGGAGGGGTTTTAGCCTTAGCTACTGTGGAGCAGGCCTTTCTTAAAAGATACTAGATGATTTTATGGTCAGGAGGGGCAAGCTGACTTCCCAAGAACTAAGAGGCAGCTGTCCCCATTTTGTTTTATGCCTTAGTGCCATCTTCTTCTGTCCCTATCTCCTAGGATCAAGAGCAAACGAAGCCTGGTTGGCCGGCCAGGCCCCAGGGACTTGAGTGAGAACATGGCTGCCACACAAGGTCTATCACACATGATCAGTGACTGCAAGAAACTTTTCCAGGTAAGTCAGGAAAGGCTGTGGTACCTGACTATCAGAATTATCAGGCCTCACCTTTGGACTCTGTATCGGGGTCCCTAGAGCAGTGGTTCTCAACCTGTGGGTTTTGACCCCTCTAGCAAATTTCTGTCTCCAAAAATATTGACACTACAATTATGAAGTATCAACAGAAATAATGTTATGGTTAGGGGGGTCACCACAACATGAGGAACTGGATTAAAGGGTCACAGCATAAGAAAGGTTGAGAACCACTGCCCTAAATGAACAGAACAGAGAGAGTGAAGAGATGCGTGTACAGGAATTTATTAGAATGGCTTTAAAGGCTGTGGTCTGACTAGTCCAACAACGGTTGTCTCCCAATAGAAAGGCCAAGAATCTGGTAGTTGTTCAGTCCATGAGGCTGGTCTTTGATCTATGTTGAATCCCAAAATAGGTTCTGAGACCAGTGAAGGAAGGAATGCCTTCGCAGCAGGAGAGAGAACCTTGCCAGCACGAGTGAGGTAGCAGGAGAAAAGCAAAGAGCTTCTTTTTACCGTGTCTTTTCATGTGGGTTGCCACCAGAAGGTGTGGGCCACACTTAGGGTGGGTCTTCTGACCTCAAATGGCCCAGATTTAGGGTAGGTCTTCCCACCTCAAAGGATCCAATAAAGAGAATCCTCCACAAGTGTGCCCAGCTGCTTGGTTTTTAGTTGATTCCAGTTTTAGTCAAGTTGACAACCAAGATTGGCCATCCCAGACTCCGAGTCAGGCAAAGAGCCCAGCTTGACACGTAACTCCTCAGACTCTAACTTGTGAACCTTCTCCCTCAGTCTCTTATCTGCCTCATTGCGGTGCAGTAGCCATGCGTCTCCATTTACTCTTTTTTATTTGGATAATTTATGTATTTACATTTCAAATGTTATCCCCTTTCCTGGTTCCCCCTTCTCCCATCCCCCCATCTCCATTTACTCTTACACTGACATTTGTGGGGTACCCTGCTCCCCATAGCACCCACTCAGTGTGTGTATGTGTGTGTGCGCCCTCCCAGGTACCCCAGGATATGGTGGTGCAACTATGTGGTTCATACAGTGCAGCTGAGCTCACCCCTCCTGGGCCAGCCCTGGCTGAGCTAAGGCAAGCACAGGCTGCTGGGGTGAGTCTGAGCCTTTACATGGAGGAGAGTGTGCAGGAGTTGCTCCGGGATGCTGCAGAACGCTTCAAGGGATGGACCAATGTGCCGGGGCCCCAGCACACAGAGCTGGCTTGCAGGAAGGTGAGCACCGCACTCTTCATTTTGTTGTAGGCTGTGAGAGAGAGCACTAGGCCTGTAGAGTTGCTCTGTCAGCCTTACTGGGCCCCTGCTTGGTACTTGTGGGCCTAACAGTCAGCTGAACGAGTGTCTCAAGGAGTCAGGAACCATACGAGGCCAGTGCATCTTTCTGGGGCCACCTTCCTGAGTTCTCTTCCACTGCTCTACTTCAGACTCACTGCCACCATGACATAGTTCACTGAAATGTCTGAGTCTCCTCTGGTCCTGGGCAGGCAGCGCCCCTTGCAGTAACCCCTCTGTGTTTCTGTTTCTGTCGTCCTGCTTCTTAGACTGATATGCATCCAACTACGAACCACTCCCAGGCCACATTCAGATGCTACATTATATAGTGTTCTCTATCCAGTGCCTTCAGTCCTCGCTAGGGAGGAAGGTGTCTCCTAAGACTGCCCCTCTCTTAGTAGCCTTGCTGTTTCTGGGATGTCCATCTCGAGTGACATTTTAAGCCAGACATTTCCTGTATAATGGACCATGACTAAACTTCCCCCATGGGATGAAGGAGCTGGCAAAGAACCTGGCACAGGCAAAATTCATTGATGGCAAATCCATTCAGGACAGTCACCTCCTTGTCTTCCCCCATCCAGAAATAGCACGTGTTCTGCCCACATTGTCCATAGGCCCTGTAGGCATCTGAGTGTGTGGGATTCATCTTTGCTCTGTGCTCTAGAGCAGGCTGAGAAAGGCATATAGGAAAGACAGAGAAGGATGGGTGCCTGCCAGTTTGTCTGGGTCTGGGTCTTGTCAGCAAGGGAGACCAGTAGCCACAGGAAGGGAGCTCCAGGCCCTGCAGTCTGAAGACTGCCATGAATTTGGCGTGGTCTCACGTTGATAGTCTGTCCCTACCCATTTGGCCTGTAGGCACCAGATGGGCACCCTCTTCGGATGTGGAAGGCATCCACAGAAGTGGCTGCCCCTCCAGCTGTGGTGCTGCATCGTGTCCTTCGGGAGCGGGCCCTGTGGGATGAGGACCTACTGCGGGCCCAGGTGCTGGAAGCCCTGATGCCAGGTGTGGAACTGTACCACTATGTCACTGACAGCATGGCACCCCATCCTTGCCGTGACTTTGTGGTGCTCAGGTAAGGCATTCCTGTTACCATCCTGGTGAGCTTCAGGGGACCAGAAAGGTGGGGCAAGAGTGAGCAGCAGGGATCTGAACATGGGCTCTTACCTCTTCATGTTCCAGGATGTGGCGCTCAGACCTGCCTCGTGGTGGGTGCCTCCTTGTCTCTCAGTCCCTGGATCCTGAGCAACCCGTGCCAGAGTCTGGAGTACGCGCCCTCATGCTCACTTCCCAGTACCTCATGGAACCCTGTGGCCTGGGCCGCTCTCGCCTCACTCATATTTGCCGCGCTGACCTCAGGTATCAGGCTTGGGATGCCTGCCTCACTTCCTTGGCCCTGAGCCCATCTACCCTATGAGAGCCTCTACCCTATCTCAGTGATACCCAGTGTGGGAAATATTTCCTTTCTCTCATGGGTGGAAGGCTAATTTCTCATATCTGCCTACCTCTTCCTCCCCAGGGGCCGTTCTCCTGACTGGTACAACAAAGTCTTTGGGCACTTGTGTGCCATGGAAGTGGCAAAGATCCGAGACTCCTTCCCAACACTTCAGGCAGCTGGCCCTGAAACAAAGCTATGAGTCTTGGGCTGACACTGCCCAGGCACCTGCCACCAAAGAAATGAGTGGGAATAAGAACTGAGACGCCTTTAGGGACACAGCCAGGCCTAAGTGGCCCAGCTGCCTATCCTCTTGCATTTTAATGCTACTCTGCACATACACCAGAGAAGAGAGCGTAGGTGTCCTGCCTCCACCCACCCTCATCCCCACACTACCTTCTGACCTCACAAGCGAAGAGAATCTTGTTAGTGGCAAGAAGATCGTTGCTGTCCACCTGACCAAGAAGATGCTACTGCATCTGGAGGCCCAGCAGGGGAAGAAGGTGGAGAGCACTGTGCAGCCTGGGCTCTCTTCTGTCATACCAAGAAGCCAGGCCATGAGTTTTGGTGCTAGGGTTCTTTTGAGTTTGAATATGGGGTCTGATCCTGCCTTTGGGGTCAACATGGACCCTGAATACAGGTCTGGAACACCAGCTGGGGTAAGCACAGGGAAACACCAACCACCACAATCCATTTTATTTATGTAAACATGATGCTTTATGAAGAAGCCTCCGAGTGGCCCTATGAGCCCTTAGTAGGTAACATGACGAACTGGGATACCTTGAGATATGAGGCAAGCCCCAAGACACCAATGAACCATTCTCCCCTACTTTGACCCACACTTCCTCTATTACTCCCCAGAGTTGTTGGCAACCTTTGGCCACTCATGGCCATAGAGACAAATGAGTTAGCTTATTCCCATGACACAGGCCAGGCCAAAGCTGACAGTGGCAGCAAGATATACAAATGTATCCTCATGCATTTTGCCCATGGTGGTGATCTATAAGAACAGTTCTTTCGATCTGAGAGTAGCTGCTTTTCCAGAGGTCCTGAGTTCAATTCCCAGCAACCACACAGTGCTGCAGAACCATCTGTAATGAGATCTGATGCCCCCTTCTGGTGTGTATGTAGACAGCTACACAGTGTCTTCATATACATCATAAATAAATAATTCTTTTTTAAAAAAGTAAAACCAAGTGTCCTAAAACAAAGCAAACAAACAAGCAAAACAGAGAGAGAGAGAGAGAGAGAGAGAGAGAGAGAGAGAGAGAGAGAGAGAGAGAGAGAGAGAAACCAAAAGAACAGTCCATTCCTAGAGTAGACACCCTGGAAAAACACAAGGAAGGGCCTCCTTTAGCCATTCTGGGCTTGATACCAGCCTGATCTATTCCATCTACTGGTTATGTTTGTTCAGATAGAAACCAAACAGCCATTCAGAGGCCAAGTGGTGCTTTCTTTGTCTTTGGCTGATTTAACTGGATTTCGATGGGTTGCAGCTATCATTGTAATGTTAATCCTGTTTTCTCCATACCTATAAATACTGTACAGCCAAAATATATATGTGTATATGTATATATATACATATGTATATACCTATACATATACACACATATCTGCATGCACACACAGCTACTCCCTCTTGAGTACATTATACTCTCTGGATGGGAGCAGGGTCTGGAGGGCCTGGACTAACACACTTCTGTTCTAATGAGAAAGGAGAGGTGAAGGGCAGGCCACAGAATTTCCCTCTGCAGAATAAAGCATGACTGGAGATGCACACTGGCTCTGTAAGTTTTTTTTGTCTGAGACGATGGGCTGGGGGCTTCACATTCATAGGTCACAGGTTGTGAGTGTTTACCTTACCTTCTGCTGACTCCCAACATATGGTGTCAGGACTTGGGGTGACACCATAGGCAAAAGCAAAGACCTCTTGTCTTGGGAAGGTGATTGCGAAGGCAGGCAGAATTTGGAGACACCAAGGCTCCGACAAAAATTTCAATCTCCATTCCATGACTAGGCTCAGGTCCTGGATTTGAGCATCAGCTTTCATTCAGGAGTCCATACCAGCGGGAAGGAAGGGTGTGCCTGGCTTAGCTCTCTTTCCTTCCACTCCTACACAGCCCAGGCAAAGCAAAAGTAGTAGGGGTGCAGGCCTCGGGTTCAGGGGTCCTGTGCCACCCACGCAACACTTAAAAGAAGGCTGGGTGCAAAGCCTTGGGGTGTCTAAGCCAGGTTCTATTTGACCTCCCCAAAGGAAAGCCCTTTACCAGCTTGCTGTGGCCGTACAATTTTTAAGCTCTAGGCCACCGGCCTGACCATTCAAAACTCTGTGCTTTTGGACGTTCTGTGAGGACTTCCATTCTATTGCTGCTCTCAGGGAACGTCTGAAACTCAGCGGTGTCCCCAGGGCTGCTGCCGAGGGCCCATGAGGTAGTAGGATTGGCCTGGGAGAACATTGCAAGGTTAAGGGGCATGTGGATGTTTCAGGGGTGGGACTTCGGGGCTGGATCTCCATGTACTTAGTGCTGGGAGATGGTGAGGAGCACGTTGGTTTCCTTAAGATAGATGGGAGTTTTGTAGTTCATGGTTTCTCACCAGGCTCTTATGTAGTAGAAGTTATTTTTCCAGCTTACAAGTTTGATCCTGCCCAAGTTGATATCACTTAAATAGAAAAAAAAATGAGGGCAAGATATGCGAATTACATCAAAAGAGCAAAAGTGGTCGGACTACCCTGTCCTTTCCAAATGAAATCTTCAGGTCCCCCTTCTCACATTATTTGAATAGAGTTGTAGAACCGGACAGACTATCTGACAAACCTGATAGTTATGATGATGGTTTTTCCATTATTGAAATTTGTGCTTCTGCCAAAATGTTCCTGACATGAGACAGGAGACAGAATCACGAATGAATATGGTGAATTCCAACATGAATTGCCTGATTCCGAGTTCATGAAAATACTCTTCAAAAGTTTGGCAAGTTTTGCAACAGCAATGGTGGTAACAGCAGCAGCAGCAGTGAAACAGGCAAAGTGGGGCAAGCAAAAGAGGTAGTCAGGACCACAGCTGCCATCTCACTGTGGGGCATTCAAGTCTTGATGTAAGACACTGTGAAGCCACCGTGGTAAACTAAGAATCCTGAAAGTTGATCTTATACAACTGTTATCCATATTAACTGTTGAACACATGTTTTGTACATGCTACACAAGGAAACACACCTTTTAATCCTCTGTCTATATGAGGTCAATACTGATGTCACTGAAAAATGACACTAGTAAATTATATGAAGGACTAGTCTGACTTGTATATATTAAAAGAACTGTCAATCCAAGAAAAACAAAATAAAGCAAAACTAAAGTAAACAAAACCTGCTAAGCCCCAGAGCACAGGTCAAAAGAAAATATAATCATACCACTTAGATTTCTGAGCAATGCATGTATAGTCGTTTTTGCAAGAATCACTGAGTATGCTTAGGAAAGTCAATCAGACCTATGACGTCACTTGGGGACAGAATCAGATAAGATTAATCAGTATGCGGCTTATTCCTTGGCTGACTGCTTCTTAAATGGCACACCAGTGTGCAGCCTTTGGAATCCTGTAAATATCTGCATTCACCCAGGAGTACTATTAGCCTGTGTGCAAAAGTCCTGCTGCTGGCCACAGCTGAGCTTCATCAGAGCACCAGTAGGGGCCTATGAATCATGCTCTGTCACATGCCTGACTCCAAGAGTGTTCAGCTGGGAATCCTTCAACAGAAATCACAACCAGCCACAGCCAAAACAGACTGGGGTCGCCATCAAGTCACCTCTATCACAACCTTCCTTTGTCCTTCTCTTCTACTTGCTGGTGTCTATCTTTGGCTTTTTATCATCAGTGTGGTACAGGACTTTGGAACGGAGCCCAATGGGCAGAAAACTACCTAGCCTCTGACTTTGGAGGACATGAGAGAGTAGCTTTGGACTAGCAGGGAGCATAAGAAGGGGTGGGCTTCCAGGATACAAGTGTCTTATCTATCGATAAGACAGATAAGAAGGATGACGCAGGCTGCTGGAAAAATCAACAATCTGCCAGCATTCTCTATGGGGCCTTTGATGCCCTGAGCTGGCTGTCAGGGTAGGGGGAGCCAGGCAGTTTTATCAAGATAGCATAGGGTGGAGAGCGAGGCTGGCAGCTCAGGCTGCAGTTCCACATCGGAACCCCTCCCTCTATGGTGTGAGGCCTCCTTCATAGGTAGTCATGGGTCAAGTAGCCCAGCAGGGTACAGCAGCATAGCCAGTCTGCCTCATACCCACCTCTGTGCTGCGTGTAACCCTCGAGAGATACACCTCACATTTCCTAAGCACCAACACCTCCTGTACGGCTTGTGACCCCATGGAGCTCTGAGCCCGAGACCTTGCATTTCTGGTAAGCTCTCTGGTGGTGCCAGGCTGCTGGTTCTCATGGTCTCATTCAATGCCCTCAGATCTATGAGTCGGGGAGGCTAGTGTGAATGACACATGTCCTCAATCAACAGACTCCAAAGTAGATGGCTGACCTCCCTCTGAGGCTCACACACTGCCTCTGTGGTCCAGGAAGTGGGAGTGGGAGTTGCATTTACTCAAATTTATTGCCTTACTCTAGCATCTTCCCTACCTAACTCTCAGAGCCCCGAGTCTCTCCTCTGTACATGGAAAGGACACCAGCACATGCAGAGGTTGGAGGAGTCAACTGCGGGCCCAACACCAGCCTGTTCTGTCCTTTGCTGGGGATTTGTCTTGATGACACTGCCTGTCTCCTCCTTTCCTACACTGCTTAGGTTGTGAACTGAACCTTGGAGGGAAGGACGCTAGAAGAGGAGGAAGGGGCACGTGGTCTGGTACCTCAGTGCTACCCCAAACTGTAACACTCCTTCATTCACCCACTGTTCAGGGAGCCTCCATGCTCTGGCCTTCCTTGGTAGCCACGTTCCTAATGGGGGTCATCCCCTTCGAGGAAAACTGTGTGAGTCTTCAATTAAATCCCTACAGGACTCTAGTGGGTAGCATGGGGGAGCACAGGCTGGCAAGGGACCAGGCTGCTGCTGGTGAGTGCATTGGGTGCCACAGAGGGGACAAAGTTATTCCCTTCCCACCTCCCATGCCCAGATGGAGATGACCACAGCTTTCAGGTTTCTCTGGGAATCTAGACTTCCAGTTACTGATGTGAAATCTACTTAGCATTGAGTAGTTCAATTAATTAGGTAGGAAGTGTAAGTTTAGCACAACAGGTTAGTCAGTCATGCGAGCAGGTTTGCACACAGGCTTGCAAGCCCACCAAGTTGCATTTACTCTAGAGTGCAGGCTGGGCAGCCCGTGCCTCTTGGGCACGGGCCTGCCCGGTGTCAGTAGCCACTCAGTGTTGCCCAGAGTTCACAGCACTACTGGTGCTGGCACTGGCTCTGTGCTTGGCTGCCCAACAAGCAGCTGTGCATATGCACTATGGGAAGAGGTCCAAGTGGGTGTCACAGGCACTACGCAGACACTGATGGGAAGCCACCACCTCAAAAAGGAGGACATGCTTTCTGGGCTGTGCCTGCAGCTGCCCCTAGGGACAGAAGCTGAGGAACAAGCTGGACCAAGCAAGCCTGTGAGTACTGGCCTGTTGGGTGGCAGGGAAGCTGCAACCTGGAGCCATCCTCGGTATAGTCCACAAGAGGGCACTGCTACTCCATAGGGAATGGGGCCATGGGGTTAGGAAGCTACTGCAAGTAAAGCCCACCCAAGCTCCTGCCTCACAGGCTGTTCAAGGGTTCTCCGGTTTCATAGGTGTTTCCCTTCCAAGGGTGATCCTGACCTTGTTCCCTTCCTGGCCCCTCAGTTCTCCCCAAGCCCTTGAAATAAAGAAACCTTTTGTCATGGAGGGGCAGTGATTGTTCCAAAAATATTTACTGAGTGTCTAATATGTGATAGCCCCTGTTGTTACACCAGGCATAGGCCAGGGACCCGTGTCAGCAAGAACCCCTGTACTTGCTGAACATGCATTCTAGATGAGGAACAAATATAGTAAGTCATCTAATTAGTGAGTGTGTTTGAAAGTGACCAATGCTTTGCAAACAGCAAGACATGAGAGAGGCAGGTAGCAAAGACTAATATTGCTTCCACTGATTTATCCATATATATATATATATATATATATACATGTATATGTATATATATATATCCATGCATCATCCATCCATCATCCATGCATCCATCCATCCACTCAACCCCTCAATCATCCACATGTCCATCCACCTACCCACACACTTGACTGTCCATCTAATCACCCATCTATCCTATACACGTATCCGCCCATCTCTCCATGTATCTCTTTACCTACTGATCCACCTCTTTCCAGAGATCAAGGGGAGCGAGGGGAAGAGGTCTGTGAGGTCAATAGGGTCCCTGTTGAGATGAGTCCTCAAGGGTATGGGTCCAGTCCTGCTTGCTCTTCTTCCATAGCTTCTCCTTGCCCCAGCCTCTGTTCTCCATGTCTGTGACCTTCACCTCATTCTATGTCTTCTTTTCTTCTTGATTTGGGAGAGATTCCCTCTTCTGCCCATGTACATCTGCACCCCTTCCACTGAACCTGTTTGATGCACAGAGTTGTCTCAGGCATTTCTGCCCCCTAAACCATCACTTTCTCCATGTTCTGTCAACTGACCACCAAAGACCTGTCAGGTCCCCATAGGGCATCCCTTCCCGCCCACCGTATCTGCCTTTTTCATTTTCATCTCCTCACTTCCCATGGTGTAGGCAACCTCTGCACAGATGGAGTAGGACCTGACTTGAGTTCAGAAGACCCTGTATTTGACAATTTTTCATGTATGGGGCTCTGAGCAAATTAACCTTTGTACTAGATTTCGCCAGGATTTAAACAAGGCTTGCAGTTTACATCTATTACTTTACAATCTATGTTTCTTATTATATAATGGTATCAATGTCCAGATGTAACAATATTTTAGGGCCTTCTGAAGGTTTACCCATCTGATCATATTGAACTCAAACCTTTCTCCATCTTGAAGTCATCACTGAGGCTTCTAGAAAGCTTTGACTCTTGGTTTCTACAAATGACTCTATTTTCATATTTCACCAGGCATCTATCTTGTTTATACCTTGCTGCCCCCTACCCCCACAAACTGATGGTTCTTGAGATAGTCACCATGTCATGTGTGACTTTTGAGAAGAACAAACATCTCAGTCCAGATAGAGCACTCACGACAGACCAAAGAATCAATTCCCTGTGTAGTTTAGTCAGCGTGAAGTTATTGGGTTACTTATAAGAGTATGGATGACTTGTACTCAAAAGCTGCTGTGTTCTCAAAAATTTCATCCAACAATCACCAGTGCTCCAGAAGCTATACCCCTGGAGCCTCCTAAGACTTCACAGAGAGCTTTGGTCAGGGTAGCCCTGCGAATTTTGAAATTTTGGGGACTTCCTGAGACCAGCGTGGCTTGTTTTACTAACTAAACCTTGTATGTTCCATCTATTTTCCAAGTCTTAAGAAACCACTTAATTTTCAATGCTGGGGAAAACACTACAGCACATATGGCCACTGTGATGGTTTGAATATGCTTGGCCCATGGGAAGTGGCACTATTAGGAGGTGTGACATTTTTGGAGGACGCACATCACTGTGGGGGTGGGCTTCAAGGCTCTGTCCAGTACAGAAGAAACAGTCTTCTGAATACCTTTGGAACAAGATGGAGAATTATCAGTTCCTTCTCCAGTGCTACACCTGCCTGGATGCTGTCATGCTTTCTGCCATGATGATAATGAACTGAACCTGTGAAACTATAAGCCAGACCCAATTAAATATTTGCCTTAATAAGAGTTGCCTTGGTCATGGTGTCTCTTCACAGCAGTGGAAACCCTAACTAAGACAACCACTGTTCTTATTAGCCTGGGGACATCTGGAATCAGGTGCTGTTAGTGTTCCACTCTGAGCCTTCGGTCATGTTGATTGCAGTGAAGCAAGAAGCCCACAAGCGGCATTTGGAGCCACTTTTGAGATGTGTTTCAACTCCACTTCTGCTACTCCTAACCAAGTGGAACTTGTCTAAAGCACATTTTTCCGAGAAGCTTGGTTCTCTCATCTCTAAATGGGCAGAAGAGTGCCTGAATTTTATGGTGTCAGCAAGACTCCATGAAACGCACAGGCACCTAACAGGTTGCCCAGTATAATCCTGGCATAAAGTATGCGTTTAATCTGTTTACTGGGCTGCATCATTCAATGTAAGATCTTGTGTTATAAAGTCTCAGCCATGTGTGACACAGCCTCCTTTCCCCCTTCATAGGGTCCACACACTTCAAGTCTCAGACAACCTTCCTTGGTTATCTCATCCCTGATCTCTCTCTCTCTTTTTTTTTTTTTTTTTTTGGTTCTTTTTTTCGGAGCTGGGGACTGAACCCAGGGCCTTGCGCTTCCTAGGCAAGCGCTCTACCACTGAGCTAAATCCCCAACCCCTTTGATCTCTTATTACTTTAATATCATGCCCTGTCTTGGTCTATGAGCATTAAGGATAGACATAGTGGAGTGCTATCTTATATGGGAGTGATCAGCACAAGGTCTGGTGTAGAGAACCCTGTTGCAGCTCAGGGAGACTAAGGTAGGTTTCATGCATTTAGACTCAGGAGAGGCAGAGAACTGTTACAGAACAGGAGCTAGGGGCTGGAGTCTGGAAGCAGAAACCATGGCTGAACCAAACCTAGGGACTGTTGGTGAGGGTGGTATCCACTCTTCTGTTGCATATGAATAAATGCTCGCTGCGTACTGCTGTATACCAGGCACCCTGCCATGATCTTTCCTGTTAGGAATGCCCTGTCAACCCCAAAGTTCACTTGTGAAGTGCTGGTCCTCTCTTGCCAATGGGTATCTAAAAGTATGGCAGCAGAGAACTAGGATACCACGGCCCCCAGCAAGCCTGCTTTCTTTCATGGCAGGACAGTGCAAAGGGTGAGAAATCTCTGACCTCCAACACAAGATTCCAGAACTCGAGGAAGGGGTGGGAGGAGGTGGGAGCAAGTGAACCAAACTGGTCCATGAGAGATGTTGAACAGTAAGGAACTGCATTTAAATGATGGTGCCAGGAGGTAGCTGGCTGAAGGAAATAGAGACAGCAGAGTCAGGATGGAGCTGTTACATGCTCTGCTCCACAGAGGCTGCCCTTCTCAGGCCACCCAAACAAGCTTTCTGGAGATGACCTTTTCCACCTTGTCCCTTGAATTCAAGCTTTCATCCAGAAGGGCCCTAACGTGGCCTGGAGTTGCTGCAACCCCTCAATAACAGGCAGAGAGTAATGGGCTTGGGACTGATGCCCAGTCCAGCAGTTCTCAGGCCCTGGATTATTTTACGTTCGTGGGCCTTTTCATTCATCAGTAATATTACCATTGCATTTTATAACTGCATTGATACAAAGTCGTTATCCACTCTATTCATCATTCTGTATCGATTATTAGTACATAAAATTATCCTGATGTTCAAAGAAATTAATACTACAGCATTTTTTTTTGTACTGGACTGGATTCAGTGGTTACTTTGCCCAGCAAGGCCAACCCAGAGGCTATAAAAGAGTAAGACATAGCTACTCAGGGAACAGAAGTACTTACATCTAGACAGCTGCACATCTCTCTCTCCATACTCAGAAGACAGCAAGCATGTGGGCTCTCTCAGCATTCCTCGAGTTCCTCTCTAGAGTATGGAATCTCCATTTCTCCCTTCAAAGTCTTAAGCAGACCCCACTCTGTTTGGGTTCCAAGATTAGACAAGAGCAGGCATGCTCAGAGTATGCTTCTTATCTCTCAACTCTAGTCCAGAGTCTGTGAGAGCAGATATCTGTCAGGGCTTCACTGGCTCCAGTGATCTCTGGCAATCTTCTCACTGTCAGATGACAGTAATTTATGAACCTGAGTGAGAAGGGGTGAAGCAAGGCATGAAGAAGCTTGAGAGAGAAACCTATGGCTCCCAGACTTCTCCCTTCTGAGGAGTCATGGAAGAGTTGTAGCCAACTTGAGGCTGGCCTTCTTCCAATCACCTCCAGGACCAGGGGACATCTGAATAAGTGATGGTTTCAGGCTGTCCATGGTCTGGGACACATTGTCCAGGTCAGTGAAGAAAAAAGCAGCAGTATAAGCAAGTACAGGAAATGGCTATGTCCTGGTCTGTGACAGCTTTATGAGAAGGAGAAGCAGGGGTGATGGCAGAGTGTGAGATAGAAGTCAGGACAGTGGGGTGTTCACAAGGAATACATGTTTTAGGGCTCAGTGAAAGAGGGAGCCATCTCAGGAATGGAAAAAGGAAAACCACACAAAAACCACTCTCCAGAATGGGTAGCACAACATCCCCACCTGTTTTGTTGTTAGACAACTGCAAACCCTTTTAATCCTCATCTTAGAATCAGGCTCAAGAGACAATGGGAAAACAAAGATCACCCTTTACACTTAGTTAGATTCAGTTAGTAGTGAAGCTGTATTTGAACAAATATTGTCTGGGTGACTTCCAAGTATTGGGTAAGTTGGAAATCAGTCAGCAACACAGTAGCAGGAGGATAGAGGGTGTGTGAAACAGAAGTGCCTCTTCTCCTGTGTTTGCTCATCTTGTGGCTCAGAGCAATCTCTGCACTACCTGTTAAATCCACCTGACTTGTCCCCCAAAGGTGGGTATCATCAGAGCAACTAACATTTAGTGCCTATAGTATGCCAACCATTGCCTGCACATTTTACAAACTTATGATGCTAGGTACTGTGCTGAGAACCTAATCTGCATTGACCCATCTACTTAAAAATATATAGCAGCTCTGTTACCTCGCTTTGTAGATGAGAAAAACCGAAACCCAGAGAGGTGAAGAAGCCCTCCTTAGGTCATTCACAGTGGTAGCAAATGAGGAAGCCCACATTCGATGATTGGTCTGATAAACTTCAACGCCCAAAAGAAAGGGTGGGGTTGTGCAGAATGGTGAGCTTTAGAAACAGGGATGGTGGGGATGTACAGCAGATAATGGGGTATGGTTATAAGAATACCAATAATGATCCAAGCATGGTAGATAGGCCAGGGAGTAGGCATGCTTAGAGGGTAGCAGAAATTTACCCGAAAGAGCTGGCATAGAGGAGGTGTTACTTCAAGGGAACACACACACACACACACACACACACACACACACACACACACACACACACAGAGAGAGAGAGAGAGAGAGAGAGAGAGAGAGAGAGAGAGAGAGAGAGCTAGAAGAGTGAGATAAACCGCAAAGCACAGAATCATCTTTGTGGAGATGAGAGAGAACCAAAACAAAACAAAAATTCTACCTGGTGACCTTGAGGAGCCAGGTATCCGAACAGCACAGTGGAGACACAGCGAGAAAGACAGAACCTGGGCAGAACTGCCTGCTCAGAAGGAGACTTTGAGTTTAATTCTTTAGGGCCTAGGCCACAGTTAGCCACTGAAAGCATCATTTGAAGGGGCCCAAGGAAAGATAACATGACTTCATAAAAGAAACAAATACATTTCCAGCAACTATCCGTAATGAAATAGAAAGCTGTGTTAAGAAATTTAGCTCAGTGGCAGGATACTTTCTAGTGTGTACAGGACCCTGGATTTGAGCTCCAGTCCTGAGAAAAAGAAGCAAATGGAAGTCTAGGAATTGTCTCATAGGAACAATTCCAAATGATCATATGAGAGAAGTGCCACAAGTTAAAAAAATATGCAGATAGCCAACTGGATTAAAACAGGGAAGGATGCTTGAATAGAATGTGAATATTAACAAAGGGATTGAAACTATGAAACGAATTATGAAAAATTCTTGAGCTACAGAATAACTGAGGTGAAAAAGTCATACAGAGCTTACAATCAAACTTACAATCAAGCAGAAGAGAGAGAATAGAGAATGTGGAAACAGCTCATTTGAAATCGTCCATAATGAACAGGGTTCTATGGGGTTTGTGGGATAGCATAAAGTGTGCTCTGAGTCACACGATGAGCAAAGACAGGAGAAGAAGCACTTCTGTCACACACACACACCCGCCATCCTCTATTTATTGTGTTTTTGACTGATTTCCAATCTACCCAATACTTGGAAGTCACCCAGACAATATTTGTTCAAATACAGCTTCACTGTTAACTGTAATAAGTAAGTATAAAGGGTGATCTTTGTTTTCCCGTTGTCTCCTGAGTCTGATTCTAAGATGAGGATTAAAAGGGTCTGCACCTCATAGAAATTCAAGAAAGAAAAAGGAGGCAGAAAAATTATGTAAACAAGTAATACTCAAAACTTGCCAAATTTGCATAGTGAAATAGGCTCCCAGATTCATGAAGTCAAATAGGATGAAACACAGAAGTTTGCATTTAGATACATTAAGATCAAATTATCTTTTTGTAGATTCTTAAAACTTATTATTTGGCAATTTCATGCAGGTATGCCATACATTCTATTCATGCTCTCCTGTCCCTCTTCCATTCCTGCCAGTCCTTAACAAATGCCCCTACCACTTCCCCGTCCCTTTCATTTTGTTTTCAAAATTCAAAGACAAATAAAGAAGTTGCAAGCAGGGAGACAAGACTGACTAATCACGTGCCAAGGAGCCTGGCTAAGTCTATATGTTAAGATTTCTTGGCAGAAACCTTGCAGGGGGGAAAGGATCAGGATGATAAAGAATACTGAAGAAAAAAACAAAAAACAAACAAAAACAAAAACAAAAATACAAAACACCAACCCCAAAGCTCTGGAGCCAGCAAAACTGTTCCTTCACAGTAAGTGGGTGATAAGGATGTTCCCCCATCAGCAAAGATTACGGGAGATTGTCTGCTCTGGGTCGGATTACAAGATGCGCTAAAGTGAGTCCTTGAAGTTAAAAGAAGTTGCCAAACAGCCAAATGAAAGTGTTTAGAATTGTCAAACTGCGTAGAGATGGACACAGAGACAAGCACAGCACCCTGTGGGGTGGTAATGGTGTAAGCCATCCATCAGTTCAGGATGAAAGCAATAAAACAAGATGAAACAAAGAAAACTAGTAAGAAATACACAACTATACACACGCACTAAGGAGTACACGATACAAAGGATATAAATTCTAATATCAATAATAAAAGAATGCAATAGAAGGGGGAAAGACTAGGGGAGAACTATAACACGGAAAACAGTAACAGTCAATGCTAACTCTTTTCCTATAGTCACTGTCTTAAGTGTAAATGCATCGAACTCCCTAATCAACCAATTTGGAATTACTTAATTGATGAAACAAGTCAATACCTAACTATAGGCTACTTACAAGGAACTCATTTTAGATTTAAGGATGCATATAGTCTGACAGTCAATTATGGTGTAAATTAATTTCATGAACATGGTAAGCAATAAGGGTGGGTACACTTTAAGTGAAAAATGGTTAAGTAAAAATGGCCGCAAGAGACAAAGGACACGATATGATGATAAAAGAGCCCAAGCACAGATGATAATTGTTTTCATTGAACATCAAGGCATTGAAATATAGGAAGCAAACTTGGACAGACTTGGGAGAGGAACAGGAGGAAATAAGAGTAGATTCCAACAGCCACTTTGAGAAAAAAAAAAAAACAGCAGTACGAGAACCTTGCCCTACAATACTATAGAGTAAGTGAATTTAAGAAACACTCAGAGCTCCTTGCTCAGTGCTCAGTGAGAGAATGTTCGTTCCCCTCTAGTAAACATGGACCGCTGACCATATGATAGATTACATGGTAGGTCACAAGATAACCTGTTAGCATATTGAACTAGTGATACCAGATTGCTTCTACTTTTTCTCCTCCTCCTCTTCTTCCTCCTCTTTCTCCTCCTCCTCCTCCCCTTTCTCCTCCTCCTCTTCCCCCTCTTTCTCCTCCTCCTCCTCTTTCTCCTCCTCTTCCTCCTCCTCTTCCTCCTCTTTCTCCTCCTCCTCCTGTTCCTCCTCCCCCCCTCCTCCTCCTCTTCCTCCTCCTCCTCTTCCTCCTCTTCCTCCTCTTCCTCCTCTCCCTCCTCCTCCTCCTCCTCCTTCTCCTCCTTTTCTTGTTACCACAATAGATAAAAACTAGACATCAACAACAGAAGGAAAGTTAGAAAATCCAATTATGTGGGACTTGACCTAATAATCTTTGTAAAATCAATTATTCCTTATGTGCGTGTGTGCACATGCACTATTGGTGCTCTCACCATAAGAGAGGGTGGCACACATGCCGCAAGTGTGCATGTGGAGGTCCGAGGACCACTTTATGGAGTCAGTTCTCTTCTTCCACCTTTATGTGTGTTCTGGAGCTCAGGCTCAGATCAGTAAGGTTTGTATCATTGGGCAGCAAGTGCTTTTACTGCTGAGCCATCTGCTCCTAAGATCATGCTCTTGAATAGTCAATGGGCCAAAGAAACGAATCAAAAAAGAGAAACTAGGAAAATTAAAATGAAAAAGAAAATACAATGAGCCAAACTTATGGGACACAGTAAAAGTACTGGTATAGTAGTAAGACAATAGTTTCTCTCCCCTCCCTCTCCTTCTTCCTCTCCCTTTCCCTTCCCTTCCCTCTCCTGTCTTCTCCTCCCTCTCTCCCAGAACATATGGCCCTCCTATCTCAACCTCCCAAGTATCTGCCACAGTAACGGACACAATATAGGTCTGGGAATGTAACTTCTGCTGTAGATTATTTCACTAGCATACATTAGGCCCCAGGTTGATCCCCAGCAACACACACACACACACACACACACACACACACACACAAAGAGAGAGAGAGACACAGAGAGAGAGACAGACAGACATACACACACAGACACGCACAGACACACACACAGAGACAGACACACAAACATAGAGACAGACAGACACACACACAGACACACAGACACACACAGAGACAGACAGACAGACACACACACACAGAAGGGGGAGGGAGACAGACAGACACACACAGACACACAGAGAGAGAGAGAGAGAGAGACAGACAGACAGACACAGACACACAGAGAGAGACAGAGAGAGAGACAAAGAGAGACAGACAGAGAGAGAGAGAGACAGACACACACAGACACAGAGACACACACAGACAGACAGACACACACAGAGAGACAGACAAACAGACACACACAGACACACAGAGACAGACAAACACACACACACAGAGACAGATAGACAGACAGACACACACACAGAAAGATACAAACACACACAGAGACAGATAGACAGACAGACACACACACGGACACAGAGAGAGACACAGAGACACACACACAGATAGACACACACACAGACACACACACAGAGACACAGAGAAAGAGACACAGAGACACACACACAGATAGACACACATAGACACACACACAGACACAGAGAAAGAGATACAGAGACACACACACAGAGATAGACACACACAGACACACACACATAGACACACACACACACGATTATTAGAAAAACAATAGTAAAAATGATCAGTGAGACTGAAGAAGTACAGCACCAATAGATATGTTAGCATGAAAGGGGGAAATCTTGAGGGGTCTCCTCAACTCTAACACAAATAACCATAAGTTACTAAGGATTCATGATGAGAGTAGGAGAAATAGTCTTCCCCAGGGATGAACCTCCCACAATAGTTCATAGCAATTGGCCATCCTTGAGATCATATACATACAACTGACATTATACAGACTCAGGAAGTTGTGATAGTATGTATGTGTGTGTGTATATATATATATATATATATATATATATATATATATATATATATATATGTGTGTGTGTGTGTGTGTGTGTATGCATACACACCCACACACATCTGCACACAGATCACAAAGAAAAAAGGCCATGAATTTGAGAGGGAACTGAAGGCTTGGGAGGAGTTAGAGAGAAGAAAGGGAAGGGAAGAAAGGTATAATTATATTTTAATTTAAAAAAATAAATAATTTCCACACTAAAATTCAATTTCTTTAACTGGTAAAATTTCTCAAAAGGTTTGGAATAAAATGTACCTCATTATAGTTAAGGTCACATACAATGAGCCCACAGCTGTCAGATTCAGTGAAAACTAAAAGCTTTCTCTAAATTGTAAACCACGCACCCTCATGACTTCAAGTCAACATAGTACTGGCAGTTATAATAACCAGAACAATTAGGTAAGCAAACAAAAGAAATTATGTTCAAATTGAAAAGGAACAAGTAAAATCATTTCTGTTCATACGTGACATGATCTTAATATAGAATGCATCAAAAACTCTCTCAAGCCAAAAAAAAAAATACTAGAACTGATAACAAATGAATTTTCAGAAGAAAGTGTCAACACCCAGGAATCATTTGTATTTCTGTAGATTAACAGCGAGTTATCAAAAAAGTTAATAAGGAAAATTTCATTTAAAGTACCATCAAATGTAACAAAGCATTTGGAAATAAACAAGGAGCCAAAATGTGTGTGTGTGCGCGCGCACACACACACACACACACACACACACACACACACTGAAAACTAGAGTAAACTGACGAGGGAAGTTAGAGAGGACACAGATGGCAAGATGCTCCATGCCCAAGGATGGGAAGACTTGCTGTTACATTATTAGGTCGTATATGCTCAAGCTATTCCCAGTGAGACTCACAGTGTCCTTCTGCTGCCTGTGGATCAAGATAGAGAACTCTCAGCTCCTCTAGCACCATGTTTGCCTGTACACTGTTATGCTTTCTGTCATGATGATGATGAAACAAACCTCTGAAACTTTAAGCCAGCCCCAATGAAATCTTTGCCTTTATAAGAGTTGCCATGGTCATGTTGTCTCTTCACAGCAATAAAATCCCAACTAAGACAGGTTTCATCTCATGGAGTGGGCCTTAAGTCAAATCACACATCGGTTGGTTCCTCCCACAAGCTTTGTGCCACCATTGGACTAGCCTATCTTCCAGGCAGGACATCATTGGTGTTTACCTTTCTATTTTAACAGCATTCGGAATTGTTTCCTATACTAAAGATGCTAGAATGCTGGGTCCCTTTCTTAGTATTTCTTCATTTCCCTCAATCCCTGAAGGAGAGAAGTCACTCACAGCCACCCCATCCCATATAGGAACAATTCTGAAAGGACAGCTGGGTGAGAAGGTTCAAGCAGAATTAACTTCCTGGGTTGTGAAAACTTTGGAGATTCCAGGATTGCTGGATAGAGTGGGAAAACCACCTCTTAAGACTTGACTTAAGAATGCTTGGAAGAGGGTTGGAGGATGGCTCAGTCCACAGACAAGGAAGAAACCAAGTGTGCTGGAGAGTGTTTGTGACCTCAGTGCTAGGATGTGTAGATAGGTAGATCCCCAGAACTCACCGGCCAACCAGTATAGTCAATAGGTGGGTTCCAGATTCAGTGAGACTCTGTCTCAAAAGCTAGGGTGGAGGCGGGCATGGTGGTACATGCCTTTAATCCCACCACTTGGCTGGCAGAGGCAGGCAGATCTCTGTAAGTTAAAGGCCAGCCTGGTCTGCAGAGAGTTCCAGGACAGCCAGGGCTACACAGAGAAACCCTGTGTTGAAAAAGAAAAACCAGGGTGGAAAGCCGTAGAGAAAGATACTGGATGCCAGTCTCTGGCCTCTATATACATACATGTGCATGTGTATACACCCATGTTCACACAGACGAAAACACCCATACACTACACATGCATACACATATACAATGTAAAAATAATTAATTAAAAATGGAGAAATACTAGAAAAATTTTAGTTGTGATAAAAGGCTCAGACTTATTCCTCTGTGTACCGCAAAATGTGAGTTTTCTTAAAGGTTCCACCGACTGTAAATTTTTCCATAGTTTTCTTAAATAATACCTCCAAAGGTCATCAGTGGCCAGAGTTGACATCACAGCAGGTATGAGAGTATGCTATGTAGCACACTATTTTGCTAGAGACATAGCCCAGTTTTGTTCTTCATTTTTAAAAACGTTTTACTGATTCTTTGTGAGTTTCATACCATATACCCAAGTCTCGCTCATCTCCCCATCCCCTCATATCTGCCCTTTGCCCTTGCAACCCTCCTGCACAAAATAAAGCACACACAAAAAAACAACAAAAACAAGACATAAAAAACATCTCATTGAGGAAGCTGTAGCATGTCCCAGCGTGCCCCACTCTATGTCCCTCTGTCCACACATCTTCACTTGCAAATGTTCATTGTAATGAGTCATTGATCTGGTTTGAGATCTCTGGCTTCTGTGACATCGTCAATATTGGATTCTCACGGGGACTCCTGCTAGTTATCCTGTTGTTGCCCTGTGTCATGGAGATCCTGCAACTTTGAATCAGCAGGACCAACCCTTTCATGCATCACGATTACTTACAGAAGATACAGATTTGGGGGTGATTTAACTCCGAGCCCTGGATCAGGGCCTGGGTGGCAGCTGAGCTGGTCAGCCCGCTGGCAATTCTTTATCTGCACCACCAGGGTGCGCTGTCCTGAATTGTTCTGGCTAGTCAGGGTGCAGAGCCCTGCTGCAGCTGGTAAGGGGCTGGCTCAGCTCTCCAAGCTCTCACACTCTCAGGGCTAGCTCGCCAGTGCCTTTGCCACCAGGGCTGGCTCCACTGCGCTGCTCACGTCAGGTGCAGGGCTCACTCTCGAGTACTGCAGCCAGTGACAGAGGGCATGCTAGCACTCCTGCTCTCACTCCCCCAGGGCCAGCTACCCCTGGCGACTGCAGGTGGTTAGGGGGTGCCTCACCTTGGCATTCACACCATATGAATGGCGGGGTGGCTTTCCTGTACTCTCACCCTTGGGACTGACTTACCTGCAGCCCTGCCACCAGGGTCAACTCTGCTATGTTGTTCAGACAAGGTACAGGGCCAGCTTTCCGAGTGCTGCAGCTGGTGACTAGCTCTCCTGAACTATGACCCTGTAGGCAGCTTTCCTAACTGCTGGAGGTGGCAAAGGGCGGAGGGAGGGGAACATCACCTCTGTGTCCCTGCCACCCCATGGTCAGCTCTTCCACACTGACACCATTAGGACCAGCTCACCCACAACCCAGCCACCAGGACCAGCTCCACTGTGCTTCCTGGATGAGGTGCAGGGCCTGACCTCCAAAGTGTTGTTGCTGGTGAGAGCTTGGGCCAGATTTCTAGAAGGACACATCCAGTGAGGAATGGGACCAGTTACATACAGCCTCTGGACATCCACATGGTCCCTGGCTGGTTCCCCAACCAGGGACATTCCTGTGTCCTCTAATAGAAATATTAGCCGTGGACATTCATGCCAGCCACAGCCTCTGAGTAGCCACACAGTTGGTAGGCCCCTGGGTAACAAGCTCCATTTGTGTTACATAGCCTGCTAGCAAACAGAAGTCTAGGGCCCACCCGTGTGTGCATTCAAAGGCAGGTCTGTGGGGTCTGCAGGTCTCTGTCTTCCTCCTACTGTGCCACACTGCCTAGATTTGATTTGATTTGATTTTTATGAGTCCTAGGCATAAAACATCTTTGCTCACCATGATGGTTAGATGAACAAAGGACGCCATCTGCTCTCCCCCTGGATGATATAAGAATACCACCAACAAAGTATCTCTTTGCCCATTGCTGGGGATGGGGCGCAGTTCTGGTCTTTAAACCAAGAGTTGGGACTGAAGCCTTAGTCATCTTTATTAAGGAAGGTCTTAGGAAGATCCAGGGCAAGGGATGCGGTAGATATATTCCTCTGCACTTGACCAGTGATCCCTTAGTCTCACAGATCATGGCACACTCCGTCATTTTCAAGTGGGAGCTGAACATCCTCTACCTTAAGGTGATAGCCAGTAACTGGCAGGCTTGGCAGTTTCCCTACAGAAGCACGAAGGCCCCTTCAAATGTGAATTACTCTCTGAACTGGGTGTTTCTTCTTTAAATAGCTGTTGGGTCTTTGATGAATAGTCCACATTATGAAGCCCTTACCATCTAGAATGCTGGGAAATCTTAGTTTCTTCTCATTGTAAAAGCCCATTATTCCTATTCTCAAACCACCAGCCCTGGGCTTCACTGGAGAAGCTTGCCCTCAGAGCTCTCTCAGGTCAGACAGGCTTCCAAAAGTATGGGAGCAGTGGGTGAAATTGAGCTGTCTCAAAGAAGATGAGACAGACAAAGGCACTGTACTGTCATGTGCAAAGAAAACCAAGGTCCTCAAAGTGGTACCTGGCACCCTTGGCCCATTCTGGTTTCTGTCAGGGCCTGTCAGAAATGTGCCTCACGTGTATGCTTCTCTAAGTCAGCTAGGGCCTGTCCTGGCAACAGGCCTGCACTGAGCAGGCCAGGAGTTGAGCATTTCTGGAGCTCGATCGCCCTTCACTGCGTCCTTGCAGCGTGGGTGCTATTGCCTATTGTGACTAGCCATGAATGGCAACTCCACTCTTCCAGTTGTACAGGGCAGACCTGGGAGCCATCCAGTTCAAAGCATTTATATTCAAAGCACACGCAGAGCCACAGCATTCCTCCTCGTCATCGTCACTAATATCCCTCCAGAAGCCTATTGACTGACCTCGCTTTTCCACTCTAGCCTCTGATAATCCATTCTGAACACAGACTCTAGAAACATCTAGATCCGATCTCTGCTCAAAACTCCACTGTCTTGTGATTGCTCCAGTACCTATCACTATCTGCAAGGACCTGCCAGCTTCAGCATTTGCCCCATCTCTGACTACATCTTCTGCCACTTCCCTCCATCCATGCCACCTACTTGGACCACACTGGCCTCTTCTATGATTCTTGAGCATGGCAACAGCCTCCCTGCTTTAGTGTCCTTACCCTGCCCAGATCCTCTGATATCTTCCTCCTCCTTAGAGACTCTTACTTACACTTCAGTGTAGCCTGCCTTTTGTGAATGCAGCATGCACTCCTTTCCTGACCCAGTGATTGTGTCACTGTGTTATTTCCCTACATTGCCATCATCTGAAGTAATGCTTAATTTACATATTGATGTTTCTTATCTCTCTCCCCAGGTACAGCTGAAGTCCTATGAGGACATGGGTTTCTGAAGGGTTTGGCCTTTGCTATGTCTTTAACATCTAATACACATACCATATACTCAGTGACTAAACGCTGACTGAATTATTCTGTGTCTGGCTGCGAAACTCCGAGTGTCAGGGCCAAAGAGAAGGAAACGTATCCAGAGATGAGAAGTGCGTCAAGGGGCTAGGATACACCCCTGATTCATGTGGAATTAGATGAGCCCCAAGACTTTTCCTTCCTAGTTTACTCCCAAAGAAGCAATGAAGGTAGCAGCAGCTGGAAGATAGGGCCTGGTTACTCTACATGCTAGTTGAGGTCCAAATAGGGGCCATCTTCATGGGGTGGAGCCTCCTGAGTGGTTTAGTGAGCACTCCCAAATGAGTACCCTGGTCCACTGTGCTTCCTTGCTGTAGTATGGGGGCCCTGAGTATTCTGTAATAGACAGTACCTTATATCAAGTCCATCAGGCACATATGGAAAGAGTTTAAAGTGCAGATGTAACTTACAGATCAGACGCAGAGTAGAAGGCAAATGCACTACAGTCCTACCTGGAACGTGGAGGGTGGATAGTGTATGGGTTTCTTTGTGTGTGTGTGTGTGTGTGGGGGGGGGGGGGGGTTTCTTAGAGGAGGCACAGCCCGAGAGTCCTGCCAATCCTTAGTGAGGCAATAGGAAAAGGCAAGGCAAGGATTCCAGTTGTGGGCGGCATGACGAACATGGCGGACTAGAGAGTCTTGCAGATGCTGGCTCTCAAACTGCATTCTCTGGATGCCGTGTTCTAATGGAAAGATGAAATGGAAAAGAGACTTGTGTCAAAAAGTAGGGCAGCCAGCTTTCCTCTTCTTGGTGAAGCCTCAGGACACCTTAACATAGCTAATGCATCAATGTGTTCTGTAATCGAAATGATAGATTTATCTTGGGGGTAACGGGGTGTCAAGAATCTTCCTACTATATTTGCCATTTTTGTCTTTACACCACAGTGACCATCTCAGATAGCATAGGACAGTTTGCCCCCAGGCACCCAGCAAAGGGTTTTAGGTATTAGGTCCTAAGCATGAGTTAGTGTTTCAGAAGACGATGGACCAATATGGGATGGGAATAGGAAAAGGAGAACAACAGAGGAATCAGGAGAGTTGACTGGCAGTGTACAGGCAGGAGAAACAGAAGACCTACACACTGAAATGGTGCATGAAGGGTGGCATCATTTTGAACCAGGTCCAGTCAGAATACCATCTATCCTGCCCACATCCTGGTCCCAACGTTCCTTATCCCACCAAGTTCCACACTGGGCTTGGTCTCTGCATCAACCAGTCCAAATACAGCCTCCTCACTTGATCCCTTCCAGGCTGCCTAAGACAACTGTGTAGTGGCACTGGGGGAGGCTGTGTGTCTGGCCTCTCTCCAACCTGAAACCTTAAAAGGATGGGGTCCCATGAAACCCACAATTGACAATTAATTTCTTCCTAATGGGGATTCAAGCCTCCTCTTTTATGAAGCATTTGATGACCTCCCATTAGAGGGAATTTGCTGAAAAGACTTGCTGGTTACATGATGGCACTGAAATGCAGAGATGGGAGGAGGTGCCTGGACTAGAATGAAAGGAAAATGGAGGCTCTTATTCCAGTGTATTGGCCTCATTTCCTTGCCACAATAAAGTGTAAAGACAAGTTATAGGGCAACACCCCTCTGCCAGACTATCCCTGTAGGCAAGGCTGGCAGACACCTCTCTCCACATAAGCACATAGCGTAAGCTGAACAAATCCCACAGACATACAGAGATCTGGGCTGTTCCAAATGTTCAAAAAGGGAGTTCATGGTTCCATGCATGTGTGCACGTGCACGCGTGCGCACACACACACACACTCACACACAAACACTCTCACACACACACACCACACATACACAACACACACACAAACACTCTCACACACAAACACTCTCACATACATACACACACACCACACATACACAACACACACACAAACACTCTCACACACAAACACTCTCACATACATACACACACTCACACACCACACATACACACCACACACACACAAACACTCTCACACACACACCACACACACACAAACACTCTCACACACACACCACACATACACAACACACACACAAACACTCTCACACACAAACACTCTCACACACATACACACACTCACACACCACACATACACACCACACACACACAAACACTCACACACATACACACACAAGCAAGCATGGCATTTTGACCTGACTACTTTGATGCATCCATTTAGACACAAGGAACACTGTGTTCTGACTGCTTTGATGAGATGGCTTTCACACAAAGAGATTTTTATAAGGTCTAAAATTAAACCATTGAACTTTCAGCTTAAAAACAAGCATTATTATCCAGTGCTATTTGAAAAGGACATTTCCATCTTGCCACTTAACCTCACTCTGTTGATGACCTTAGTCCTGGTAGAGTTTGGTAAAGGAATTTAGAAATCAGTAGGCCTTTTGGGGGCTGACTGAGGAGCACATCACCTTACAATAAAAATAAGGCCACCTGGTGAGTGTTCAGTGTTGTTGGAAGAATGGTCCTCAAAGTGTTCTTGGAGTCACAATGTTCTAAAGTATAGTTACACAAGGATATGCAGGCCACACAAGCATGTGCCCACACAGTAGCACAGAAAATCCCCAGGCACCAAGACAAGCATATGCCTACCTGAAATCCCAGGCCACCGCCCTTCACCGTCCGGTTGACTGGTGGAGTGACCTTGGTTTGTGGGAACTGCAGAAGACTCACCCTGTGCTAGAGTCAAGCTGAGAGGAGGGCACAGGTGCATGGGGTAAGGGCAGAGGTGCAGCTCTTGCAGCATCACATGCAGCAGGAAGTGCTACTCTCAAGAGTGCTCCCGGGTCTGTTGTGCCCAGAACCCAAATGCAGGAGGAAGAGCTGGTGCTGCAACATCCGGGCCTAGCTACTCATTGCTCTGCAGCCATGGCTGAATCACAGGTGTGAGCAGAGTCATGAATAGAAACAAGGGATGTATATGTGGCAAGGTAATGGGCCCTGTGGCCCTGCTCTGTATATCCGTTGCAGGATTCTAGTACTGTCTTTCCTTAGGTACTTGTCCTATAAGGGAAAGAGGTAGCCTGTTGGGGTGGGAAACAGCCAGGTAGGAGGCTTGGCTCTGAGCTCAACTCTACAGGGTGTTGGCTTCTAGAGGAAGAGCAGAAGGACACAGGAGGATAGTAGTCCCCAGAGAACAATAAGGTCTTCTAAACCTGTCTTCTAAACAAGAACACGGGGCCTGGGGATGGGGCGGACATTCTCTCCTTATTCAGAATAGGCTGGCCAGATATGTGGGGAGAGGACTTGTTTCTGCCTGACCTCAAGTCCCTCCCATATCTCCTTTCTTTCATAAGCACTCAGCACACACAGGTCAAGCTGGCCATGCAGCTGGGGGAAATGAGTCTAGCAGGGTGGACTGTCTCTCCCTTCTTTGCATCTTGATACACACATAAAAACATTGTAGTGGTCCAAATGGAACTTTTTCTCATTCCCGGGGGAGTATAACACTGCCCCCGACTCCTCACTGATGGTACTTTTTGATTCCTGATTGACCACTGATTCCTCAGTTTCGTTTCCTCAGTGGTGTTGGTAGCTCCTTCTACCCAGCCATCTGCCACTGTCCATGAACCATGCAGGGTCCAGGTAGGTAGTCATGGAACTATCTTGATGTCTGAGACCTGAGTGTCAATTCTGAGGCACTGAATGGAGCCACCATGAATATGTCCCCATGTTGCATCCAGAGTGGGAAAGCATCCAGAGTGGGAAAAGCATGGCTCTGTGAGGTCTGCATCTGTATAGATGCAGAAGGCAGAGAGGATGACTCCCAGGCCTCCTTCCTGCCACTACTGAAAATTACCAGTGAAGCGCAGCTGAAGGCAACTTGCTGTAATCAGATTAATAAGTTTCCCAAAAGGGGGGAAGGAGAGAGACAGAGAGACAGACAGAGAAGCAGAGAGAGAGACAGAGAGAGACAGAGACACAGACACACAGACACACACACAGAGAGAGACAGAGACAGAGAAAGGGAGAGAGACAGAGAGAGACAGAGACACAGACACACAGACACACACACACAGAGACAGAGACAGAGAAAGGGAGAGAGACAGAGAGAGACAGACACACAGACACACAGACACACACACACAGAGAGACAGAGACAGAGAAAGGGAGAGAGACAGAGAGAGACAGAGACACAGACACACACACAAACACACACACGGACAGAGAGACAGACAGAGAGACAGACACACACACAGAGACAGAGAGAGACAGAGACACAGACACACACACACACAGAGAGAGAGAGAGAGAGAGAGAGAGAGAGAGAGAGAGAGAGAGAGAGAGAGAGAACCCTGTATCTTCAGGCAGATTGGCTATTTGTCTTTCACAGCTCTGTCAGGACATTTATCCCGACATCTTAACCAAAGCACCCATGTGATCATTGCACATCTGTGAAGAATTCCTCACTGCCATCGTCACCTCCAGTACAAATTAAGCCAAGCTCCTCTTGTGGGGGCCTTAAGGAGAGATGAGAAGCATAGCTTTAAGGCAAGAGCCAGCGGATCAGGCATGGTTTACACTATGATGCCTCCTCATGAGCTGTTGGTCAGGAAAGTTCCAGAGGCACACCCCCAAAACAATCAAGACTATTGTCATTCCTCTTGATTGCCCAGTCGAACTAGATGATAGGACCCTATTGTTAAAGACACAATACACTTTGGGTAGAAGAAAAACTCAGGCCAAAGGGGCAAGAAGATGAAGGGAACCTATCAACCATGCTGTACATTAAATACACTGTATCTCTTTAGTGAGAAACACCCATGAGACAAATCTTGGCAATTAGAAGTTAACAGCAATGTTGGAAAATGTAAGTTAACTGTCTAGAAAATAGCTTCCATGCACAGGGTTGGGAGCCAGACAGCTGAAGTATCTGGTGGATTTATAGCCTAGCAAATCTGCTCTCTGACGGGATGAGGGTGCTGGGTGTATTTGATTTAAATAATAGGTGTCAGAACCACCTGCCAGACTCAAAATTGAACCACTCCTGGGAGCAGGAGCTTGAAGACATGTGGGACCAAATCCTTGGAAGATGATTATCTCTGATTCTGTGGGCCACACTCCTTATTGTAGTCGCAGGAAACTGAGACCCTGAAGACAAAAAGCCCCAGTCCATAGCCACCAACTAAGCCAGGAGGAGGGCCCAGATGTCAGCATTCCAGACCCCTGCTAGCTTCAAGGCATTTTTGCTACGCCGGCAAACAAAAAGAAAAAAGGAAGATTTATATTCTTTGATGAAAAGGTGGAGGTAGAGATGTGGAAATTTCTGTTTACTATGGGTGCACCATTGTCATATGGTTGTCCAGTAAGACAAGAGATCAGGGGTTAATCTTATCTTTATAGACTCATCTCCTGAAGCTAGAAGTAGCATAGAAAGCAGTGAGTGATAGACCAGGCACCTGAACCTAGGTCCCCTGGTTCTGAATCCAGAACCTGCCAAAGCAACAAAGATCTCAGGTTTTGGAGGAAGTGGGTGGCCTCGCATACTCCTCGAGAGTTTCAGAGTACCAGAATAGGTAGGATAAACAGATGGGAAGAACGAGCTTTGTTATAAGGATTTGTATCATTAAAGAGGCTGAGGTGACTTAAGCTCTATAGTTACCATCTGCAAGAATAAGCTAGGTAAGCTCAGATCCGAGTCTAAAGGAGTGAGACCTAGGAGAGCCAGCAGAGTGAACTCCAGTCTAAAAGCCAGCAGGCTCAAGATGCAAGAAAAGCGTACGCTTCCACTGAAATTCAATGGCTGGAGGAGACTAACGGCCTGACTCCACAATCCAGCTGGAAGCATTCTCTTTGTCCCAGGAGCCTAGTGTCTTATTTAGGCTTCCTCCTGACTGGAAGAGGGTAGTCTATGTTATCCAGTTTACTAACACATATTAATCTCATCCAAAACTACCCTCCCACACAAACTGGACTTAGCACTTGACCAAGTAGCTGGAAACTCACAGCTCAGATGTGTCACTGCAGTGAGAGCTTCTGCAGAGAGAGCTTCTGCAGAGAGCCCACCTGTGGAAGAGAGAATAAGGATAGATATTTCAGCCCATAGGCCAAGTGTCAGGAAGCTAAATGAGAGGATGTGGTTTTAAAGCCAGAAGCCGGATATGTTGGTATTCCATAGAGCAGAGTGGCTACCAGAAGCTCTTAGAGTGGCTGGGTTAGCCAATGATGAGGAATGGGAAGGATCTGGTCCTAAGATCTGTTCAAGGGGAGCCAAGAGCGTGGGAAGATAATGTGTATTATACTTGTTTCTCAAGGCTGCTGCAACAAGTAACTTTAATTTAGGTCACAGAACTCAACAGAAATTTATTCCCTGGAGATCATAAAGCTAAGAAAAATGTGTTCACAGGCTCCAAGTCCCCTGAGGTTCCATGTCCCTTTCATAGCCTCTGTAATTGGTGTGAGGAGTGATAGATGACCTATGGACACAAGTCCCCAACCATATAAGCCCCTGGGCCTGTCTAAGGGAGGTGGCCATGTTCAGTTTCTTCCTCTGGATTTCAGTATACTGAGAACTGGGGATGCATCCATTTTAGAGATGGAAAGGCCAAGATACAGAAAGTTATCAAAAATTTCCCAAGACCCTTAAGCTATAAGACAATGTTACCCTGATAGGCACCCAGATGTGATGTTCTGGAGTGCGGTTGTGTCAATATTTTCCTAAATCATATATATGACACCTGATGCAGTGTCAGAAGCACACACCAACAAAGGAGCAAATCCCTACCAAGTACAAGATAAAATTGCTGCCCTACTGGCATGTGGTCTCATGCAACATGACAATTAACCAATAAATAAATCGTATGTTAAGTTGTTAGGGATGCTTTACAAAACAGAATATATGCTAACAGTGCTAAGTATGACCTCTTATTTTCACTGTCTACAGTGTATATGGGGTAGACTTAATGTTTTGATTGTGTTGATATTTCAAGCAGCAAATGCAGCCTCATGGTGTTTATTTTTAAATAAAGTTGAGTGTTTTACCATTGAAACGTCCAAAAATTGTTTGAAAATCCTCTTCACCAGATTAGGCCTTTTCCATCCTAAACCTCAACCTTCCTATTTAAATATACTTAAATAATGTGGGGATGTGAAGAAAACATAAAGAAAGGCGGGGGGGGGGAAGAGGAAGACAATGGAGAAAGCAAAGAAGAATGAAGGTGAAGAAAGGAAGAACTAACTCTCCTGCCCCTACCTGTCAATAGGCTATCCGTGTGGCCTAAAAGGTGAAGAATTTGAAGCTCTTGGGATCCAGGAGAATGAGAGAAAGGACCAGGGTTTCTCTGAAGGTCAGCATTTCTCTAAGATGTAGTTTGCAAGACTGAGGGAGAAAAAAAAAATCAGTCCTTCAGTGCACATACTGGCCCACTTGTGATGTGACAGACACTTGTAATGTGACAGAGTCAGGAGCTTTGGGTTCTGGCCCTAGTTCTTCCACTCACTGGACATCTGTGAATAAATCACTACTTCCAAAGCTTCAGTGGACAAACGAAACTCCTAAGCTGTGACCTGTCTCCTCCCAGATTACGGTGAAGCCGGCAGGAGGTGCATATGACGAAAGCCTTTGATCTCAACAGCCCTCTGGATGCCTAGCAAACATACAGATGTCCGAGCTAGTGATCTGGTCAGCATGAGGCAGGTAATTGCAACCATCAGTGAATTCGGGGAAACCCTGCATCAGTTGCCCTTCAGCCTGGCACCGTAACAGAATCACCCTAGGAGCTCTGGAACCTCCTTGTGTCCAGTGACCTCAGTCTCTGGGGTGACACACAGACATCTGTATTAAAAAGGATTCATCCATCAGTAGAGAGGTTGGAAACAGGAGGACCATGTGTTCAGAACCAACTTGAGAAACATTGTTGAGCATCTGTCTTAGAAACACAATAACGAGAGAAAGGGGGGAGGGAGAGAGGGATGGAGGGAAGGAGGGACAAAGGGAAGAAGGAATGGAGGGAAGAAGGAAGGAGGAAAGTTCCAAGGGATTCCATTGTTCAGGCAGGAATGAGCCACTCCTCTGAATTCCCGGATATAGACATTATTGTTGATGAGCAGGAGAGGGCACTGGCAGCTGAAATAGGAAGGCGTCCTGGACAAGGCAGTATTGGAGGGAAAGCTGCATGAGCATTAGCACCAACTGGTCTCCAGTCTTATTTACTACTTGCCAGTACCATGAGCTTGCCTACCTCACCTCCCTCTTCTACAACCATCAAGTTGTTTTTACCTTATAATGTTGCACGAAATCGTGGGATTTATTGCAACAATTTCATGCACGCACTCTAATCATCTTGCCCCCTCATTATTATTCTTTCCACACCTTCCCATTGATCATCTTTCCTTCTTCCTACAAATAGTCTCCCTTGTATGTTTGCTTCTCTTTTCAAAACCTAGATTCTGCATATAAAAGAAAACATGAAGTATTTGTCTTTCCACGTCTGGGGTATTTTGTTTACATTATGATCTCTATTCCCATCCATTTTCCCTGTAAAGTGGAGTGATTATGCTTTTTAGAGGTGAATAAAACTCCCCCCCCCGATCTCTCATGTACACATATCTTGGCTGGTTCTATATCTAAATATTGTGAATAACTCACAATAACCACAGATCTCCAGGGATTTATCAAGGTAATTAACTCTGTGGCAGGTAGCTTAGACTCATTCATCTATACATGCATATATACCTTCATATATACATATTCTAATATATTAGCAAATACACAGCTGTCCAAGGTAGTGAACATGAGGTAGAGCACAGGCAATTGCAACCATCTGTAATGCCCGGAAAACACTGGACCAGCGGTCTTTAAGCTGTTCTTTAGACAAAGTCCTTGAAGTGGTGTATATATTCACTCCATATATGAAGTGTAAATATAAATTTCTTTATATTTATTATATATTACATTAATATATTATATTATTTATCAATACATATATTTATATAAATAAAGCATATTTATATAAATAATATATTGCTGTGTATCCAATAATCAGAGCCATAAAGTCTAATTTTTCAAAAATACATTTTTAATTCTTATTTTGTGTGTATGTGTATTATTGGAGGCATATAAAGGTCAGAGGACAACTTCGTGAAGTCAATTCTCTCCTTCCTCTTTTACTGCATTCAGGGGGATCCAACTTCTATTTGCAGGCTTGTGAGGAAAGGGCCTTTATCTGCTGAGCCATCTCACTGAGAGACCTTCAAGCTGTAAGAGCTTCAATGATGCATGAACTGGGAAGATGATAATTGACAGCACTGTGCCCTGCAGAGTTCTAGCATTTACCGTGAAGAGCACCTTAGCCCCAGTCTGGCACAATACCCCATGAAAGTCTAAACAAAGCATCAGAAGAGCCTGAAAGGCTTGTTTCTGTGAGAACACAACTGTTCACTGCTGACAATGCCTCTAACCCTTAGGAAATGGACAGCATGTAGCCTGTACATTTCATTTGCTCCTTTAACTCTAGGATGGAGGGAGGCACAGACAGAAGGAATACAAAAGAAGAACTCCATGAAGATCCCTTCAGTTTGCTCCTAGGTTTGGCAAGAAACAAGAAATGAAATTATATGTTTATGGCTAACAAAAAAAGATGGAGGAGACCATTTCTGGGTTTCTCTAGCCCCACGGAACCTCACAGCAATTCAGGAAGATACACTGTTGGCAACTCCACTCTGCAGATGAGGCAGCTGAGATTTAAACAGGTAGGAAACTGTATCTGTGGCCACAGAGCTAAAACACGAACAACACATGTAAACGCCAACCAGCCTTGATGCATTAATATATCACAAGTGTTTCTTCAGCAAATGTTTCAGGAAGGCAATGGCCACACGCAGAGAAAGAATCACTACCACACTCCAGATATAGAACTTAAAGATATATAAACTGATGGTGGTATAGTTAGGGGGAAGGTTTTTTTTTTGTAGGAGAGAGAGAGAGAGAGAGAGAGAGAGAGAGAGAGAGAGAGAGAGAGAGAGAGAGAGAGAGAGAGAAGCCTGGAAGAGTCCAGAGAGAAAGAGAAAGTAGTAGAGTGCACGTGAACAGCAGATTGGACCTGGCCAAGGCTATATCTCTGAGAGAGGGGCAAATCGCAGAGGGGCAGGGAGACACAGAGACACAGAGACAGACACAGAAAGAGACACAGAGAGACAGAAACAACCAAAGGGAAAATAAAGTTGGGGTTACAAATGTGTGTAGTGGCATTATTCACAAGAGAGAGACAAAAGGTAAGAGTAAGTCAATGCATAAATAAATATACGCTGTCACATGGGTAGAGCAGGAAACCATTTAGTTCAGTGACAAAGGACAAGCATAGTCTCACATTGTTTGACTCATTTGTTTGAAATACCCAGAACAGGCAAATCCTAGAGATAGAAACTGCTAAAATGGTTACCAGTGAAAAGGGTCTGGATACTGACTGCTTAATGGACATGGGTATTGTTAAGCATATTTTCTAGGCTCTGCCCCACAGTTACCTGGCAACAGCCAGGTGTGATCCACCCCACAGTTACCTGGCAACAGCAATGTATGCCTGACTCACTGAAAAGGGGCTACTTGACCCCTCCTATGTTTCTCTGTCTCTCTCCCTCTCCCTCTCCCCCTCCTTCTCCTTCTCCCTTTCCTACTTGTTCTTATTCTGTCTTCTCGCCCCTTCCCCGCCTCTCCCCATTCCCCTCCCCCTCTCTCTCCAGGTGCTACTGGCCAGCCTCTACACCTCTACTCTTTCTCTCTGACTTTCTCTGTCTCTACTCCCTCAACTCCCCTCCCCATGTCCTGGAAAACTCTATTCTATATTGTACCATGGTGTGGTGGGTCCCGCAGGGGGAAGGGATGCCTCAGCATGGGCCCACAGAGGCACCGCCCTTCACCCACACCTGACCACACCTCTACCAAGCATATTCCTTTATTTTTATAAAACATAACAGGTATGGTTTTTGCTTTGAAAAAAAACCCTTATGACACAAAGAGGAAAGAAAATGTTTTGAAACTAAAGAGAGATGCAATGCAAATGTGTTGAATGCCAATGGATGTTACACATTCAGATGATTAACTACCCGGGATCAAAGGACTGATACCTCAAAAACTTAAGAGGGAGGGAAGACACAAGGAAGATGGGGACATGGATAAAGCTGAAGGTCATTCAGAGAAAGGATGGATCAAACAAAATTTCTGAAGTTTAAAGGATGGCATGTTCAATCTGAGTGTCACCTGATAGGCGAGTTTGGGGGAGGTCTTAACATTCAGCAACCTCTGGATTTCAGGTATGGATTAGTTACTAAAGGGCTTACCTAGTCTGCATTCGAGTCAGGGTTTGAGCCCCTGTACCATCTAATCACATAAAGCCATGTGCGGTATGCTATATGTTTGTAATTTTAGCACGAGGAAGATATTAAAGGACACCTTATACACAGTTCAAGAGAAATCTGGGATATATAGGACTTGTCCCAAAAAATTAACTAAAACAGGTATGTTTTAAAACTATATTTAGATGTTAGTTGCCCGTGGACATGCTGATAGCATTATACAATACAGCCTATACTTTGATTGGCTTACATATGAGCCTTCCCTGATGCCTGGGGAAACTGAGTATCTGAAAGTTTAAATGATTTGCTCAGAGCCCCATACATGAAAAATTGTCAAATACAGGGTCTTCTGAATTCAAGTCAGGTCCTACTCCATCTGTGCAGAGGTTGCCTACACCATGGGAAGTGAGGAGATGAAAATGAAAAAGGCAGATACGGTGGGCGGGAAGGGATGCCCTATGGGGACCTGACAGGTCTTTGGTGGTCAGTTGACAGAACATGGAGAAAGTGATGGTTTAGGGGGCAGAAATGCCTGAGACAACTCTGTGCATCAAACAGGTTCAGTGGAAGGGGTGCAGATGTACATGGGCAGAAGAGGGAATCTCTCCCAAATCAAGAAGAAAAGAAGACATAGAATGAGGTGAAGGTCACAGACATGGAGAACAGAGGCTGGGGCAAGGAGAAGCTATGGAAGAAGAGCAAGCAGGACTGGACCCATACCCTTGAGGACTCATCTCAACAGGGACCCTATTGACCTCACAGACCTCTTCCCCTCGCTCCCCTTGATCTCTGGAAAGAGGTGGATCAGTAGGTAAAGAGATACATGGAGAGATGGGCAGATTCGTGTATAGGATAGATGGGTGATTAGATGGACAGTCAAGTGTGTGGGTAGGTGGATGGACATGTGGATGATTGAGGGGTTGAGTGGATGGATGGATGCATGGATGATGGATGGATGATGCATGGATATATATATATATACATATATATGTATATATATATATATATGGATAAATCAGTGGAAGCAATATTAGTCTTTGCTACCTGCCTCTCTCATGTCTTGCTGTTTGCAAAGCATTGGTCACTTTCAAACACACTCACTAATTAGATGACTTACTATATTTGTTCCTCATCTAGAATGCATGTTCAGCAAGTACAGGGGTTCTTGCTGACACGGGTCCCTGGCCTATGCCTGGTGTAACAACAGGGGCTATCACATATTAGACACTCAGTAAATATTTTTGGAACAATCACTGCCCCTCCATGACAAAAGGTTTCTTTATTTCAAGGGCTTGGGGAGAACTGAGGGGCCAGGAAGGGAACAAGGTCAGGATCACCCTTGGAAGGGAAACACCTATGAAACCGGAGAACCCTTGAACAGCCTGTGAGGCAGGAGCTTGGGTGGGCTTTACTTGCAGTAGCTTCCTAACTCCATGGCCACATTCCCTATGGAGTAGCAGTGCCCTCTTGTGGACTATACCGAGGATGGCTCCAGGTTGCAGCTTCCCTGCCACCCAACAGGCCAGTACTCACAGGCTTGCTTGGTCCAGCTTGTTCCTCAGCTTCTGTCCCTAGGGGCAGCTGCAGGCACAGCCCAGAAAGCATGTCCTCCTTTTTGAGGTGGTGGCTTCCCATCAGTGTCTGCGTAGTGCCTGTGACACCCACTTGGACCTCTTCCCATAGTGCATATGCACAGCTGCTTGTTGGGCAGCCAAGCACAGAGCCAGTGCCAGCACCAGTAGTGCTGTGAACTCTGGGCAACACTGAGTGGCTACTGACACCGGGCAGGCCCGTGCCCAAGAGGCACGGGCTGCCCAGCCTGCACTCTAGAGTAAATGCAACTTGGTGGGCTTGCAAGCCTGTGTGCAAACCTGCTCGCATGACTGACTAACCTGTTGTGCTAAACTTACACTTCCTACCTAATTAATTGAACTACTCAATGCTAAGTAGATTTCACATCAGTAACTGGAAGTCTAGATTCCCAGAGAAACCTGAAAGCTGTGGTCATCTCCATCTGGGCATGGGAGGTGGGAAGGGAATAACTTTGTCCCCTCTGTGGCACCCAATGCACTCACCAGCAGCAGCCTGGTCCCTTGCCAGCCTGTGCTCCCCCATGCTACCCACTAGAGTCCTGTAGGGATTTAATTGAAGACTCACACAGTTTTCCTCGAAGGGGATGACCCCCATTAGGAACGTGGCTACCAAGGAAGGCCAGAGCATGGAGGCTCCCTGAACAGTGGGTGAATGAAGGAGTGTTACAGTTTGGGGTAGCACTGAGGTACCAGACCACGTGCCCCTTCCTCCTCTTCTAGCGTCCTTCCCTCCAAGGTTCAGTTCACAACCTAAGCAGTGTAGGAAAGGAGGAGACAGGCAGTGTCATCAAGACAAATCCCCAGCAAAGGACAGAACAGGCTGGTGTTGGGCCCGCAGTTGACTCCTCCAACCTCTGCATGTGCTGGTGTCCTTTCCATGTACAGAGGAGAGACTCGGGGCTCTGAGAGTTAGGTAAGGAAGATGCTAGAGTAAGGCAATAAATTTGAGGTTCCCAGCTCCCACTTCCTGGACCTCAGAGGCAGTGTGTGAGCCTCAGAGGGAGGTCAGCCATCTGCTTTGGAGTCTGTTGATTGAGGACATGTGTCATTCACACTAGCCTCCCCGACTCATAGATCTGAGGGCATTGAATGAGACCATGAGAACCAGCAACCTGGCACCACCAGAGAGCTTACCAGAAATGCAAGGTCTCGGGCTCAGAGCTCCATGGGGTCACAAGCCGTACAGGAGGTGTTGGTGCTTAGGAAATGTGAGGTGTATCTCTCGAGGGTTACACGCAGCACAGAGGTGGGTATGAGGCAGACTGGCTATGCTGCTGTACCCCGCTGGGCTACTTGACCCATGACTACCTATGAAGGAGGCCTCACACCATAGAGGGAGGGGTTCCGATGTAGAACTGCAGCCTGAGCTGCCAGCCTCGCTCTCCACCCTATGCTCTCTTGATAAAACTGCCTGTCCCCCCTAGCCTGACAGCCAGCTCAGGGCATCAAAGGCCCCATAGAGAATTCTGGCAGATTGCTGATTTTTCCAGCAGCTTGAGTCATCCTTCTTTTCTATCTTTTTAACCCATTGGCATCTCCTGTTATGGCCTTCCCCTTTGCCATCACAGTAGTGCCCTACCTCTGGGCAAGGAGGGTAAGTCTTATGCAGAAGACACATCTTGCTTGTGTCTCAAACCATGCACTGGCCCACTGTTTCCTGGAAGCCCACCCCTGCTTATGCTACCTTCCAAACAAAAGCTACTGTCTTGTGCCCCCAGAAGGCAGAGTCTGACTGATTTTCTGCCTACCCGTTTCTTTTCCCTTATTGTTCAGGAGCATTCCAATGCAATCGACAACCTGTAGAAGCAAAGGGACAGTGGAAGGAGATAATCAAAGACTGGGGCTTGTTGAACATTCCAGTCTATTTTGGTTGTGGTTGGAGGTGATGCTGGCTGAAGTCATCCCTAGTGAACACTCACAGAGGTAGATTAGTGAGGAGTCATGACCCATAGTTTACTGTTGGGACCTTGAATAGACCGGGGCTCCGGAGTTTACATTATGTCATTTCCAACAGCTTGTCTGTTCTCTTTAAAGACTCTACCCTGCATGAGGGTATAGGAGGCGGGACACCAGCACAACAGGATTGCCAGGAGTCCATGGGAGGTAAGTGGACCATGAACATGAAGACCTCATCAATGGATTGGTGTCACTATCTCAGGAGTAGTTTGCTATTGAAAGAGTGACACACAAAATTAACCTACTCTGTTTTCATTCTCCCTCTCACTGGTTCATTCTCAGCCTTTCTCCTGTCTTTGTGGTTGATTAATCCCATTCAATCCATCGTTCTCTTGGGTTGCTCAGCCTCTAGAATCCTCAGCAAGTCTCTCCCATTGCACTGGTCTCCTAAAAATAAATACATAAAATGAGACTTCACCACTTAAGATGGGTGTGCCTGAGTTTCTGATGGTTTGGAAGTTGTAGGAGATTTCGGCAAACAAAACAGAAACTCTACTCCTGGATGTCCAGCTCCTAGGACACCGCATTCCAGAGCAGATGTTTTGGGTACTCAAGTTGCCATTGCTTTCACTCCTTCCAGTTCACAAGCACAAAATGTTCCCATTGTAGTCAGACATCAAAGAAATGTCAGAATTCTTTGACCTCTGTAGGAGACTCTCTGTTATAGCTCTGCTAATCTGATCTTTGTAGAGCACAGCTGTGGCCTGAGACACTCCCAGGTTTGCACACCACCACTGTTCTCCATTCTCCTCAGGAAAGAATTCAGAGAATACCCAGGATAATGACCTGTGTCCTTGACTTGCTTTTCTGACCTCCATGAAAAAAAATACTAATTGATGGGTAATGTTTTAGGAGCTGTACCTGAATGTCCTCATTAGATTCTCTTAACAGTTCTGTAAGGAAGTTTCTATAACCACCTCCATTTTGCAGATGATAAAACTGAGGCCTGCAACGTTAAGAAAATATTGTCCATAGTGGCATACAAGCAGTAAGGTTTAGAGCTGTAGCCTTCATTTCTCTCTGGTGCTCTCCTCGAGACTCTCCTGACCCATGGCACACATCTCTGGGTTGCCTTTTGTGCTTTACTTTCCATTGTCTTGCATAATTGAAATGTTGTCCCCTCATCGTCAAAGGCAATAAACTCTGGTGTCCTGCTGAACCTTGTCCTGACTCGCCCTTTTCATAGGGCTTCAAACAGAGCTGTTCCATGAGCCCCAACTCAGTTGTGTCACTCATGTGACATCATGACCTAAGTGTGGCCTTCCAAGACACAGACCTGTTGCAAGAGCTGTCTCTAGCACTTGCTGGCCATAAAACCTTGGGACAGTCACCTCACCTTGCTCAGGATGATGTCTCATCCATGATGTTAGAGTAGAGATAACATTTTCCTCCAAGGCACATGGAAACATTCAGTGAGGCAGTGAGTCACATGGAAGCCTTCAACACTGGGAGCAGACGGCTTCACAAGAGCTAACTTGGACGTGCCGGTGTGCCCTTCCAACTACTAGTCTGCCTTCTTTAGAAAGGTGAGAAATGGCAAAGCCAAGGCCCTTGAGAATGTACTTTGCCTCTAAACTAGGGAAAGGGAGTCAAATACTGAAGGCCCCCTCTACATGCAGCCCTGGATTCTCCCTCTCCCCCACCCTCTCACCCTCTCCCTCTGCTCTCTCTCCTCTCCTCCTTCCTCCTTTTCTTTCTCCCTCCATATCCCGTCCCTCCCCCTCTCTCCCTTTTCCTTCCTCCCCTCCCTCCTCTTTTTTCTTCTTCCTTCCCATTTTTCCCTCTTCTGTCCTCTTTATCATATTTCTTGTGATGGGGTCTCACACCTTAGTCCAAGCTGGCCGGAAACTTATTATCTCTCCAACCTCAATCTCTCAAATTCCGAGATCACAGGCATAAACTACCATGCCTAACTAGACCGTTTCCACCGTGCCTGACAAAATAGCTTCTTGTTAGTGACTTATGCTGACATTATCCCCATATCATAGCTGAGGACTCCAAAGCCTCGATAATAGAAGAGAGCATAGAAAAGAGAGGCCAGCCTGAGACTCAGCACCCTATGTGCTTTGCATCCTAGAGAAAGGGCTCGGGGCATTTTGGGAGAACATATCCACAAAGGAACCCAATACTTCTTACCCTTCCCTTTGGGTCTATATGAGGCATTATTTCCCATAGTGGGTAGTGCTATGATGGTGGCCTTATCCAAAGCCTGTATGTGCCTTTGAAGTATCCCCTAGAGTTTGGCCACTTTCCACCACTGGGCATTGTCACTGAAGTTCTTCATGCAGACAAATACACAAAACTATAAAAGATGATGCACGGTGATCTATACTGGAATAGTAGTACATCCTGATCTGGAGAATTGGCGTTGAACCTAAATCTAGGTGAATGGCCTTTTGAAATAATGACACTCAACACTGTGTTCTGGCATCCACACACACATGCATGTGTTTCTGAACACATACAAACATGAACATGCATGCATGCACACATGCTTGTCATAGAAGCCAGCCAGGTCTGGTGGCACTTTATTATGTATTTATCTTTCTGGCTCTACCTATATTATTTAATGAATATATATGTATAATATAAATATAATATATAATGTTATTATATATAATTTATGTGTTTGCCAATTCCTAGAACTGCAGCCTCATCCCAGCCTGTGGCTGGCACAGACACAAACAGCAGGGGAGGAAAGAACCAAGTAAGCAAAGGGGACTGGTACCTGTTATCTGATGTCTTGCAGATCCTAAATGTGTAGCCTTGTGCTTGTTTGCATATCTGGAATATTTTCCTCTGCTCACCAGCTCCTCTCCCAGCACTGGATTCTTCAGTGCATTTCTCTTATCTTCTGGAAAGCATCATATTGCCTGGGCACTTTGAAATAAAGCAGAGGGATGAAGACATCTGGTTTTTAAAATAATAATCACCAGCGTTTGTGTAAGAAGATTTTATTTATGTATCTATGCATCATATATACATATAAAATTGTGTATGTGTATATAATCTCTACTCCACTCTCCCAAGAATCAAGCAGTTGGAAGTATTTTCCCATAATGTGTACCTGATTCCATACCCTAGAATCCTACCATAACTGTTCTGAATCTGCCTACTTGTCTGATGACAGACAAACTTGTATTCAGAGGTCACACCAAACAGATACTGGGCAGGCATGTAGGAGTCTTGGGAATGAGGGCTGTCTCTGGGCCTGTTAGCAGTAGACGTGTGAGTGTACAGACCCCCTGTCCTTATCTGTGGAATCTGGGTACAAGAAGGACGCCTGCTGTTGCTAGGAAGATAAGAGCAACTGGGCAAGGCAACCTCTTTCTGTTTTCTCTCTCCCTTACTGTTTTGTTCTTTCCTGCATTTCTTCTCCACACTTCCCATTCCTTATTGAAAAAAATGTACAATGAAAACTACAATCAAAATTCTCAGTTCATTCTCTCAGATTCTAAATGCAAGACATATTTTAGAATTTAGATTCATTGTTCTTTTAAAAATAATAAGTTTATTGATATATAATTCTCATACCATATGGCGTAGCTTTTGCAAATTGAAAGTATACAGTTTAATGGTTTTTACTATATTTGCAGAGTTCAGTACACATCCCACTTTTCCTAGCTTGGTTTCTATTGCTCTGATAAAGGCAAACAAAGGTGCCTTGGAAAGAAAAGGGTTTATTAGGCTTACATATCCTGAGTTAGAGGCCATTAAGGGAAGACAGGGAAGGAACTCAAGCAGGCCAGGAACCTGAAAGCAGGAACTGCAACAGAAACCATGAAGAAGCCATGGTTTGCTCATTCTGCTTTCTTGCAGTACCATGACAATCTACCCAGGGATAGCAGTGCCTGCAAAGGCACATCCATCACTAATCAAGAAAATGGCTCAGAGATTTGTCCACAAGCTAATCTTATGGGAGGCATTGTCTTAGTTACTTTCCTATTGCCATGGCAAAGCACCATCACCAAATCAACTTATAAACAACAAAATTTAAGGTTGTAAAGAGTTACAGTCAGTATCGTGGTAAGGAGTATGGCAGCAGTCAAGCAAGGTTGGCAGTGGCACTGGTGCAGTAGCTGAGAGCTTACATCTGATTCATAATCATAAGGCAGAGAGAGAGAGAGAGAGAGAGAGAGAGAGAGAGAGAGAGAGAGAGAGAGAGAGAGAGAGAATGTGTTAACTGGGAAATGGTGTGGGCTTTTGAAACCTCAAAGTCAGCCCTAAATTACACACCTCTTCCAAGGATGTCACCTCCTAATCCTCCCCAAACTGTTCCACTAACTGAGAACCAAGCCTTCCAACATATGAACCTATGGGGCTTAAGGTGATGATTGTCATTCAAACTGTCATAGGCATTTTTATTAGTTAAGATTCCTCCTTTCTAGATATGTTGACAAAAACCAGCCAAATCTGAAGAATGTGTTCGTATCCTCTCAGGGAAATCTTAGATCCTTTAGCCAGTCCCTCCAACTCCTCATACCCTTTAGCTTCGGACAACTCTGATGTATTTTCCAATTATAAAGGCCACTCTTAAAAACTTCCTATACGCGGTGTCTTTTAATAGATGACTTTCTGTGACTAGTTTCTTCCACTAAGTACAGTGCCATTAAATTTCAGTCATATTTTATCCCAGGACATTGCTTTCTCATCTTGTGGATTTAACATACAAAAGTCAGTAAGTATTGATGATTACAGAATAGAAAAAAAAATCCTACAATGCCCCTACTCACCCAATGTAACCATTGTTAACATTTTGGTGTATTTCATTTCCATATTAAATATACATAGACAGCCACTGGTATGTACTGAGTCCTTCAAACCTTTTTGTCTCTGACTCAGGTGGACAGACTGAGCAACAGATCATTCTGCCGAACCAATGCCCTCCCTTTGAGATGGAGTCTGAACTTTGATAGCACAGTACAGAGAGAAAGACCACCCAACTGACACAAAAGAGATTTTTTCATTGCCTTCATTAGCAGTAGTGAGTTCTCTGTCTGGGTCTATGGAAGCAGAAGCTCTGAGAATTATGCTGGGAATGTTATAGACTGAGCACCAGAGGCTGGTGACACAGAATCGAAGTAAACAATTCTGTGTTCTTTCCTGATATAGAACTGGGACTTGGAGATTCTGTCTAGTTGTTTTCCAGAGATTCCCCAGCCCCGTGTAGTTTCTCTCTGGATGTACAGTGAAACTCAGTTCTTCAGCACCTTTATCTAGATTTCATTTGGGGCTAGTGAGTAGTGTCAAAGAAAGTTCTTGATATCCCTGTTGTTTCTCATACTTGCCTCATGAACTTGAGTTCTCCACCCTGGCCCTGATAGTAAGGTAAGTGATGGGTCTTGGACACTTAAGGCAGACCTACTATGGCTTGTCATCCACCAACACATACAGAAAGGAGTTCCCTCGAAATTTGGTTAGCAATGAAAATGGGGGAGGGAAGAGGAGGTGGGGATGAAGGGTGAAAGGATCAAGGATATGCAGGAGAGACAGAGAGAGACAGAGAGAGACAGAGAGAGACAGAGACAGAGAGAGACAGAGAGAGAGACAGAGAGAGACAGAGAGACAGAGAGACAGAGAGACAGACAGAGACAGACAGAGAGGCAGAGACAGAGAAGAAAATAACGTTCACCGAGCTCTACCTGGTTGCCAGGTGCAATGTTCAGCATGAAGGCAGAATAGGTTTTGTTCTCTTAGTTATTATTTTTCCTTTTATTTAATAAACATTTATTGAGTCTGCTATGTGCCAAATACTGTGTTAAATCTGGGCATGTTAATATTTTGCTTCATGAAACTTTGGTATACTAGGAGAGACAAACTTTAGGCAAACAATTGTTTAGTATGTTCCCTAAATATAACCTGTGATGACTGATCTGAAAACAAACATACACACATAAACACACACACACACACACACACACACACACACATGCATGCACATGCCTATGCACTCATACACATACATACACACACATATATGTTCACACACACAAGGAGGATTAGGCTTTAAGGGAGACTAATGAAAGAACTCCTTCAGACTGTTGGACTTGGGCATGCCAAGGAACTTTTCTATAAAGAAATGGCACTAAACAGCATACAGGGAGACTTATGCAAGTCATTATGAAGAATATTAATCATATGTCCACACTAGAGCCTCAGGGTGGAGAGTCATTAGCGAGTCTACAGAAATGAAAGGAGTATGGAAGCAGGCTGAAGTACCATACAGGACCTTATTAATCTCTTTCTAGAACACCAAAGGTCAGCAGCTTGGTGCTCCACCTGAAGCAGTTCAATGTAAGGCTCTGCTAAGGAGAGCACAAAGTTCAAAGCTTCTCCATAATGGACCTCAACTTTCCCAGTCACTGAAAGGCCCACCATGATATGGGAATTCAGCATTGATTCTTAAAGCTGCAGGGGTTAAGGCAGCCCGGTTCCCTCCACCTTCTTTAAAAAAAACCTATTCTAGTTTCCTCACCACCTCCAAATGTCTTTTGAGTGCCTGCTTTATGCCTGCTTGGTGTTAGAAGCTGAGGTTACAGAGGTGGGTTTTACACAGCTAATCATAAAGAAAAAAGACATGTTTGTTTTTCAGAGAAGACAGAAAAATTACCAACAAGTCCATGAAAAGATGTTTGAGATCATCAGTCCTTGGAGTAATTCAAACACTAGCTAAAGAGCTATCAGTTCATCTCCTCTAGACGGGTCATAATATGAAAAACCAAAACCAACAAAAGCTGCACTGGGAAGACGGCTCAGTCAGCAAAAGGATTTGCTCAGCAAGCACGGGGACCTGAGTTGGATCCCTAGAACGCACGTGGGAAAATGCCAAGTGTGCTGGTAGCCTTGTAATCCCAGTGCAAGGGATGTGAACATAAGCAAATTCTTGGGCCTGGCTGGTCATCTACTTGATGAATACCAGGCCAGTGAAAGACTCTGTCTCCAAAACTAAATAAACAAATAAAATGGATGGCTTTATAGAGGAATGACCCTGGAGTTTGTCATATTCCATTTACATATACATATGCATCTGCAAACATACAAAAAAGTACCTACACATATGCACATACAAACAAGTACACACATGGTGGGGAGACATGAAAATGTTGGGACCTACCTAGTAGCTGCAACGTAAAATGAAGCAGCCTGTATGGCAGCAATTGGCAGCTACTTTGTAAGTTGAACCTAGAATTACTATCTGACCTAGAAATCCCACTTCTTGGGTTCCTCAGGGAATTAAGACTCATGTTCAAATATTTTTATACAAATGTTTATAACATCATTATTCATGCAAGCAAAAATAGAAATGACCAATATGTCCATTAGTGAATGGATGAGTGGATAAACAAAATACTATATATCCATATAAAATAACGCTGTCTGGCCCTGACCTGTGATGCTTACACTCTTTGAAGCAGCACTTAGAAGCCAATGTAGGAAGGTCTTAAACTGGAGGCCCACCTGAGCCAAACTGAGAAGTTCTAGGCCAGTCTGGACTATAGATTGAGACCATCTCAAAAACCAAACACACCACAATAAAGAAAGCTGTTAACATGTAGATTTTTAAATGAAAAGGGAAATTCTAGGGAAACAAAACACTGTGTAAGGCGTGGAAATGGGTGTGAACATACAGCTGGGCTGTGAAAGGACTAGGACGTATACCCTCAATCCTGTAGCTCCTGTTGATTTTCAATTTTTAAGATTTATTTATTTCACATGTATGAGTGCTTTGTCTGAATGTATGAACATGTACCATGTATGCACCTGGTGCTCACAGAAGTCAGACGACAATGTCAAATCCCTTGGGATTGAAGATGGGATGCTGGGAATTGAAGCCTGGTCCTCTGATCCCCTGCAAGAGCAGCAGGTGATCTTAACCACTGAGCCATATGTTCATCTCCCTCTCTTTAACTTTTAAACTCAACCTAAAGAGAAGCCATGAGTGATTTATCTATGCTTGCAGAAGTACACCAGACTGCCTAGTATTCTCACATCAGACTGCAGGAGTCAAGACATACTGTCTAGGATTGACAGACCAAGAAACATAGGCCTGAGTATACTATATGAAGCTACACATAAAGGGAAAGACCTGAAGTAAGGGTACACACTGAGAAGACAGCAGTAGTAGAGGTTATAGTGTCCGTTGACACATTGAGAGGCAACAGGGTAAGCATATTAGTAGAAATAAATGAAGGAACTCATTACCAAGAGAAGCAACTGAAAAGGGACGGTTTGACCCTAGAAATGAAAGGGCAAAGAAGACTGTCGAACATCATCATAAACATGTTTGTTCTTTGATTTTTAAACATACACATGCTATTTTTATTTTAAAAAGTGTCAGACATTCAGCAAAGCCAACGATGTTACTCCTGGTGGTATTCTTTCGAAAGCTAAATTATGTTGGGACTTCTTCATGTATCACTTGGATGCCATCACATCATCTCACTTTACATTGCCAAAGTCCTAACTGGCTCTTTCTGAAAGTATTTGGGACTCTGGCCATGCCAATCTGTTTGTAGCATCTTAGAAATCTTTCACTCTGGTCCTCCATGCTTTTGCAAGTCTTCATTGTTGTTTTTATTTGAGACAGAGGCTCATTGTGGAGTCTCGGCTGGCCTAGAACTCATAATGTAAACCAGAATGGTCTTAAACTCACAGAGATCCACCTGCCTCTGCCTGCTGGAATTAAATATGCGTGCTACCACACATACTTACTTTGCAATCTTCTTGCCTCTACCTGATGTCTGTCTTCCCTCCTCCACCTCTTCGATAAACACACACTTACCCTGCCAGGCTAGGCTTGTGGCACCTTTCTTCAGAAGCTCTCTTCAGTCTACAACAGGAAATTTGGCTTTCATTTCCCTTTGTGCTTTCTCAGCATTTGGCCTACCTCTCTAAGATAGCTCAGGTCACGCGGACTTTAACTGGCTGTGTCTAGTTTCCCTCTGTATTGTATGAGACACTTGTATTCTGATTTCTATGCCCAAGGCTTAGAACATGCATCATTGAGCTAATGTAATTTTTGAGGGGATGATTAAAAAACAGTTCTCACCAAGAAACCAGGGGAAAAGCAGAACGTTTCAGGAAGCTAGTGCAGTGAACTGTATCACAGTATCACCAGAACCATGAAGAAAGAAAGAGGCTGTTTTCCTGTCCTCCAAAATCTTAAACACAATTACCCTATGACGTTGAAATTCCACTCCCAAGAGAAATGAAAATACATGTCGATGCAAAAGCTTAAACACAAATGTTCACAGCAGGACTATTCATAGCAACTAGAAGAAAGCGATCCAAATGTCCGTCTACTGAAAAAAAATTGAGCTAATGGAATGTGGTATATCCCCACAACAGGATATTATATTTGACTGTGAGGAAAAATGAAGTGCTGATATATGCCACAACACGGAGGAGCCTTGAACTCTTTCTAAGTGAAGCCAGACACATAAGGTATGGCTCCGTTTGTATTCAATAGTCAGAATAGGCAAATGGATAGAGGCAGAAAGCAGATGATGCATGGTTGTGTAGGGCTGAGACGGGAACTGACGCAAGTAGAAGTGGCTGCTAATGGGTACAAGATTTCCTTTTGGGGTGATAAAATAGTGTAAATCTAGATAGTGATGACGAGCATACATCTTTGTGAATGTAGTAATCCACCACCTCATTGCACACTTTACAAAGTGAACTTTATGGTATCTAAAACAGCTAAATAAGGCCCTTTTCAGGAGAAAAGAAAAAAAGAAAAACAGAAAGAAGCCTGAAGGAAATGCCCAAAAGGGTGGGGACATGGTCAGTTTGGGCCTGCAGGAGTCTGTGGGGTAGGGATTGTCATTCAACTTCACAATGCATTCCATAGTTTCTATGATGGATATACATCATCAAAAACAAATTGTTAGTGTTTTAAAACAAGGATGGGAAAGAAGAGAAGTGCACATTCTTTTTTTTTTCCTTCCAGCTTTTAGGAACTTTATTTTCCTTCCACCTTTTTTCCCCTTCGCTCAGGCATCTGCAGAGCAGCTCAGGACCACTCAGTGGTGGCTCCAACCCACTCAGTGGCCTGCGCTGTGGGAGCTGCTGGCCAGTCCTCAGTGGCTGGCTGCGCACTCCAGTCTTCCGTGGGGAACTGCTGGGTGGGCACAGAGGGCACCTGTACACCCTCAGACCAGTCGGCCACCTCAGGCTGAGCAGGAGTGAACTCAGGTGCTGGTGCGGTTCATTCACCCTGGAATTTCTCCTTGGTCACAGCCTTCTCAGCAGCAGCCTGCTCCTCCTTCTCAATCTCCTCTGGGTGGGTGTCTGTAGAAGTAAAATCAGGCATAACCTCCCATGCGGTCTCGCATAGTTCCTCGCATGCTCAGTATTTCCCAGGCCAGCATCCACCACATCAGACTCACTGAGTGAGCTCCCTTGTTGTATGGGATAAACGATGTCCACGTAGTGCAGGAGAGAATCTGTGTTACACAGAATAATGGTGGGCAGGTTGACATAAGAAGCCTCTGTGAGGGGCTGGTGGTCAGTCTGGGGATCGGTCACCACTAGAAGCCGTGGCTCCCTGAAGGCTGCTTGGATCTGGTTAGTGAAGATCCCAAGTGTGAAGCGGCCAGCAATTGGAGTGGCTCCTGTGGCAGCAGCAAACTTCAGCATAGCTCACTGGCCAGTGTTCCTGGAGGAGATCACGCTGACATCAGCAGGGTTCTCAACCACAACAATAGCACGAGCTGCGAGCAACAGCTTCTCCCAGATCCTCTTCAGGTTTATGATGTAGATACCGTAGAAGTACACTTCTTAGTACCTACCATACACTAGCAAGTTATCTTGATCTGTTCTCTGCCACAGTGACAGATTACCATACACTGGAACAGATCATTAACAAGAGAAGTTTATTTTGCTCACAGTTATGGAAGCTGCAAAGTTCAAGATTGAAGGTTTATGTGCCTGTCATTCTAGAAATTGGGAGATGAAGATAGGAGGACCAAAAGTTGGTCAACCTGTGCTATATAGTGAATTTGAGGCCAACCTGGGCTATATGAGACTCTTGTCTCAAAAAAACAAGACCAGGGCTGGAGAGATGGCTCAGCGATTTAGAGTATTAGCTACTCTTCCAGAGGTCTCCAGTTTGGATCCCAGCAACCATATGATTGTTCACAACAATCTCTTAAGGGATCTGATTCCTCTTTCTGGAATGCAAGTGTACATACAGACACAAAACTCACATACATAAATAAATCTTTGGGGGAAAAAAAGACAAAACAAATTGTCCCAGTTAGGTTTCTTTAATGCTGTAATAAACACCATAACTTCCCTACTTTGGTTGCTGTGAACATGATCAAAGTCAAGTTGATGATGAAAGGATTTGTCTAGATTATACCTCTTGAGTCTTGTCAATCATTGAAGGAACTCAGGACAGGCACTCAAGCAAGGCAGGAACCGAAGCAGGGACTGTGCAGGGCTGCTGCTTTGCTGTCTTGCTTCCCATGGATTGCTCATCCTGCTTTCTTATAGAACCCAGAAGCAGCTGGTCAGGGGCAGCCCAGGCCCTAGTAAACTCAGCACTCTTAACATCACTTATTAATCAATTAAAACACGCCACAGATTTGCCTATCAGCCAATTTGATGGGGGACAGTTTCTCAATTGTAGTTTCCTCTTCAAAAATGGCCCTACTATGTGTAAAGTTGATAAAAACAAACAAACAAACAAAACTAACCAGCATAGTAATCAAAAGCAACTTGGGGAAGAAAGAATTCCTTTGCTTTGTATTTCCACATTAGAGCTCATCACTGTGGTGGTTTCAATGAGAATGTCCCCCATAGGCTCATGCTTTTGAACACAGAGACAGCACACAGCCACACACACACACACACACACACACACACACACACACACACACACACACACACACACGCCCCCTCCCCCTTTGGTGGCACTGTTTGGGGAAATCTAGGAGGTGTGGCCTTGCTTGAGGTTTCTAAACCTCTCACCATTTCCAGTGCTCTCTTTCTCTCTCTGCTTCATTCTTTTTTTTTTTTTTTTTGGTTCTTTTTTTCGGAGCTGGGGACCGAACCCAGGGCCTTGCGCTTCCTAGGTAAGCGCTCTACCACTGAGCTAAATCCCCAGCCCTTCTCTGCTTCATTCTTGCAGTTCAAGTTGTGAGCTCTCAGTTTGGTGCTTCAGTTGCCCTCCGAAACTGTAAATTGAAATAAATGCTTTCTTCTATAAAGTGCCTTGGCCATGGTATTTTATCACAGTAACAGAAAAGTAATTAATGCAGTCAGAGCCGGAACTCAGGGCAGCAGCTTGGAAGCAGGAACTGAAGCAGAGACAATGAAGGAAAGCAGCTTTCTGGCTTGCTCTCCACAGTTCCCTCAGTTTAATTTTTCTATAAGTCAGGACCACTGCTTCCCACAGTGAACTTGGTTGTACTTTGTCAATCATCAGTCAAATAAAATATCAATATAATGGTATTATTTCCTTAATTTAGAATCTTGCCAAGTAACCCAGTTGACAAGAGACTAAACAACATGCAGACAAATGAAAAAAAATTAAAAATCAGATTCTGAGAGCCTTCTTCATTATAACATGGCAGAAGGCCAAGGAAGTCCAGGTTAAACAGAAAGAAGGAGTAGTCACAATAAGATCACCAGTCAAGGTTAAGAATGCTGGTATGTGCCTGGAATTCCAGCACTAGGGAGCCTGAGCCTGCACTGAGTTTAAGACCAGCTTGCATTATACTGAGAGCCCATTAGCAACCCTGTGGTGTAGGTAAACTGTAGTGTGGGTGCAAGGCTCTTTTTGTTGTCCTGATCTCAGCTCACACAAGAACTCCCCCTGGAAATCACAATGCTGCCTCTGAACAGACTTCACCAACTAGCACCAGCCTTTTCTGAGCCATGCTCCTGCCTTATCCTTCTTAGACTGTTGATGACTCTCTGTAAGTGTCTTTGTCCCACCTCATTTCTTTCCTTCTTTCTTTCTTTCTTTCTTTCTTTCTTTCTTTCTTTCTTTCTTTCTTTCTTTCTTTCTTTCTTCCTTCCTTCCTTCCTTCCTTCCTTCCTTCCTTTCTTTCCTTCTTTCTTTCTTTCTTTCCTTCTTTTTCTTTCTCCTCTCCCTGGAGGGGAAGGATCGTCTAATCAGTAGAGCATCTCTGCTGTGCTCACTGCTCTGCTGAGGGTCTGAGAAACAGGTTTGACAGCATGATGATGTTGCTGTGCTCACACATCTGCTCCCCTCACTTACTGCCCTTTCCTCACATGACAGCCCTGACTAAAACTTAGGAAGTCTGAGAAGTCTGGACTGACATTGAGCCTCTAACTTTGACATAATTGCTTTCAACTGCTCCCAATCCCAGCTCACCTCTCCAGTTGGCTGAAGATTCACCAGAGATGACCATTCGCCATTTGCATAGTGAGTCTTGAGACACAGGAAGTTTTGTGTCTTTATTCCTCATGATATTAACAGCACTAAAGCATTGTATGGCCCAGGGTGACCCTGGCCCCGCTCTCCCATGCTTGACTCAGGCTATCTTCTCCCACTCTCTCTGTCTCTCTGTCTCTGTCTTTCTGTCTGTCTGTCTCTCTGTCTCTGTCTTTCTGTCTCTCTGTCTCTCTCTGTCTCTGTCTCTCTCTATCTCTCTCTCTGTCTCTCTCTCTCTCTCTCTCTCTCTCTCTCTGTCTCTCTCTCTCTCTCTCACACACACACACACACACACACACACACACACACACACACACACACACACACAAAATAAAACCTCAGGTGTGTGTCTTCTTATTTTGAGAGAATGTAGCGCATGTTTAGTCTGTGCTCAAGATGGTCACATAGGAGTTCATAAGGGTCAGGAGTGGAATTGAAATCTAAATCAATTTGACCTTAGAGTCCAAGTCCTCAACAGCTATATTAAGACACAAATGAAATCACTGCACTTCTTCAGTGCCCAGTCCCTGTGCTAGTCGGAGAGGGAAGCTGAGCATTGTAGTAAGGAGTACTAGATTTGAAGCCAGAGAGCTAACGACCATACACTACAGTCTCCTGTTGTGCCAGGAAGCATTCATGAACCTGAGAAGACCACCAACGAGCTGTTTCCAACCTTTGGGCTCTTTATTACAAACTTGAGTTTGGAGTTACTCACGACTGACCCACAGGAGGGATTGGTGAAGCAGCCCCAAACTCTCATCTGGAAAACGTTTTATAGAAAATGCTATAATCAAATCAAATCAAATAAGGGTGGGGTCCATCCTGACAAGCATCTAACTGGACGTAATATCTATTGTAAGCCAATAGGTGGGTGCTCTGAAGCAAGACCTTACACAGTCATGAATGGTCTGAAAGTACATCTGAAACAATCAGACTAATCTTTGATTAACTGTTGCTAGGAAGTAATTAGGCAGTAACTCTGGCCAAGGACAAGTCATTGGGTCCTTCCTGGTATTGGGTGAAGCCTGGGTTCAGCTATGGGCCAAGTTCTCAGGCCTTTTTACTTTTCTTTTTAAGGTGGAGGCCAGTTCCAAGATGGAGTAAGTTTGGCCTCTCACTCCTAACTGTTGGAATGTGAACAAGTTACTTAACCCTTCCATATTATTGCTTCCTTGATGACAAATAGCAGAAATAAGAGTGAGAACACAGGGGTTTGAGTCACTTTAATGGTGTAATGTATGTAAAGGGATTAGCATGGAGCTTGGCACATTGTAACCACTCAATGAATGTCTATGAGCCAGTGGCAGTGCCTGAGACAAATATATCATGGCAGCATTACTTTTGTCCCTACTCTTCACCTCATCCACTTTATCCTATATTTGCTCCAGAGAGTGAATGATGAAAGTCTACTCCATATCCTAAATCCTACATCTGTGGTATTATATTGTTTGGAAAAGCATTTTTAGATTTGATTAAGTTAATGATCATGAAATGAAGAAATCTTCCTGGATTAATTGAAGTGGGAACTTAAGTCTTCTTTGGAAAGTCAGTTATGTTGGATGGTGTTTTGCTGGGGCAAACACGTGAAGGAGTATTTTCTTGAAGTGGATACAAATGGAAGACTAAGGCAGACTCGTGAAGGAATGTTTAGCTGAAGCAGACACAGGTGAAAAGATGTGCTAAAGCAAGTACATGAAAGGACATGTGATGAAGGAGTCTTAGCTAATGACACACATGATTGGTCCACCTTACATTGCATAGTTGAGCTTCATTTGTCAGGATTCCATAGTGAGAAACCCACCAAAAAAATTCTGGTAGCCTGCTACAGTTTCTTATTGCTTCCCTGGACTCAGGCAGAGAGGTGTCAGCTCAGACAGGCACACATGCTGAGGCAAGACCGTAAAGGACAAGTGATGTTTGGAGGGCATATAAAAAGGGCTCAACAGACAGTGACAGGGGCAGAGCTTGGCTTGCTTATAGAGACAATTGTTGGTCCTGCATCTTCACTGATCTTTGCTTTGCTGAGAGAGCAGCAGTCAAGAACTTCTCTTGGTGCTCTTGCTGGTCCCTCCTGTTGACTAGTGCCTAGGCTGAGGCTGGGCTCTCTGCTACGTAGTCCTACTGCTGCTGATGTGTTGTGTTTGCTCTCCAGACTCTACTAAACTGGCCTGCTGGTGTATCTGTGAAGTGTTTGCTAGTGGGTGGAGCTGCTGCTGCTGACCTGTGAATTTTCAGACAACACAGATGGGAGTTGCTCCAAAGAATCTTTTCTAAACAGGTTCACTTCCCCCATATTCCTTCTTTTTCACTACCTCTGGTGGGTGGTGGGCTAAAGGGAAAGTTAAAGCATGTAAGAACCATCATTAAAAGTAGGATTTGAAAAAAATTTAAGTTATTGTTAATAATCCAATGATGAGTGTTCTTGTGAGAGACAGAGACCTATTTAGTTTTATCATCCCAGTATCTGAGTATTATTACTTTTATAATATATTTAAGCTACAAGATGTCTGGAGAAGATAACATTATCAAAAAGCCTTACCTTCTTTTCTGGGGTAAGGGTTAGTGAAATTTTGACTGAACACAGTATATTGTATCATGCTGGGTGGCATTATGACTTTTTACAGTCTTTGAAGGTTAAACTTGGTTTATAAAGATGTGTATTGGTGATAAGTTGGCAGGAGATGGTCTTTTAGTGGTTAATTTTGCATGTTAACTTGACTGAATCATGCGATGTACAGATGTTTGATCTCACATTATTCTGGAATGTGGGTCCAGCATCTACAATTCAACTACGCTAGAGACTGAGCTACAGGATCTAGAGTGCAAAGCCAATCAGGATGCATAGAAATACCTTGTCTTAAAACAAAACAAAGCAAAGCAAAACAAAATAAAACCCCACTATCTCCTCTGTAGAGGCTATGCTCCAGTATTTCTAGCTCTCTCACACCTAAAAGTCCGAGTTCCTATGGGTGCCTTTCTTTTCCCGACCCTCTGTTGGAATATCCCTGTGCTTCTCGATTCCTTTTTCCTCTACCACATGAGCTGGGAGATCTCACTCTGTTCTCTAGATCTCAAGCATGTGTGTTTCCTACTGACTTTGTCCCTGGCTGTAGACTTCTTGTGTCTATCATCTGGATTCTGAAGCTGTATCTCCTGAAAGGTCCTCATGGTCTTCTTTGTCAAGAAAGGTCCAGAAAAATCTAAAGAAGTACATAGATATTGTGTTCACTGTGAAATGAAGAGTAGGAAATTAATGGGACAGTGAAGACCGTAAAGAGATTTAGAAGGAAAAAATGAAGTTAGTAAGTGATAAATTCTAGTATAATTTTTAATATCTATGTAAAAGTAAATTCTGTGAATAATGGTATCTGTATATAAGGAAAGAAAACTTAAGAGTCTTCCTGACTATATTGTCTTCAAAAGTCCATATAGAAATCACGAAGAGTTGCTAGGAATCTTAAGGTAGTAATGACTTAAAACACTGTGAATAGGTGGGTGAATGTGTGAGCCCCTGCGCAGTGTACAATAAAGCCCTGAAGCTTGCTGCCAGAAGAAAAAACATAACAATAACAATGCCACCAAATGCAAATGTTTATTCTGGATATTTCTATGAGTGGGATTTTGGATGATGTTAGAGTTACTTTTTTATATGTACACATTTGTGTGTCTGAGCACCATGTGTATCCCATATGCTTGAGGAGGCCAGAAGAGGGCATTCGATCCCCTGGATCTGAAGTTATGTACAGATGACCATGAACCAACATGTAGTTCTGGTAACCCAACCCTTGTCCTTTGCAAGATTAACAAGAGCTCCCTACCACTAACCCCCGATATTAACTATAAGGTGGTGGACTGAGTAAAGAAGGCTGCCTTTCCCTAATGTGGATGAAATTTAGCTAATCACTTGAGGGTCTGCTGAGGAGAACAAAGGACTGCCTGGTCCTTGCCTAAGTAGCAGCATCTTCCTGGAGGTTGTCAGTGGGAACATTAACTCTTTGTTTTGGGACTCAAACTGAGATTTTAGTTTTATAGATTTTGATGGGTTCTGGTTTGCGTGTGTGTGTGTGTGTGTGTGTGTGTGTGTGTGTGTGTGTGTGTGTGTTCATGTGTGTGTCTGTGTGTCTGTGTGTCTGTATGTCCATTCCTAGAAGAGGACATCACATCATCAGATCCCTTGGGTCTGGAGTTATAGACAGTTGTGAGCTACCATGAGGATGCTGGAGTTGATCCCTGGTTCTCTGCAAGAGCAAACACTTTTTCTAACCACTGAACAATCTTTCCACGTCGTGAGTCTTAATAGCCAGGAGTAGAACCAACCCAAATATTTAGGAATGGATGAAGGGATAAAGTCATATCATCCGTCCATACAGAAGAATATCATGTAGAAGCATCATCCAACACGGATGAACCTCTAAAATAAATCCTGTATAAAAAGCCAGTTACCAAAGACCACATAGTATATACATTTACATGACATATTTAGGATAGGCAAACCTACCAAGAAAAAAATAGCCTTCACCAGGAGTTGGAGAGTGGGAAGAATGAGGAATGAGGAATTAGATGGGTAGTGCCTGATAACAGACATAGGTTTATCAAGGTGGTAGGGAAATCTTGTGACATTACTCTACAGTAATGTTTTCACAGCAAACCAAGTGCATTAAAATGTACCGATCGAAGCACCACTAATTGATTGGTTGAGTGACTGATTTTGGTGCTGCAGAGAGTGGAACTCAGGGCCTTTAGCATGGCAGGCAAACACTTTGTTGAAAAGCCACACCCTAGCCCTTGGGTTTGTGCACTTTAAAGGAGCAGATTTTATGGCTTACAGATTCTATCTCTGTGAAGTTGTCATAAAATAAAGAATAACCTGAAAAACGGTAACACAACAAAAGAAATGTAGACTCCAAAGACAAGTTTCAATAAAAATGAAAAGCAGGAATGCGATATAAATGGCGAGCAAATATTTGAAGAGGTGGAAGACAGCTAAGCAGGTCTAATCCTTCTATGGCATTTGCCACATAAATGCTTTTCATGGGTCATTCAACCTTTGCCATGACTGTGAACTAGGCTCTTGGCCCCTCACAATGAAGCCTGAGTGACAGCCCTGCCCTGTCCAGGACCCTTGGGGGACTGTGGGGGGGTGACATGTGCTGTTCACAATGCCTACCTGGACACCTCTGACTCCAGCGTCCTGATTTCATCAGGAGAGTGACTAAGCATGTCAGGGAGGCTTGGTGACCTGAATGCCTTTGGGGCAGGCTGCTGGCTCTGCTTTTTATGGAGGCTCTGGATGTGCAGGACAGCAGCAAGTAAGCCCATCTCTTCTAATCAGCACCCGGAGGGCCGATTTTCTGAGTACCAGGCAAATGCTATTGGTCTTAGCAATCAACCAGGCTAGAAGTGAGCCTGTCAGGCACTGGTGGAAGATGAGTTACAAATGAAAGCATGTCCCTTCCAAGAGTGTGCCCACTGTGCTCTTGTTCAGCAGTGGGTCATAGGAGGGAGGTCCTGGGGGCCCAGGAGCCTGGGGGCCTGGGGGCGGGTGCTGGGGGTTAGAGTCAAGATTTTCTGCATTAATTAGTATGCTCCTCACCAAATGAAGAAAAAAAAAGGAAAGGGATCACAGTTACTGAGTTCTATGCCTTAATGTCTGACTGTGACCATATCAGTGAGGAGATAGAAAAGGGGAAGGGGGTGCGCCAACCCCTATCTCTCACAGTTGGCTCAAGCCAAAACAGGCATTTATCTTGCCCAGGTCAACAATTGAGCTCCCAAAGGGATCTTCATGGAGCGGTTCCTTGGGCTAGAGTAATCTACCTCAGCTTCCTCCAGGGTCATCAGGCTGCACACAGATTAGATTTCTGAAGCAAAGCCAGAGAAGAGTAAAGTTCAGGGCCCTGGAGGGATGGCTCAGCAGTTAATAACACCTGCTGCTTTTGCAGATGCTCTGGTTTGGTTCGTAGCATCCACATGGTGGCTTGCAGCCATGCCTAATTCCAGTTCTAGGAGACCTAATGTCCTCCTCTGACCTCTCATAAGGCACCAAGCCCACATGTGTTGCACAGAAATTCTTATAATCAAAATGCCCGTACACATAAGATAAAGATTTTTCAAAGGTAGAGATCAGGTTGATGGGGGCCTCTTTTTTAAGGCACTTGCTGGCTTGAGAGTTAGCCAACAGTATAACATCAAAGACAGGAGTCATATGACTCTCTCTTTCTCTGTGTGTCTGCCTCTGCCCCCCCCCTCACCTCTTAACACCTCATGTAACTTAGACTAGCCTCAAATTCACTGTGGACGAAACTGAACGTCTTATTTTCCTGTTTTCATATATCAATGGCTGTAATTACCAGCATATATTACCAAATCTGATTCTTTTTGGTGTATTAGGTTTCAGGACTCAGAACATGGCAGACTTCTGGAGAAGGCCAGTAGTGTTTGTGAACTGGACTGACCCATGCTGATCCCGGGTTTTGAACAAACTTCTAAGGGACTCGTTCTCCTTAGCCCTGGAGTCTTGACATTTTCCTGGGTCTGCTGATGGCAGGAGTCTTTTACTTGACCAGCTGCCCCGTTTGGCAGCATGTGGAAGACTGAGCATCTAAGCTGATTTGTCTGTGTGCTAATGACAAGATACAGCAGAGTTGCCCTGGGATGGGAGACAGGAAATATTATATACAGCAAGCCACTATGTATACTGCACTACACAAACTTCACTGGGGTTCACGCCAGCTGTGTTGTTAGGAACTGACTTGTAGTCATCCTTGTATCCTTTTCAAGGACAAAGGTTGCATCCGTCACATAGAAGACTGACATACCCATAACTAAGAGTCAGGGATGCCTGTGTCAAACCTCTGCTTCTACACCTCCTTGGCTAGGTAGGGGATGATGTTTAAGTTGCTTAACATCTGGGAGCCCTGACTTCCTTGTCTGTATATAAAATAAATTTTGTGTGACAGAATATAAACAAAGCGCCTGGAGCATAATAGGTGCTCATTAAATTGTAGCTTTCACTGTCTACACTACTATTAACAATTATTGAGTTCCTCCCTGTATGCCCACCCTTTTACTTAGTCTTTGCACAACAGATAAAGGAGAAACAGTCAGAGAATTCCGTTTTAGGGTGGTATTTAATGAGATGCACATAATTAATTAGATGCACATAAATAACCTGGGTTCAAATAGCAATTTCAGCCAGTACCGTGAGGCAAGACTAGCATGTCTTCTAAGAGGGCCTCCAGACGTAAGTGCTTAAGGATAGACTTGATACTTTAATTTTCCATCTTGGGACAGATGGTAGACAGAAAAGGGAGGGGATGCATTCCTGGCTTCTTTTAGACCCAGCCAGCACTGCAGATAGACAGACTCCTGAACCCCTCCTGCTGTTGGATTGTTGCGTGGTCAGGCTCATGGCTGGGTCAGCCTTGAGACTGCAATTTCCAAACTCACCATTGGAGGGAGACAGAGTTTGAAGAATAGAGACAGTACTAGAAAAAGGGAACTTCTTCCTCTGGGACTCCATGCCTTTGATCCCCTCACCTGCCCCAAACCCTCTTTTGCCACCTTTGAGAGCCACCCCTTCCTTCTCTTGTCTTTGGAACCCTAATTCCTCAAGAACTCCCCTTTTGGGGTTCCTAATCTTTCTGCCTTCACACTTCTGTCCAGGACAAATCCCTGGCAGAAAGCTCACATGCCCTTGGTAAAAGGCAGAGGTTGGTCTATGCTTTGCTATGTATCCTGAAGAAGGGCTGTGAAAGACGAGCTAGGCTGCAAGGTGAGAGTGAAAATGGTCTGTGCAGGAGGATTCCAGGTGGCTTGTTAATCGAGATGAATCAGCATTTGAGCCTGACCTCCTTAGGCAGTTTTGGGGAGGTAGAGGCCTGGCCGTGGGGCTTAGTGGGGAGACTAAAAGTCTAGGAACACATTGAGGTCTTGTAGGAAGTAGATGGAGGTAGGGATGTGGCATAAAGCCCACCTGGGCTAAGTTGTGAGCAGGGGGGGAGGTTTCAATGTCAGCCATGTTGTCTGAATTAACTCAAGGACAGGGCAGTGGGCCGGAGTACTATTATCTGCCAGGAGTTTTCTGGAAAGGTGGATTCAGACCTTTATCTGTCCAAGGATGTCCCCAGCAACTCATGACTTGTCTCCCACAGGGCTGAGGTTATCAGTGAAGAAAACCTAGAATCTGACCCTTCAGCCTGTTTATGGGAGTGTGAGGCAAGAAATCAGTGCACAGGCTTATGAGGGCTTAGATCTTCCAGACAGCTGCAACTCCTTGGAATGTTCCATAGCTTGCTCAATCTCGCTTGTTCCTCCACAGCAACTTTACTCTGTAAACAGAGAGCCTGGTGTGTCCGGTGTTTTCTCCGGTGTTTTCTCTGGTCTGGGCAAAGGTACTGTTTCTCCAGGCACCATTGCCCTCCCCCATCTAAGATAGGGAACCAGGCTGGGGTCAGTGATAAGTGGGGACAGCTGCTGTTCCCTTCCCCTGAATTCTTTAGCCCTAGACAGTGATGAATGGCCTCGCCCCTCCTTGTACATTCTCCAGGTAACCAGAGTGAGGGAGCAACAGGTGGCCTGGGCCACAGTGCTCCAGGCTTCCCCTGAACCTGGGCTACCTCTTGCTGTACCAGAGAGAAGCCAGGACAGAGGACCTTGTAGAGGGAACTGAGATCTGCTCAGTAAAACACAAGGGGGCTGAGACACCACAGGTGATGCCTTAGAAATGCCCAGACCCCTGTTGCAGATCAGAGCATCATCCACCTGCTAGGCTCCAGCTCTCCTATGCTCTCTGTACACCCCATCCAAGCTCTTTTGGGTACAAGGTCAAGCTACTTGCTGGAATGGGGCCTACAGACTTGTTGCAGATGCTAGGGATCCAGGATGGGATCAAAGGGGCATGAGGCAGTACAGAGACACAGAGAAGGAGAGGGACTGGGCTTGGTGGAGCTCGTCTCATTCCAGATGCTATCAGCCTGACCAAAGCTGGGCTGTCACCTGACAGATCAAGATGATCTCAGTGCAAACACCCATAAAGCAGGCATGCAGCTGAAGCCAGGATAGGGAGGAGATAGGGAGAAAGAATGGTTGAACCTTTGGCCTTTGAGATCAGCCCCACATTCCCTGGTCACTGTTGTGAAACACTCTTCCGGAGCATAGAGCTCTGCAGTACAGTTCTAGGGTCCTGGAACGAATAGGGGGAGGAGGAAGAGTGGGGTAGCTCTCTCCATCCTGTGCTCTCCCTGGGCCAGACCTAGAGATAGTCATTTGGGAAAAGCCAAGACATTCACTGGAGGCAGGAAGTTATCTTGGGCCTAACCTGGAGATCAGCTGACCTCTGTTAAGAGGCTAGGGAAGCACTCATGGTTGAGGCTAAGCTGCTAAACAAGAGATAGAGCCCCTTTCAAACTAAAGATGGCAGAACAGAGGACAGGATGTAACGACGCTGAACTTAAACTCGAAGCCTTGGGCTTTTTATGTTTAAAGCAGGTCAATGCATAATGTCAGGGATGTTGCAAGCACTAAAGAAAGTTGTAGCACCATATGAAAGCAGTCACTTGCTGTTTCTGGCTTCCGGAGGGAGTGGGGCTAACGAAGGGGACTCTTCTTTGCCTGGAGGGAGTGGGTATGTACAGCTATAGGAGGGGCAGAAAGGGGCACAGGGTTGCCAGAGATGACTATTGAGAGATCAGAGGGTGGCCAGCTCCACTGGGTTCACCAGTTGGCATGGCACCAGGGGTCAGGATACTTGTTCCTCAACCCTTCCTTTGCTTTTCCAGTTGTTGCCTCTGGCTGCTCTTGGTGGCTCAGCAAAACACCACTCCTCAGTCCAGAGTCTTGTGCTAGACCAGAGAGCTGTGATTAGAAAGTCAAGTTGTTTGTCCAAATGGCCTGACTGCTTCCTGGCAGTGTGGCCTTGGGTGAGCAGTTTCACTGCTGTATCTTGAGTATAAGTCAGGCAGAGAGGGGTCAAGGGCATGATTCACAGAAATGGAAAGGAGGTGGTCTTCCCATCTCTGTAGGTGTAGTGAATATGAGAAACCAAGGATTAGACTCTAGGTTCCAGAAGGTCAGAACCTCACCTTGCCAGTGGGTGCTCAGCAAAGAAGGAGAGAGGGTTTGTATGTGAATGCAGACACGTATGCAAAACCAGAAGGGATTGGAAACTATGTGTGTGGCACATAAAGCGTGTGTGAACTGGCCTGAATGTGTGTCGCCAGGGATGAGAGTGTCTTCATGGGAGGCTCTATGGAAGAATAATTGTTTCCATTTAGTAAGCCCCGTGGTAGGCCAGGTATGAGGCTGAGCCTTGGCGTCCACATTTTCTCATTAAGTACTCCCAGGGAGCTGTGAAGGAGGAATGACCGCCCTCCAGGCCGCAGAACAGTAACAGGCCCTTCAGAGGTGAAGTGATTTGCCCAAGATGATAAAGCTGAAAGCGAGTCTCTCTTTCCTCCTATGGTGTGGGCAGCTGGGCCCAGAAAGGCACAGATCGTGTGTGTGTGTGTGTGTGTGTGTGTGTGTGTGTGTGTGTCCACACATGCTACCCAGAGCCTGAAGTCTCCTGTGGCTACCATATGTTTTTTACACACTTAGGTAGACCTCAGGCCCACAATGCTTAACACTGCTGTGGTCAAGGGTTCTTTATACCACTAGCCCTAGCCAGTGCTTAGGAAACACAGGAGGTCTTGAGGACTGGAGTGTGTGTGTGTGTGTGTGTGTGTGTGTACTGGAGTGTGTGTGTGTGTGTGTGTGTCTGTGTGTGTCTGTGTGTGTCTGTGTCTGTGTCTGTGTCTGTGTCTGTGTGTCTCTCTGTGTGTGTGTGTCTGTGTCTGTCTGTGTGTGTCTGTGTCTGTGTCTGTGTGTCTCTGTGTGTGTGTGTCTGTGTCTGTGTGTCTCTCTGTGTCTGTGTGTCTCTCTGTGTCTGTGTGTCTCTGTGTGTGTGTGTGTGTGTCTCTGTGTGTGTGTCTGTGTGTCTCTCTGTGTGTGTGTCTGTGTGTCTGTGTGTGTATGTGTGTGTGTGTCTGTGTGTTTCTGTGTGTGTGTGTCTGTGTCTGTGTGTCTGTGTGTGTGTCTGTCTCTCTCTCTCTCTCTCTCTCTCTCTCTCTCTCTCTGTGTGTGTGTGTGTGTGTGTGTGTGTGTGTGTGTGCTGATACGATGACCTGGAAGTCTTAGATTGGGACAGTCTGTGGACTAGTAAGAGCTTGGGTAAAAAAATATAGCATTCTCCACAGATTCTGCCTTCCTCCCAGGATCCCCTAGAGAATTACTTTTCTTCCTTAGTCAGTGAACCTGGATCTCTACAACTGAGAACCTGCCAGGGTCAGGCAAGGGAGGAAACTTTGCAGCTGCTGGCCCTGATTGAAGCAGAGAGTACACATCTAGTCTAGCCATGCTCCTGAGGTTCCTGTAGCTAGTGTGGGCAGGCTGAGGCAGAGGGACAGTGGTATGACCAGAGATGAGCAGTGTTGGACAAGTCTGGACCTAAGAGTTCTGTCCTCATCTTCCATTGCCCCTTCTGCCCAGACTTAGATGTTGGCACACTCGGAAACTACTTCTGTCTTCCTCAGTTTCCCAAGTCCGGTAGCTCCCATTTAGTGTGGGGCTGTCCTCTGGAAAGGCACAAGACACGTTGGCCATGAAAAGGAAAAATCTGGGGCCAGTTTGGGCTTAGCACTAGTGATCCTGTCTGAGAAGACCTTTGCTCTAAGGCTAAAATGAACAACCTGTCCTTAGTCTAGTGACCTTCTGAGACCTGTGAGGGAAAAGCAGTGGTCTGGCCATCCTGAAGGCCATGATTTTCCAGGAACCTCGAAGTTTGTAATTTTCCATGAGCCAAGAGAGTGGGGATTCATGGAGCAGCTGCAAGCGGGTCCATCTGGATTGTATAAGAGAATGGTCATAGGACTGGGGACAGAGATACCAGGAATGACCCCAGGGGATAGGACAGGCTACATCAAGCCTGAGCCTTACTTTCCCTCTGAAGTAAAAACAGGGATAGCAGAGCTGATTTCAAAGGGTGGTGAAAGAAAATCATCTACAGTGGTCCTTGATGCCGCGTAGATATTTTGTAAGCAGCTGGCTGCTTTCTAGATTCCCATCTGGAAGCCCTTTGATGGTGTGGGTCTCAGGTGGACTGCTGGTATGTCTTTCTACCTTCTATCTCTCCTTGATCTGCTTACATCCCAGGGCAGAGTCCAGGGAAAACAATGATCCTAGACTGTGTACCCAGAACCATCGAATGTTGCAAGGTCTCCAGCTCCGAAGGTACAAGAAGCTCAGTTTCTTCCTCCTTACTTTCCCCCACAGAGCTGCCCCCATTACAACGACAGAGATCGTTACATGAGGCAGTGAAGGACGCCATAGCTCAGTCTCCCTCGAGTAAGTTAATAGACATGGAACTCATATAAATGGCAGAGCCCCTAAAGAATGGGGCTCAATTATCTCCTTAGAGAAGCAACAAGAAGGAGCTGGACTTTGGTTCTTGGTAGAGACCTTGCCTAGTAAGCCTAAGGCCCTAAGTTACAGAATCCCGATTCGTTAAGAAGAGAAAGAGAAGAGGGAGCAGCTGAGGAGAAAAAGGAGGGGCTCGTAGAGGAAGGCTTTCTAACTTCTGTAGTTCTCAACCCAGATCTTTCCCCCCAGATCTCTTCCACCTTTCTTACACCGACACCAAGTGGTGGCTCTTGTCTCTGTGCTCTGAGTGCCAGACTTGCTTGTCAGGCTCCGGGTGGGAGGCCTCCGCTTGTCCCAGGAGCCCGCAAGTCTATAGAAGGCCAGCAGAGGGAGACATTAGCACGTGGGTACGTCCGCTGGGACCTGAGGAAGGCGAGTAGGTCAGACCGGGAGGGTCTGAGCTATGGGATTGAGCCAAATTATAAGCAAAGAGACAAGGAGGGGCGGAGAGAATGGGCCAGTGCTGGGAGACAAAGACCCAGATGGTGAGGCCGAGGCCTGGAAAGGCTGGAGTCCGGGATCTCAGGGCCCAGATGCCTGCTTTTGCTCTTTCAAAAGGCTTCTCTTCTGCTCCTTTCCCCGGTCCTGGAGCTTTCTGTATAGTTTGTGACCTCTTGTCCCTACTTACCTACCCAGGTCCTTTCCTGTGCCTTCAGACAGGACTGACTAAATCTGCGTGCTCGGAGTCGGGGTGGAGGGTCCCAAAGGGCTCACTCTCAAAGATGAAATTTTTGAAAGCTTGGTTCACTAGATGCAAATAAATTCCTCCTCCCCTTTGGACACAATACTTTTTCTGAGTCTCCACCACCCATAGCTATCACTCTTGTGGTTAAAGCAAAGAAGGAGTGCATTGCGAGGACAGAAAGACCGCCCAACGGAGTGTGGATAGTGGACTGGGAGTAGGCAGGCTGACAGAAGTGGGCACAGAGTGGGATTCTGGGACTGGTATGCGAGTATGCGCATGGGGGGTGTTTGTGTGTGTAAAAAGAACGCAAGAACGGTGCTTTCTGGAGGTACTTGGGACAGGGCTTGTCTGGTCTAGGTCAGTAGACATAAAGGAGAGCAGGCCAGCAGCTTTTGGGAAGCACCAACTTCTTAAGAACTCCCTGGGAACTAGACTAAGCGCGACACAACCACAGCCGCAAGAGTCGCACATTCTTATTAGTGCCATCGAGAGAGCAGCGTCCTTAAGAGCTCCCCGAAGCCCCACCCCTTCCTGCTCTGTGGGCGTGGTATGGGGCAAGGACCCCGTCACAGAGCTTTCTATTGGTTCGAAGGAGCAGGGTTGGCCTTGTACTCGCCTGAGCAGGAGAGTAGAAAGCTCAGCGGCAGCGGAGGGAGTCGATGCGCGCTGGACAGCAGTGGGGGGTGTGTGAGATTCGCACTGACTGCCGACACTCCGGCTCAATCGCCGGGGATTAAGGACTTGGCGACCCGGCTGCCGGGCTGCCCGGCCGAGGCTTCAGAGGCGCAAATTGATGGGACTGATTTGCTCAGTAGGGCCGTACTAGTCTTTTAAGTATACTGAGAAGGGCCGGTGCTAAAGTAGAAGCTGTCGTGGGACGCGCCGGCGCGGAGTCCCACAGTGGCCCGGAGGAACGGAGTCCGTGCTAGGGGGACCCAGTCCGGAGCCTGGGGACCGAGCTCGCATTGTTGGGAGACAACCCGCCTCTTCTTCCCAGAGGCGTCAATCCCAGGACGGTCGAGGCGTCGGGGCAACCACTGAGCGCTCTGCAGAGAGACCCGGTCGGGGAGAGGACTCGCAGTCTCAAACAGTCTGGGAGAGCCGATCGGAATCCGGCGGGATCACTCGGGGGCGGCGAGCCCCCGTCGCGCCTCGTGCGGCGGAGAGGCCAGGGGAGAAAGTCCTCCGAGGCAGCAGTCCATGCGCGGGTTGGGGACGCCTGCCCAGTGAATCCTCCTGGCCAGCCGGGCGCAGGAGAGCGACCCCGAGGCCGGCGGGAGGAGAGTGCTTCAAGGCCGGCGGCTGCGGAGGATGGGCGCCTAAGTGGCTCCGAGCGCTGCGCGGCAAGGGCAGGCGAGGCGAGCTTTGCTGAGGAGGTGCTAGGGGATCCTGAAGTGCATCCTGCCCCCGGGAAAATGGCCCGGCCTGGGCAGCGTTGGCTCAGCAAGTGGCTTGTGGCTATGGTCGTGCTGACGCTGTGCCGGCTTGCCACGCCGTTGGCCAAGAACCTGGAGCCCGTGTCCTGGAGCTCTCTTAACCCTAAGTGAGTAACTTATCTACTCTGGTCCCTGGGGGTGGGAGGCACTTCTTTGGGGTTGAGGTCGGACACCCCCAAGTGCCTGTGGGGGGGGATTGTCCGTAGGAGGCCTATTTTATATCTGGCCTTTTCTGGTGTTTTCTTGCGGGCAGTTGGGGTAAGATGCAGAAGGGTGGGGTGGGGGCACTTAGCTGGGTTTCGACCCTTCGGTTCAGCCCTAGCCTCCTCAAGTCCGGATCGAGTCCGTTGGTCACACCAGGCAGATAGAATGTCTGGGCGCTCCAGAGCGCACCCGAGAGCTGGGTGGGGGCGAGTAAGCAGCCCACTCCAGGGCCTCTGGGAACGTGGTGGATTTCGCTCACAGCCACTCCATGGGTGAGATCGACCTGAGCAAGGGACCAGGCCAGAACACAGGTTCCTCATTTGCTTAGGTGTCAGGTCGGCTCGGGACCTAGCGCCCCGGGGCGAGTGGCAGCATCTGTATCCCTTCTCCAGCTTCTCCTATTTTCATTTGTCTTTCTTCCCTGTCTGTTTGCCTCCCTGTCTTTCTCTTTGCCGTCTCTTCTTGCACACCCCCCCCCCATTTCTCTCTGCCGGGGAGGTAGAAAGGCGGGCGCTGCTTCCAGGCTCACAAAGGCGTCGGGTGGAGAAGGGCGGAGTGGAAGAGGGTTTGTTTGAGGAGGGGGTTCGATCCAGTGCCCGTCGGGGGTCCAATTGAGCTAGGCACCAGAGCCTCTTCTAGATCCAGTCAGGTCTGAGAATGGTAGTGGAGGCAGCGAGGGAGGTGGGTGCGGAACGTGTGATTCCTGTCCAGGCAGATCCTAGCCGTTGCCCCCCCCCCCCCGGGACTAGAGAGCCATGCTTTTTCTCCTATGGTTTGAGGGGCAGTGATAGAAAGGAGATCCTTTTCTTTCTTCTCCTTCCTAACTCTGCCCCCTCCCATCTCTAAACAACACACACCTTTCAGGGCGGTGGCTCAGTGGTTTCTGGGCTGTTGGTGGGGAGTAGCTTAGGCTGTTATGACCTCTGGACCTTTTTCTCTTATGGCATCTAGGACCCACATTGGTACTCAGGGTCGTAATTGCCCTTCCCATTTTCTGGCAGCCCAGGGAGTGTGTGGACAACGCAGTTAGTGTAAAACGGGGGGGGGGGCAGGGGGGAGGTGTTCGCTGACCTGTTCCTTCCGTGTTCCCAGATTCCTGTTTCTGGAATTTCCTCCTGTCCACTCTTGTGGGCTGTCTGCTAACTTCCTAGGTTCTTGTTTGCCTTGGCCCCTTGAGTCGCAGGGATGGTGTATCTCACTCCTAAAGTGAGAGAAGAGGGCTTCTTGTTTTCTCCTTGGGTTAAGGTAGGATCCCATTACTCATCTGTGGCTAGAGTGGGGTCAGGATGGAGGTTTCTGCATCTGTACAAGGAAAGGGACTGACTGGCAGGGATTTCTACCTTACTCTGAAGCCTGTTTGGTCACTGTGCCTTAACTGCTGGGGCTCAAATTGTTCTGGGAACCCTCTAGGCTGTTGAGCCCATGGGAAGAGCTTGTGAAGTGCCTAGTTCTTCGATGTAAGGGTGGAGGCTGGAAGTGCTCCTTAGCTAGGAGAATTGCATTCCCCCTAGGGTAGCCCATCCCAGGGGCTCATGGGAATGACCTAATTGCTCTCTTGGGTCGAGATACCACGCAACTCCACAGCTGGAGAAGAGCCCTCCTGCAGAGTTGAGGTTGCTGGGAGAAACAAGATCCTGGGAGCGCCCCTCTTTATGTGTTCTCTGCCTTTAGAGCAGTTTACAAGCTTGAGAAGGCTGTGTCCCCTCTGCTCTCCAGCCAGTCCACCTCCAGCTGAGGACAGGCATCCTGAGGATGTGTAGGGGACTGACTTTGGACTCTGTAGAACCTGCCTAGTCTCTATCCCATAATCGAGCAGATTCTGGGAACAGTTTGGACTGATCCTGGTGGTCCCCCCCACCAACCCCATTTCATCGATGCTCAGGGGTCTGGAATGCAGTCTATGTCTGCGTTTGTTGGCACTGGGTGCAGGGCAAGAGGACAGGACCGAGGCACTGCCCTCAACTCTGGGGGCTGCCTTGCCACCGCACCCAACCCTCAGGCTGTCCCAGCTTTTCTAATAAATACTGTCTGTCTCTGCTTCCTTGTGTCCTGTCTGAGTTCTCCCTCTCAGGCCCACATTGTTGCCTGCTCACACCCTGTGAGAGTGGAGCTCACCTCCCTCTCCAGCCAGGCTCGCCTGCTCTCTCTCTTTCTCACACTCCCTCTCACTCTTAGTCACTCTCTGCCTCTTTTTCTCAAGTCCTTTTGTTTCTCGCACATGCCCGTGCTCTCCCTCGCAGGCTCATTTTCTCTTAGCCCTCCCCTCTTCCTCTCCTGGCTTTTGGTCCCCTCTCCTCAGCCTTGTCAGGAGCTGGCACCCCTCCCTCTAAAAATCTCCCAGTGCCTATAAACCCTGCTTAATTGCTTCCTCCTTGGGAAAAAAAATCAAAATAAAGAAGTGATGGGGTCTGCTTCTAGGTTCCAGGGCACACGCAGCCCCAGCTCTGGGGAGCTGGAAGGGCTGGCTTAAGACTGCTGGTCTTATCTATCTCCTGAACTGCTGTCCAGGTGGTAGTCCCTGGGTGATAGGAACTTCAGCTTCCTGGGCCCCTCCTGTCAGATTTGCCCCAAGAGTAGACGGTAGGAAGATGGGTTTGGTCCTACTGGGCTTTGGCCGAAAGCAGAGCGAGCATGTTTGGGGCCTGTAGAGGGGACATGGGCTAAATGGTCCCAGGGCAGCCACCTCCCCCAGCTGCTTCCCCTTGGGAACTTGGGGCAGCCGGTAAGCCTCACACTTGAGTCCTCAGCCAAGTCCAGCTGCTGCACTTCAGTCTCTCAGTCCCATTCTGACCCTATACTGCTCCCCACTCAGGTTCCCCCACCTCCAAGGAGTGGGAATGTGTTCCAGATCACATTACAAACCTTCCCCTTCGATGGGGGTGGGGTGGGGTGGGGTGGGGGCTCAGTTCGGCATTCAGGACCCTTGACTCCATTCAGCTTGGGTGGGGCAGCTGCAGACCCCAACCCATGCTTGCCTGTTACAAGCTAAAGTGTTGGACCCAGCCCCCTCACAGCTGTTCTAACTCACAGTCCTGGGGAAGCCAGCCCAAGGGACTCCTTTCCAGAGTGGCTAGGGACCTGACTATTCAATTTTATGTCTAGTTGGCCACAGGTGAGAGCCTGGGAGCCCTAAAGGTTCCTGTTCTCTGACCCCACCCAGGGAAGCAAGGAAAGGCCAGAAGAGCCTACAAGGGAGCTGAGGTGGGGATTCCCTTTCTTGTCTAGGGCTCTTGGGGCCCTCAGTTGCCTTACTAGCTTAGGAACATGGGGATGGCTGGGCCTTGGATACTACTTGGTGTTCAGCACTGTTTTCTGGGATTAGGGCTATGTATGAGGTCACTGGGCTAACAAGGAGACTGCTGGTTGTCATGGGAATGCCAGGTTTGGGGGATAGTTCACGTGATTATAAGGGCATCTGAAGTGGGGGCTGCTCAGTGGTGGCCTTCTGAGGCTCTCAAAGTCCCTTCTCCCATGTATGATTGGGTGCTGGTGGTTTGGGGTCAGCGTGCCAGCAAGGCAGAAGTATAAGGATTTTCAGCTTGCTACTTCTAAATGACTGTGGTTGGCATGCTAAGTAATAGGCAGGTAGTACCTTGCTACTTACAATGCATTCTCATAGATGATCTCATTGGGTGCTCCCAACAGCCCTGGGAAGTAGGCACTGGCTCCACTTTCCAGAGAAGGAGGCATGTGCGCAGAAAGGGGAAATGTCTGAAGTCAGCCAGTGACTTGTTGAGTCGGGGAGAGGCAGAGCTGTATTGTGTGCCATTCTCCCCATATCATCCTGATGCAGGGAACAGGAATTCAAAGTGGGGTTTGAACCAGACCGCCACTGCCCCTGGGTTCCTCCTCTCTCACTTCCCAGACGGGCCTGTATCTGCTTTATGACTCAGGCCCTGCCTGTGTGGGGGAAGTAGTGTTCCAGCTTCATTTAGCTTTCTGAGGCTTCACTCGGAGGGCACTGTGCACAGGTGACCTATCCTAACTCACTGGCTGGCACTCTGCCCCTCCCAGCTCTGCGTAGCTCCTTTGGTTCCTCTCTGGAATGCCTTCCTCTTAGGAACTCCAGGGAAAACATGGCAGGGGGTGTGGGTAAAGCCCAGTAGACTAACTATGGTCAGGTGGGACAAAGAGGCGGGCATAGTTTGTGTAGGTGGGGAGAGTGACTTCCTCTAGGACTCTTCTGGCTTGCCTGCCTCCGACAGAGCTGTGTGTGCCAGGGCCCAGCTGCTGTTCCTGCCCACCCACGCCTGGGCGGGCACTGCTGGGACACGCCAGGCCTGCTCCTGCTGCCTCGGGGGCTGGGTGGAGCTGGGGGAGGGAAAGAGGAGCCTTTAATTTTGGGGCTCCCCACCCTAGCTGGGATGAGAGCAGACTTGAGTTCTGGCTTGGGGTCTGTCCCTCACTAGTATTTCCATCCTGGGGTGAGAACAGGCCTGGTAGCGGTGGGGTCACCAAACCAAAATTGTGGCTAGAGTCTTCTACCACATTTAGATTTGAATGGCTGGAAAACAGGCTCCCCCTTAAACCTGCCTGGTAGAGCCTGAGGAAAAGGTTGGAGGGAAGACTAATCAGCCTGGTGGGACAAGAATAGCTTTCTAGGCAGAAGTGTCCCCACTGTAAGCTCTTCCTCTGTAGGCGACATACAGAAACGTAGACAGGAGCTCATCTGGACTAAGTTGCTGGTGTAAAGGCTATTTAGTTTCTAGTCTTTTCTGGGCCTTGGACACTACTGTCCCTAGACCCCATGGGCTTTCCATAGTTCAGAATTCTTTTGAGTAGTTTACAGTGGCACTTCTAATGAGAAAATTTGAGGGGAAGATGGGCTAGGGAAGAGGGGAGAGGACAGGCCACAAGACTGGAGCTGAAACAGTTCTAGTTGCCTTCCTAAAGTCTTTACTCCCTGGGGTGGCTCCTTGGGGTCCCAGGGCTATCAGAGGCTAGGGAGGGAAGGCCTCAGGTTGCCATGACGACCTGCTTTAGGCTTCCTGCAGGGCTATGTCAATCCCCTTATTTTCTAGAAAAGGGCTTTGTCTGGGGGTGGCCCTAGGCAGGAAAGCTTGGCTTGATGGTGTGTGTGGCGGGGTGGGGAGATAGTCCTTTCTGAAAGGTAGTAAGAGTTAGAGGTTGCCTCCTCTTCCTCTCCTTCCACTCTTAACTTGGTGAGGAAAGGAGGAGGTAGGTAATGGTGCCCCTAAAAGTTTCACTAACACTGTGCTCAGCTTTGGGATTCACTGTCACTGGCTATACACCCAACCCTAGTGTCCCAAGTACTTTCCTGGACTTCCTCATGGCACTTTTGAGGAAGTTTTCCTGAGTGAAAATTTTCCAGTTAGGGGAAGATGCTAAGAAAGCGTGGGATTGGGGTCAGGGATGCAGGCCTCATTAGACTCCTTTCCCTTCCACACTTTAGGAGAAGGTGAGTTTTCTTCTGCCGGCTGCTATGCAAATGAGCTGATGAATATTTATGAAGTCTGTTCACTGAGGTTGGAGACACTCTGAGGGGTGTTGGGGGCAATAGTCCTTTCTTCTCCCCCTCCCCCCACCCTGCAGACATCTGTTTCCTCAATGTGTCTGGGTTCAAAGTAGAACCCCAAGTAGCTAAAAGCCCTGTTCAGTCCTGAGGCTCTGGAGTCTGGGTGGGTGGTAGTGCAAGAGTGTACCAGAGCAGACACATTTCTCTAGTGAAGAAGCTGGGGCCCAGTGGTTCGGAAGTGAACCAGTCTGTCTCCCATGTTCATGTCATCTGGTGTAGCTGCAGTTAGAGTTGTGCTGGGGTGCAACTGTCTAAGTATCCGACATTGTTGAGGCTCTGTTAAAGTCTAAGGGATTTGGGGAGCTTTTGTCAATGGGAATTGTTCTCTGATCACTCATTTCTTCAGATTAAGGGCCTGGGCTTGCTCCCTAGGGCACCTTTGAGTTCTGAAATGTTAGAAATGGTCTGTTCTCGCTACCTGGGCAGGACCAGAGGAAAGTGAGAAAATGCCGTGAGAATTACACAACCTTTCCTGAAACTCATGGTCTTTGTATGGCAAAAGGGATGAGGGCATTTTATCTCACATGTTTACTTGGGCCCCCAGGCCCTGTTTGCTTACTTTCTGTCTGCTGCAGAGCTGTACAGTTAAAAGTCCAAAGGACAAAGCACCCCTTTCTGGCTTTGACCCTCCTGTACATCAAGATGGCACCTCTTAGCTTGGTAGAACGTCACATGACATGGAAGGAGGGCTGGTTTGTTTGTTTGTTTTTTTCCTTTTCTTTTTCTACCTGCTTCAGCCACTTAGTCAGATTCCCTCCTCTGCTAGGAAGATGTCAGGGCAAGGGCATGTTTGACAGTGTGAAGGCTTCTGCCCGGAGCTTTCAATACGTCTTCATTGCTTGTCCCTACTGTGTTGTGGGCCTCAGCCAGTGGAACTCCATTGTGATAGCCTGGGATTCTGCACCAACACATGGGATGATGCTCTTCGTTTTATTCTTCCTATGGATTACCTTTAGTACTCCATTACCCTTTCTGTTAGAGGGCCTGCCACCAAGCAGATGAAACCCACGCTGCTTGTCATGGTCTTTGAGGAATTTCCCTGTAGTCCTCGATCTCATTTCCACCTCCTTTGATTCTTTCTACTCTTTGCTGCTCTTTGCTTTATGAGTCATCCACAAGCCTAGGTTTTGTCTTACCCATTGCTGTCCACTGCTGCTAGGCCCCGACATTTTTATCATTCACCTGGTATCCACCCTCATCCTGATCTTTGTATGAAGCCATTTCAGAGCATCATGGTATTATCACCCGATGAACCATCTTTTCCTCTCAGTGCCTCTCAACCTGGCTACATGAAGCACCGTCTTCACCTGTAGCCTACAGATCGCCTGGAGGTGTCTGTGGCTGAAGTGTGGGCTGTTTACTTTTTTGGACCAAACCAGACAATCAAGTCCATGACAGTCAAGTTGTATCTTCTCTTTCTAGGTCTTGCCTAAGAAACCACAGAACTTAATGTTGGTATCTGATCTCCTGCCTCTTGGCAGACTATTTCAAAGAAGGATTCAATCTTACTGAGTTCCTACAAGATTCTAGGTGCTCGTCCCACCGAATCCTAGGGTTATGAAGAGAAGAAATTGAAGTTCAGAGAGCTTGTCCCAGACTATGGAGCTACTTAAGTGCCTAGCTTTGGGATTTGATTCCAACACGTGCTTTCTCCTTGCCCTCAGCTTCGGTCTGAACAAGCTGATGGCCAGCAGAGCTTCATTTCTTTACTCTGTTTTCCAGGTTAGACAGTGAAGCCAGCTCAAGGCATGTAGTCATCTCGTCTTGGGGTCTGTAGTAGCTGCAGTGTAGGAGCAAGAGGTTAGATTACAGCTACACGGAATTCCTGAGGTCCTATCTTACACTAACCTCTGCTATCCTCGATGGGAGTACCCTTTCTTTCCTTCCCTGAGTCGTTGTAGTAGGGAAAGACTACTCAAGTTTGGGGATTTAGGCTCTTGTACTGGGTGCATCACCGGAATGGTACTGTAGACCTGGCCCTAACCAGAGATGGTGGCCATCAGATCCTGGCTCCATCGCTTGTTTCTATCTCCCCATCATGCCCAAGATTAGTAAGATGGGGGGCAGGCTTCAGGCAGGTTGTGCTCCCCTAGCCTTTGGCTGGGAGCTGCGGGGGTGGTGGCTAAGACATGTGTGGGCTTGCTCGTTCTCTCTCTCTCTCCCTCTCTCTCTCCCTCTCCCTGTGTGTGTGTGTGTGTGTGTGTGTGTGTGTGTGTGTGTGTGTGTGTAGCAGGAGCAGTGGCCTTTGAGGGAATGTGAGTGTGTTAGGAAGTGTGGGAATAGGGCACCACCTCCAGTCAGCCTGGGCCTGACACATAGGTACCTGGCCGATTTGGCCACGTCAGCCCCCCTGCGGAAATGCCCCATTAGGACAAAGGGCTCCCCTAGCCAGGCATTGCCCCACCCTGCAAAGCACTGAAAGCCTGGCAGCCTTGCCTATGGGCCACCCCTTCCACACCCTGCTGGCAGCATGGTTCTCTCTCCCCACCCCCAGCCCAAGGATAGAGGAAGGGCAGAAGGTTGATTTGCCATCTCCACCCAGTAGGACTAGCCTGGTGTTCACTGTCCTATCACCTGGTTCTGAGAGTGCCAGAGCTCCCAACCTTGACGGTGACCATTTTCTTTCTTCTGGGCAGGTTCCTAAGTGGGAAGGGCTTGGTGATCTACCCGAAGATTGGAGATAAGCTGGACATCATCTGCCCCCGAGCAGAAGCAGGACGGCCCTACGAGTACTACAAGCTGTACCTGGTGCGGCCGGAGCAGGCAGCTGCTTGCAGCACTGTGCTTGATCCCAATGTACTGGTCACTTGCAACAAGCCACAGCAGGAAATCCGCTTTACCATCAAGTTCCAGGAGTTCAGCCCCAACTACATGGGCCTGGAATTCAAAAAGTACCATGATTACTACATTACATGTGAGTGCAAACCCACCCATCGCTGGCTCTTTCCCTAGGCTTAGCTCCGCCTTCCTGCAGCCTCCTTGCCTATGGGTAGGCAGCTTCCGAATGGTGCAGCGATACCACATGCACACATTACTGTGCTGTCTGATCTGATCCCAGCCTGACCTTAGAATTCTGTTCCCAACATTCAGCACACCGCAGCTTGCCTCGGCTCCAGGGCACGGGTGGGAAAGGCCTCCCATCCATGTGCCTTTTTCTTCCTTTCTTGAGAATGGTAGAGTTGGTTGAATCCTTTGAGATAGGCCAGCTTTACTTACTGCCTTGTTTTCCCCCTGGAAGGTGGGATGGGGTGGGTCTTAGGCCCCAAGAAGTGAATAAGGCTGAGGATGTAGCTCAGTGGTAGTGTGCGACCAACATCCGTGAGGCCCTGGCTCACTCTTTAGCCACTACCCTCCTAAAGAAGTGTATGGGCACCTTTCCTCAGATCACATAAGGACTTGATGGGATAATATAGAGGCTTTAGCCTTTCTTGCCACACACTTGTGTGGGATTCCTTCCAATCTAGGACAAAGCCCTTCTAATGGCATCAGTTCCGAGCAGCATCTCCCAGTAAGAAGGCACACCTTAGTGTTGCTCCCAAGACCAAGGCCTGGCCACAAGGAGGGCCCTAAGTAGAGGGGCTCAGTATGGGCCTGGCTGGCTTTGTTACTTCCTATGGGGAGGCAGGTAGAAGGGCTTGGGGAAGGGAGGTAGGAGCTGTTTGTCATGCTCTACTCCTGTTCGTTGTTCTTGGCTCTCTCTTGATTCTGACAAAGAAAAAGTCAGTTGAAAACTCCAGTTTCTGATTTCTCTGGCCTTTTCCTACAGCAACATCCAATGGGAGCTTGGAAGGGCTGGAGAACCGAGAGGGAGGTGTGTGCCGTACACGCACTATGAAGATTGTTATGAAGGTTGGGCAAGGTGAGTGCCCGCTTAGTTAGGCTTTTGGGCTACCCATGTTGCTGGTTGCCTGGGGTATATTGGTAGTGGGGAAGTAGTCAGAGGGTTAGAGGAGCAGAGCTCTAACATTCAGGCCATTCTTAACCCACCTAAGGAAATTGAGAGCACCCATGCTGGCAGAGTCGTCCCTCTGATCTGTCTTCTCTTGGCCCTCAGATCCAAATGCCGTAACGCCTGAGCAGTTGACTACCAGCCGGCCAAGCAAAGAGTCAGACAACACTGTCAAGACAGCCACACAGGCTCCTGGTCGGGGGTCCCAGGGGGACTCTGATGGCAAGCATGGTAAGTGAATATCTGTATTCTGCAGACAGTGTTTCTCAGGCATCCTCTCTGTCCTGTATCTGAAGGAGTACCTGCTGCCTGCCTCCTCCCATAGACATGCTGGATCTCTGGTGAATGTGGTGGCATCAGGAACCCAGATAGTTTCTTTGGATCCATGGTGGCATTGTCTGCTGCCATCATGCTGACTGCAATTGTCTCCTGACTGACCATTGATTCCTTTCCCTTTCCTCAGAGACTGTGAACCAGCAAGAGAAGAGTGGCCCAGGTGCAGGTGGTAGTGGCAGCGGGGACACCGACAGCTTCTTTAACTCCAAGGTAGCATTGTTCGCAGCTGTAGGTGCTGGCTGCGTCATCTTCCTGCTCATTATCATCTTTTTGACAGTCCTACTACTCAAGCTCCGCAAGCGACATCGCAAGCATACACAGCAGCGGGCGGCTGCCCTCTCGCTCAGTACCCTAGCCAGCCCCAAAGGGGGTAGTGGTACAGCGGGCACTGAGCCCAGCGACATCATCATCCCCTTACGGACTACAGAGAACAACTACTGCCCCCACTATGAGAAGGTGAGTGGGGACTACGGGCATCCTGTCTACATCGTCCAGGAGATGCCACCTCAGAGCCCGGCGAACATCTACTACAAGGTCTGAGGGCCCAGCATGGCCTCAGGCTCCACAGGACACATGGCCTGGATTGGCCTCTCTTTTCTCCCCCACACCCCTCCCCTTGCCAGCTGTGCCCACCTTTGTATTTAGTTTTGTAGTTTCTTGGCTTTTATAATCCCCCTTTTTTCCTGCCCCTTGGGCTTCGGAGGGGGGTGCTTGTGCCCCCAATCCCCATGCTCTTGTGCCTTCCCCCTCTGGCCAGGCCTCTGGGCTCTGTGGGGGTGCCCTTTCTTGGAGGGCAGGGTTGGACACTGATGGACTGCAGGCAGGGAGATAGCCCCCTGGCCCTGCCCCCTCCTCATCCCTTCACCCATCCCCAGGACTGCTTGTCCACTATCATCACTGTTTTTAATGCTTTTGTGTTGATTTTTTTAGCTGTCAACTCATTTTCATCTGTTTTTTTTATTTTTGAGAAAAATGGGAAAATGTACAAGGCAGCCCCTCCCCAGGCTTTCTGAGCCTGGCCTGACCCAGTATAAGAGGGCCTGGGGCAGGATGTGGCCAGCCAGGAAACATAGGATGGCATTTCTTTTATAGACTCCTCAGTAGTTCAGGGGAGTGGGGGAGGGTAGGCCATGGCTATTTCTGCCTAGCAGGGAGAGGAGAGTGCCACCCTCCTTTTTGGACCCCCATGATACAATGCTGTTCCTAGCAGTGGGGTAGTGTCTACCACCCTTCTACCAAAAAAAAATCCCTTCCTTGTGGGATTCTTGGGCATCTCCTGCCTCCTTCACTCTCACGGTAATTAATGTCTTAATTGGCTGTTGCCTGGGGAACAGGAGAGCTGCTGCAGGCAGATGACCTCATGGGGGGTGGAGGGAGGTGAGGTGCCCAGGTGGCTATTTGCCCTGCAGAGCTGGGAGTTCCCCCCCACCACCCTGTCTCTCTCCTTACCTTCGGCATCTTTGGCTCAAGGTGGAGATAGATGTAAGCGGTGTAAGGCCAGATGGCCTGCTCCTTCCCTGGGTTCTAGTACAAGTAAGCACACACACACCCCCACTCACTCAATATGGCTCCCACTGTCCCCCACCCCGCCCATAGTTTTGAGCAGGGGCCTGGAAAGAGGAAGAGGCTGCTTGGGGCTGGGCCAGCCTGCAGTGCACTTTGACCCCAGCTCCTTGCCAGCACGGCTGCTAACAGACTGCCACTCAACTGCGCCTTGCAGGCACTCCCAGGGCTGCCATGGAAGGAGCTGGGCCTTACACCACCCACCTCCACACTGCCTCCTGGCCAGCTGCCCACCCCAGTGCCAGGTGGGAGAGGGAGCAAAACAGCCAGCCCCTTCCAGGTGGCAGTCGGAAGGGATTTTTGTTTTTGATTCTGTTGCCATTTGTGTAAATACTAGTCTTTTTTGGAAGAAATAATGTAAAGATGTTTTGTATAAACTCTGAATTATTTTCTTGTTGCTTTTTTCTTAGAAAAAAATGAGAACTAAAAAAAAATTAACCACATGGAGAAATGAGTGTAAACTAGTGTCATGGTGTCGGGGGATGAAGTGTGATAGTGTGTCTGTATGTGTGTGCCTGTACTTGTGTGTGAGAGAATTCCTCTGCCAAACCGGAGGTGATCGGGACCGGTGGCTGTCCTGTGAAGCAGGCGGTTTAAAGTGCCCATGCCCTTCCTGCTCTTTTCTACCTCCTAAGTGTCTCTGCCTCCTTGTTCTGCTGCCCTGGAGCCTGAGTCCGTCCCTCCACTCAAGCCATCCTGTCCTTCTGTGGCACAGACCATAGGCATCTGCCCTGGCTGGCACCAGGCTCAGCCTGAAAAGGTTGATGGAGAAGGGGTGTTCCCATCGGGAGCCTGGGTGTGTCTCCAGGTACTGCCACCACCTGGTTGGGACTAAACATGGAACCCAATGGCAGGCCCAGTCCTGGCCTGCCCCAAGATGTCTGGAGCTGAACCAACATCCAAAGATTGCCGGCCCACTGGGCACTAGGGTGACTTCATACTGCCCATTTGGCCTCTCAGCCAAAACAATCTTCCTTTTCCTGTCTTCACAACGGGGCCACACCAGAGGTGCCATCATGGCATACTTGGCGGCTTCTGGCTGGTAGTGGAAGCCCTGAAGGTAGAACAACAAATGAGTGCCCGGGCTCCCTTCCACAGGCCAATCAATGTTCAGGTCAGGAAGTGTGCTTAGGGTCCTAAACAGGGTTTGCACTCCACCCTTTGACAAGAGGTCCAGACAGGCAGGGCCCAGAGCAGCCTGTGAGCCTTTCAAGGGACTGCCTCTGGCATTGGCTAAGACAGATAACAGGGAGGGGAACAAGTGAGATCCCACCAGCTAAAAAATGGATAAGAAGGTGATCGAGGAAAGGGGGAGGGGGAAGGAAGGGGTGTGAGGAAGGGATCCAGCGCAGGAAGCCCACTGGAGTAGGCAAGGAGCAGGCCCAGCTCCCAGGGAAGTGGGGAGCACAGAGAGAAGGAAGGGAGAGGAGGGCCTTGAGAATGTGGGACTTGCCAGGGGAAGGGAAAGAGGCTGGTCTAGAATAGGGCTGGGCCAGCCTGGGGTGCTGCTGGAGCCAGCTGGGGCAGAGTCTGTTTATTTGGTTTCTCATTAACCAAAGGAAGTGCTTGGATCAGATCAGGCCTCTGCTATTTGACTGCTTGCCCAGAGTGGGGCCCAGCCTGAGCTGGGGTCTCTGACCAGGGCTAGCTCTGGACAGATTATTGTCTCCAACCTCAAGTTGGATGAGCCTTACCTAGACCTCCCCTACCCTGGCCAAGGTTGTCAGTCGCCTTTGCCTCAGTGTGATGGGGTGAGGTAGGGGATCCTGGAAGTAAGATGTGGGGATCTAAAGGAAAATTAGTAGAAGACCAAGGAGAGTCTGGGCAGCCTACCCAAGCCCGAAAGCTTCTGGCATGAGTGCCATGGCTAGTACTCCCAGGGACACCTTGTAGTGTGTGCCATCCATCACCAGAAGCCTAACTGCACTTTTGTCAAGTATGTAACATGGCCCATCGCTCTGAGCTGCAGAAGCTGCTCTGTGAAAATGGCAGGGAGGGAAATGACCTGCCTCATATTTGATGGGGTGAACTGAAACCCCATGAGCCACAAGTCAAAACTGCACACCAGGTGAAGAGGGCCATGAGGATTAGAATGAGAGCAGCTCCCTGACAGTGAAGCAGGTGACTCCTCACTCCCCCATTTGTCTCTTCCTTGCCAGCCTTGAGAAATGTGAGTCCTTACCCAGTTCCCTTGCCCTCCTGTCTGGGTCAGGGAAGGGCCAGGCTTAGCTCCAGGGAGGCAGAAGGGGTGGGGCTCCAGAGCAGCCCCACCCCTCTACTCCTTCCTGTCCAAGCTGGGCCCAAGCTCCTCGTGAGTCAGGGATAGAGGATGCTTCCCAGGTGAGGGTGAGGCTGCCGGCTTCCTCTGCAAGGAGAACCCAGTTGACCTAGGAAATCAAACTGAGCAGGCGCTACCCAGGCCTGGGTTCCCCTGAACGGGACAGGCAGGCTTTGTACAATTTGAAGCCAAAGCTCCCATGAGCTTGCTGAGTCCCTGTCAATTGGAAGAGGCTCGGATGTAGTTCCAATGTTTGTGGGATGTGGCTGGCTTGGGACCCTCTAAGCAGGGGCATAAACAGGAGTCCAAAAATCAAAGGAGGGTTGCAGCCCACCTGAGGTTGTCCTAGGTTGGACCGTGCTAAGCAAATGGCCAGCAGGCACCAATCACTCTTGGAAATCTGCCTGCTTGCCTGGCCTCCTGTCCTACCTGGACATGAAACAGTCCTAGTGACACCCAGCTCAGTCATCTGAGGACTGTCCTTGTGTGCTGCTGGTGGTACAGCTGGCCATCACATCTTGGCTCCTCCCTTGGGAAATACCTGAGAGGGGAAGCAGCACCTCCTCAAGGTAGAGGTCACGGAGCCCCAGGCGAGAGGGGTCGAAGGGCATAGGGGAGAAACTCATTGTAGGTTTTGTTTCTGGTGGTTGATTATTCATCTGGCAAGGAAAAAGAGGAAATTTAAAGTCTGTGGAATGGAAGAGGTTTGCCAAGGGGCCCTTTGGTCCAAAGGGAAGAACCCCAGGCCTGTGGGTTCTGAGGCTGTGGATACCTGAGGGCCTGGTCCCACTCTGCCACGACTCCTATTTTGACCAGGCCTGTGTGTGTGTGTGTGTGTGTGTGTGTGTGTGTGTGTGTGTGTGTGTGTGTGTGTGTGTATGCACACTCACGCATTGTCCTCTCTGATAATGTAGAGGTAGTGTGAGAGTTGTTCATTTTCTTTAAAACAATCCCAGCGATAAACAGCATAGATGAGATTCCTGATCCTAGGCTCCCTGTGTTCTAGGAGTCTTTTAGTACTTGGCTGAATTATCTCAGCTTACTCTGTGACTGGGTGTTGGGGATGAGAGGCAGAGTAAACATACGCAGATTCAAAACTGGGCTTCTAAAGTCAGTCTTTCATTCATGCATCCATGCAATTTTTTTGCCAACAAATGTTGGCTACATGGCACACAGGCTTCTTCAGTGACAGCGTGGTGGATTGTTTGGCTTTCTGGGACTCCGAGTGTAGTTTTCATCATCATCGACCAAAGCTGGCCTCTTGCAAGGTTCCTAAGAGGTTATCCCACTGCCCCTGTAATGGTCTGTTTCTTTCAGTGCACCTCCCCCCATTACATCCCCAAACACTTCCATAGCTTTTAGGAAGGATCTCCCCAGTCTGCCTGTCCCAGCAGCCACATGGCTGAAGGTGATGGAAAAGAAGCTGGCTTCTGAAGAATTTCTCATTCTCTGCCCAGAACCTTAGGGAAGAGATCCACATAACAGTTCCAGGCTCTGTGGAACTGTTCAAAGAAGGGCAGAACCTCATGGGCTGAATGGGACAGGCCTTCCTCTCAGAAAGAAGTCAGGAGCCAGAAATGGTAGAGCTTGCATTGCCACGTTACCTCCTTTTGAGACCGAACCTCTCATGAAGGAACTGAGGCCCAGAGTCTAGAAGACTCTTGCCCAACGGGCACAGAAGAGCACATTTCTTCTGTACTGCTGGAGACAGAGACAGAGATGGCTGGGAGGGGACAGAGGAGGAGAAGAGACCACAGAGAGGGGGCAGGTGCACACATCAAAGGGCTGCAGGGGGTCCAGCCAAACACATCTACATAGATGTAATGTTTATATTGACAAACTGGGTATGTTTGTTCAAGGTGATTAGCAAAACAGCTGAGGAAAATGTGGCCCTCTTAAGCTGGGTTCAAAGCCGACTTAGAAAATACACTAACTGCGCATTTCTCCCTGGGGGCCACTCTTCTGCTGCACCTCACACAGCTCTGAAGCCACTCATCAGCATAACAGCTTGACAACATCTGTAAGGGCCTTTGACCTACCCGTTTGTGGCCCAGACTCTGAATTGGGCAATCCAAGGCTAAGCAGAGGCTTAAAAGATCCCCTTGCCTGGATGTAGAGCACTACTGTCCAGCCACTTGGGCACGCTTCAGGGCAGGCTTCATCCATCCCCCTACCAGGCTGCTTGGGCTCTTCGGGCCAGCCAGACAGTTAGCTGTCCCTGCCCTGTCTTCAGTCCCTCTGCACACACTAATAACCATAGCAGTAACATGCTTTCACATGCAAATTGCTATGGAATTCTCAGCCCCTGCCGGTGCCCCAGCCCCCAAGGCCTCCCCCTGGGCAGATTCAGAGAAGAGAATGGAATCTTTCAAGCTGTTATGGCGTTTTGAGACCTTGGAGTCCAGCCCCCTTTGTAGATGGATGGGAAAACTGAGGCCCAGAGAGGGGAGACAGGAACTGCCCAAGTCACGCAGAGAGTTCACCGGACTGGCCCTCACCCAGGTCTTCTGACTTCCAGTCCATTGCCTCTTCAACACCCACCAGACCCCCTCCCATCTGGCTGGCTTACTATGGGCCCAGGGATACTCTGGTGCTTTAGTTTCTCCTAGGCACCCCTCCGTGGGGCCTGGGAGTGTGAAATCTGGAAAGAAAAGGCCAGAGGTGTCTGTGACTTAGGGCTTTGCCCAGGGAAGGAAGCCATTCTTCTTTGAAACAGGCAGCGGGAGGGTTTGCTAGCTGGTCTCTTTGCCTCCAATTCCCTGATCCAAGCTAAACTACACCTCCCCTAGCCCAGCATGCTTGCTGAGCCCCTGCAAGCCGACCAGTCCAAGGCCTCTGTGGCCTCCCCAGGTGTGTGCATTCCCACCACTCCAGTGAGTTCTTCCCAGCAAAGCCTGGGCCCTGGAAGCTCCTGAAAACTCTGTCCCGGCTTGGGTATGGAAGAAAAGAAAGAAGGAAAACAACAATTGGAGGAATTTTCTGAAATGAACTTTCCAAGGCAACAAACATAAGCATTAAAGGAGGACAAGAGAGGAAGCTCCTTGTTCATCTGTGCTCCCCTCCTCAGCATGCTTTACAGGGCCCCTGGGTGACCCAGAGCTTGCTGTGTCTTTAGCATCTCACCTTCATCCTTTCCTACCACACACACCACCAACCTGCTCCTGCCCCCAACCAAGGAAGACAGAGCTTTAAGCCTCAGAGCTTTCCACACGCATGTCCAGCAGCCAGAAATCCCTGGCAAGTTCCTACTGATCTTTCCTGCACATGTCTGACCCGCATGGGGGCCAGGCTGGTACTCTGCTGTGTTTTTACTGCCTTATGCTTATCACATCTGCACCTATGTCTACTTCTACTAGATGGTGAACTCGTAGAGGGCAGGAGCCTGTTTCCAACTGCATCTCACTTTGAGGAATACTCTGCATACTGCTCGGCACAAAGGCAATGTCAATAAACCTTTGAAATATTGATTCAATTGAAAGGGCTTGGCTGGGCTGGGACAGCCATCCTGGGGCTCTGCTCCTACCCTCCACTGCGCACATTATTGTTCAGCCAATCCAGGAATGCAATGTCCTATTATATTACCCTGCAATAAACGCTAACATTTATTGACTACTTATTATGGGCTAGGCACCTTGCTCAACCCTGCCTGTCATTCCTTCATTGACACCTCCTGTTATACTAGTGTCGCACTGAGGTCCCTATCTGAGACAGGACTATGATTAGCCTGTTTTATGGTTGAGGAAATAGAGAATGAGAGAGAGAGAGAGAGAGAGAGAGAGAGAGAGAGAGAGAGAGAGAGAGAGCGAGCACCTTGCTTTCAGAAACATGGCTAGAAAGTTATAGAACATGGGTATGAACCCAAAAGACGTGAATCCAGAATTCAGATTTTAGACTAGTGAAGCAAAATGCTGTTCTCAGCTTGATGGGGGGAGGGGCTAGATCCTAGGGCTCCGTGGTTACAGAAGTACTGTCGCGTGGTAGTTAAGAGCTTAGCGTATGGATTAGGCTACCGTGGTTCACACATCAGCTTTGCCATGTTCTATTAAGAAATTGTAAATCAAGTCATTTAAAGAGCTGCACTTCGGTTTTTACATCCAGCAGCTAGAAGTGAGTGAATCTTCCACCTCACAGACTACAGTGGGGAATAAGGAGTACAGAGGTTGTACAGAGGCTGTAAGCTCTTTTGGGCCTCAGCCCTGGGACTTAGCAAGATTTGAGGTGACTCCCAGGTTACCGTGCTCCTTGCAAAAGCTTAGAGTCAGGATCCAGAGACTTGCTTCTAGATGTGACTCTGCCACAGACACCCAAATGTCATCTCTTCAGGCCTGCATTTTAACACCTGCTGAATATGAATAGGATGATGTTAGCAGAAGTGGGTAATAAGCAGCAAGTGTGCTTCGGTGTGAGAAGCCACCATTTTCCTACTAGAACGGATGCAGCTCGGGAGCAGTGGGCTTGGGCCTCAGCAAAAGGCGCTCAATAGCGAATAGGCAAAAACATTCTGTGTCTTCAGTCCACTCCCTGCCTAGCCAGCCTCTGACATCCACAACACCAGTTCTGAAGTGGGCGCATTAACTCCCAGAATGGTGTAGCATTCTGGGAGGGAAAAAAAGGATGCAGGATTCAGAGTGTTTCCTCCCCATCCTTTGTAGGCTCACTGGAGCTCCAGGTCCTGTTTGAGGGGTTCTCTACAGTAACTGGTTCCTTTCCATACTGTCACACTGATGGAGTTTGAACTGATAAGGCCTTTCTAAAGGCTACTCAGATAGTAAAAGTCAGTTTTAGCACCAAGAGAAGACCGTGTATATTGGGGGTGCTAGTCACAACTGTATGTATTTGAAGGTGATGTTCTCATATCAAAACATTAGCATACACTTGGAAAGACAACTCTCCTGAGTCACTCAAAGTTCTTTTCCTAATTGACCTATCCACACAAACACAATGCATATGCAAACAGGCTAGGATTCACACATGTGCATATACACACACCTACAGTACATGGATGTGTATGCGTGTACATATACCTCTAGTAAGATATTTTTAAGTCAGTGCAGCATATAATAAATACCACCAACTGTCCCGGTTGCCCTCGGGAGTTTTGCGTGTGTGCCACTTGTCTTGCAGATTTTCTCAGTAACTCAGCTCTGTCATCTATGACATGGAGATGCTAGAAGATGTCAAAAGGTAACACCCGTCAAGCCCTTATAGAGTGCTGGGCACATCGTAACTTCAGTTTTATTATTGCAACTACAATGTCAATAAGAAAAGGACAGCCACGTGTCTGTTTCCTGTCATTAAACCATGTTCTCTCCAAGGGTAGGTGCCACATTCTATTTTTCTGGTTTGATGCTCCACTGCCCAGTACAGAGCCTGACTCTGATAGGTACTGAGTGAGTTTTGTCAAAGAATAAATTTTATCTGATGCTTTCAATGTAGACAAGAGGCCACCAAGGCTCAGGAGGGAAGAAGAGTTGAGACCTTTCTCTGTCATCTCCTGGGATGGCAGGTATGGGCAGCAACTTACTAGATTCCTGGAGCCGAAGATCCTTGGCTCTAACATCTTTAGTCTGGGCTCCCTATGAGGAAGGTGTCCAAGGCCAATTGGGCTGCACCCTCCCCAAATCTTACCCTCATTCCCTCTATCCTGGGCCCAGCAAACAGGAAGATTCATTAACCATCTAAATATACAGAGCCTGGAGGCCATGTGCAGCTTGCAACAGAGCTGGGGTCCCAGTAGGGCCCAAGCTTGAGGCAGCAATACCGGAGTGGAGGACTGGCTGGATAGAGGCCTGGAGAGGGAAAGCTTAGAGACCAACTGATGTGATGATTGATGGGTAGCTGAGCGGAGCCAGGCCAGCCCCAGGCTCTCAAACTCCAGTACAGTCCAACTTGCAGCCAAGTATCCCTGCAGCCTCTATCACCCCCGTCCAGTCCTGGTCCCCACACCAGCAATGGGGCCATGCCCCTCTCTGCATTCTGGGGCCCTGGGCTTCAAAGGCCCAGTGCCTAAGAGGTGGGTGGTTAGGGGTGGGGTGGCCATCCCCAGGCTCCTGCCTGCTTATTATTGTAAGGGCTAGTTCTCTAATCAAAACTCCCCAATTACCCAAGGGCCCCTCTGATTAATATTCCATGATAACAGGAACGGGTCACATCTGGCTGCAGGAGCCAGAATTCGACACTCCAGGAGCCCTGTGATTGGTCTGCAAGAAGAATAATAAACTTCCTTTTTCCTTCTACCCTTTCCCTTCCTTTCCATTCCAAGATTCCCTTTTCCTCTACCTCATCTTCCTCAGGCCTGTCTAACTCTCTCCACTTGCATCTGAGATCCTTACTGTACGCTTCACCTTCTGCTGAGTTGGAGGTCCAGGAGGTCCTGTTGCAGGTCCTATTGTCCCCTTCTTTGCCGAGCTTGCCCTTTGATGTGGCAGCATCTCCAGCTAATGGAAATGGGGGGTGAGCATGGAATGGCTGAGAATCTTTAAACACACTGTCTCAACAAATCTGCCGAAACGTACAAGGCCATTAGTATTCTCCCTGGTTACGGAGAGGGACCTCTGTGGTGGAGAAGGCACAGGATTCACAGTAATTTAGTGACAGAGCTGGTGCTGCCAACCTGGGGCTTTCTGCTTTCTAAAGCCCACCCTGATTTGCTGAAGATGGCTTTTGTCCATGGATGTTCAGATAAAGGCTGGACCCAAGGACATTGCACAGAGGCATGGTCCAGGACAGCTACTCTCCCAGACTTCTAGCGCGCCGTACAGAGGATTTCAAGGTCCAGACCAGATTAGGCTATATAGTGAGACCACATCCCAAGCAACAGCTATCACTGGGACTCAGACCTTGTCAAGAAACTAGACAAGAAGCATGTCAAAAAGCTGTGCTGCTGTTCTAACCGCAGCTGAAATAAATCCTCTGTATCTGGGATTTGGAGCAAGAATGAGCCAGCCACTTTTAGTGTAATCCCACACTGGTGAGGAGAAAACACTCACTGGTATCCTCACTAGAAGGATAGCAGGGACTAGAGACTCAACCCTAGAGCCGCTGCCACTTAGATCAACGCCTTACACTTGCTGTCACGTGGATGGTGATGTGTGGAAGAGGTTTCCCATAACACCCACATGCAAGGAACTGCTGACCTGCCCTCCTTCGGCCTACGCCAAACACCAGACAGGGCCCAGCTGCCCGGTGTTTATTCAGCCTGCATGGGGGTGGGAATAGCAAGTAAGAGTTGGGTCTGTTGGTGGTGACCAGAAGGGATTCTCCTTTATCGAGCCTCTGATCAAGCTTACTCCCAACACATCATGAATCCCTATGGGAAAGAGGAAGGCAGTCCCTTGTGTCCCAAGGCCACTGTGATCAGGGGATGGCAGGGGGGGCGGGGACAGATGACACTGTCTAGGCTGTATCAGTGACAGGCAATCAGAAGTTTGGTTGGCCGAGGACATCTCCACCTGGCATTTTCACTTTGCTTCTGCCTCCCTTTCTGATGCTTTTGCATGCAACTCTATTCAGAAAGACCAATGAGCTATCTCTCTAACTCACAGCAAGATAAACTGGGGACAGGGGGCAAGGGAACTAAGAGGCTGGACCAAGTCAGTGACCCTTGGTGCTAATCATGTTCCTTCTATGCGTCTTCTGCTTGGTGCTGTCCTAACCACAGCTGAAACAGAGCTACCTAGTCCCCATTTTCTATCTAGCTTCTTGACAAGGCCTGAGTCCCATGGATGGTTGTTTCTTTGGACATGGTCTCATCAGATTGCTTAAGCTAGTCTGGAACTTGAAATTCTCTTGCCTCTGTCTCTTGGTAGCCGCAGGAAATGTCTTGTTTTCTTTCGTTGCTAGCAATCAAACCTTGTACGTGCTAAGCAGAGAGTGCTCTTTGCCTCTAGCCCCACGAGGCATAATCCTCAACCTTCATGGAGGCCCAGGTAGGCCTTTAAGAGCTCCAGCTCTGCATAGAGGAGCAGAGGCCCAGGCCTTATCCATTCCTGCTATTTTTTCTTTCTTGTCTTTGGTCCAGCTCCCCATAGCCTCTCACTCTACCCCTTGCCTCTGGTTTGCCTGCCCCCTAGACTCGCCCTACTCCTAGTTACCCCTCTAATTGATCTTCTGCACACTCAAGCTCACCTTACCTTCTACTACATGACCCCACATCCCAATGAGTTGCTTAAATTCTCTGAGCCTCAGTTTGCTCATCTGTAAAGTGGGAGAAAAGTTGCACCCAGTTTACAAATTTGTGAGAAGGAGCAGGGAGCAGGGAGCAAGGAGCAGGCTCACAAACCGCTCTGAGCCAGGTCTGAGGTAGCACAGCTGCTCAATGTCACGGAGTAGCCTGCTAACAAGTCACTGAGGAAGCAGTGACTGCACCAGGTACTCTTCTAAGCACGTCATGTGGTCATGTGAATAGTTTACGTAAGCTTCCCAACAATTTTACATGGTATCACTGCTGTTGTCTTTTTTCACAGATGACTATCTGAGGTATGCAGATGTTATGCAATTAGACATGGTTCACCTTGCTAGCAACCTGGAGAGCACTCAGCAAAGTCACATTGTCTGACTCTATATTCTCTGTCTCTATGTCTCTATGTCTCTATGTCTCTATGTCTCTATGTCTCTATGTCTCTATGTCTCTATGTCTCTATGTCTCTCTCTCTCTCTCTCTCTCTCTCTGTGTGTGTGTGTGTGTGTGTGTGTGTGTGTGTGTTGTTTTTTCATCACAGGGTTTCTCTGCATAGCCAGAGATCTGTCTGCCTCTGCCTTCCAAGTGCTGGGATTAAAGCCGTGGGCCACCACTCCCTGGGACACGCTGTCATTTTAATCTCCCTTAGAAGTCTCTGGCTCCTCAGCAGCTACAGCATAAACTCTAAATCCCCTAAACTGCCACCCAGTGTTCGCCTTTCCTTCTCGTTTCCTTCTCATACCGCAATACACTGCAGCACCGAGGGCTTCCAAAGCACCCAAGTGATCTGTCTACTTTCGAGTCATTTCCCAGCAGCCCCCGCCACATGGAATGGCCTCCTATCCCAAAAACCCCTGCTACCTGCTCACAAGCCTGTTTCTACAAGGGTTTACATCTTACAGTGGTTGGGGTCAAGTCAGCACTTAGAGAGGCCAATGCAGTGTGGTGTCTCGTGGGTAGCATATAGAGTCACTAAAGTGCCGTCATCCTTGGTTAGCTGGGTAGAATGTTACAGCTGGCCTGGTGCAGAGGCCCTTAACCATATGGGCACCTAGTCCTGCCCTTTGGAATTATCCTCTCAGCTCTTCTTCCTGACCCGGATGCCAGGACTCGGCAAGAGCTTGTCTACCAAGCACTCTGCATCTAAAACTATAAATCAGGGCTAGCAGGAAAGGCTGGTCTCCTGGGAAATCAGATACTACATTTAAGAGGTATATAGATTTTGCCACCCCCCACTTCTTCTGAACTTGAGTTTGAATGACTCCATGTGACTTCTGGGCATACTGGATGCTTGCGCTTGGCCCCCTGCAAGGGAGAAGAGAAAGATCAGTATTTTCCTCTGCTGTTGATATGGCTTTATTGTCATGCTCCAGGATTGACTGTAACAGACAATTGATCCTACTGCCCAATTATTGTCAGAAAGCAGGACTTAAGATCAACTACCCGAAACCCGAGATCATCAGCGTTGGCAGACGGCCCCCAGCATTCAATTGGTTTTTCTCCAACAATTTAATACAGCAGGTCAAATCATTCAGTTACCTGCGGGTGCAATTTGCAACTAATTCATCTTGGAGGGTTCACCGGGAAGCTATATTGCCTAAATTAGATGTTCTAGGGGTGTTTTATTGAGAGTTTTTAAATGGCCACAGTGGCAATTGGTAACGCCTGCTTTGAAAGCATTCCAGACAGAAATAGCTGCAGGCCTGGCTCGATGGTGGGGAATTTAGTACATTGGAGACTTTGTAGACTGTTTTCAGGGGGGAAAATGTCTTGTCTGGGGTTACCCTCTGGGTCCTCTGTGAGCATCACCCCTAAGACTTCTTCATCTGTCTAAACAGGCCCCCCACTCCCTTACCTTCTGCCTAGCTCTGAAGGCTGCCCAGGAGTACTCTGCTGCAAGGAGTCACCCACAGCTATCAAGGAGCAGGATTGCTTCAGAGAACTCAGTCCCAAATGTGAGGCATCCACCTGACGGCTGGCTCAGCTTGAAAAAAAATTGTATTGAGGAGGCTTCCTATGGGTCAGGCTGTGAATTCTCTGTCCTCCTCAAGTCTCCTGCTCTCCCTCACAGAAGACATCTTGGCAGAGGGTTGCACATTGAGATTGCTACAGCACATGTGACCTTTCAGGGGACAGGAGAAGATGTTAGCTGTCAACCTGGGCTTTAGTGGCATAGAGGCTTGGGTTTCTCTCCTGCCACTTCCTGTCTCTGTGTCCTTTGGCAAGTGATTTCACTAGACCTCAGTTTCCTCTGTATAGCAAAGGTAATAATAAGTGCCTGCCTCCTGCCTTTACGTGGGGGCATTTAATGCTTACCCCACAGTAAGTGCTGGCTGTCATTCTTCGTCATTTTCCTAGGGTCTTCATAGCAGTTGGATTGGAGGGATCATCATGAGAAAGTCAACCTGGTACTGGGCTGTGTGACAGTGTCTCAGGGGTCCACTTTGTAAAGGACCGAGAGAGAGGCATGCTCTGGAATCCTTGGTTTATGTCCATGTCCCAGATGTCTTGAAGCTTATATCTGACACTATTTCCTTTACTTATGTGACTTTCAGGCAAGCCAAGGGCCAAATGCAGACGTTGGTGGTTACAGAATCTTGCAGAAGGCATCTTGTATATGTGTATGTCACGTCCCCCGTGTTTATTATCTTCCTAAGCTCATTTTTTCTTTATCTTGATTTCTTTTCAAGTACATATTTGATCATTTTCAATTTTATGGCATTTGTTCAGCTGTTCAAATCTTTTCGTGAACCACATGATATGAATGAGTGTTGTAAGAAGTGCTATCATGTAATAAATGTTCACTGTCGCCAGTGCTTATGGAGAATAGGTTGATTTAATCTCACAACTATGAGGAAGGGACCATTGTCACCACCACCCTTTATAGACCAGGACATTGAGGTTCAACAGAGTTTAAGTTACTACATCGTTCCTTCTGGCTCATGGCTCTGGGACTGTACCTGTGCTGGCCGAGTCGATTCTTTTCGAAGCTGCCTCAGATTCACAGAGGCACTATCTAGGAATGCACAGAAACAGGCGATTGATTAGATAGATATGCACAGGCACAATGAGTCTAGGTGGCGAGCAATAAGGTGACGATGTGATAGGGTTTTGTATGTGATAATGAGAGTGACCACGTCCAGGTGATAGAATTCTAGCGCAAGGCAAAAGAAACTGGTATTCTAACACACACGATATCGCCATAAGGAAACACCTTCTCCTGTAAAGCATGGGCTAGTGTAGCAGACAGTGCCTATGTACTGAAGGCCTCATAGACTCCCAGTCCTTCATCCATGGCTCTGTTATGAAACTATACTATGGCTGGGTACCAGCGACATAAAGATCACTAAGACATGATGGGTTCCCACCCTCAAGGGCCCTCTGACTCTCTGAGATGCCCTGACCTACAACTTCTTTAGGGAGTCTGGGAAGCACTGAGGCCCTTTGGGGTCAGGATGGATCAAAGAGAGGCAGGGAGTCATCATTTCTTTGGAAAAGTCTTCAAGAGGGGAGTTGAGCATTGAGGAGGAGCTGGTTATAGGGTTGTGAGGCTTTGGGGGATGAACAGAACAAGCTGAGCTACAACAGCAGAAGCAGGCGCATGAGAGAAGCTCCCTAGAGGCAGGGTGTGTGTTAGTGGCCTAAGATATGAAGCTTTAGGAAGGAGCGACTGAAGAGATCCAGGCATTTGGAGTGTATTATGTAGCTTACTGGGAGAGGTCTGGCCAGAGCTGGGGTGGGGGTGGGGGTGGGGGTGGTGTGTGGTCAGGCTTGCATTTTAGACTCTTTCGTATACTCAGAGCAATGTGGTAGGCAGAGACAAGAAGAGTTTGTACTGTGCCCCAGCCTATCATACATGTGAATCTTTCAGCTAAACAGCATGGAATATGTTCACAGAGAGCTTACCTTCCTACACAGGAGATACATGCATGCTAAGATGAACATGGTAGTAGTTTATATACTATGAAAGAAGGTGATAAGAGCTACAAAGACAAAAGAAAATTGGGTGCATAGGAGAGTTAAGACTGAAAGGCAAGGTTGTCTTGGGGCATGATGGAAATAATGATATTGAAAAGGCCGTGTAGGAGCTCATCGCGAATCTGATTCCCAGACTGTCAGAGACCTTGGCAGGAAACATGGCATTTGATATCCTAGGTTCACATTCTGGTATGTCAGGCGAGAATCACCTCTGGAAGCCTCCGTATTCTCTTGTGCTCGGCACTGTCCAGGCCTGTGTGGAGACGATGCTACATGCATGGTTGACAGGAAGGGCCAAGGACTAACGTGCTTATTGTAGATCTTCTCCAGTATCTCTTCCCAGACCTCCAGCAACCTCAGGGCTCTTTTAGAAGCTGAAGAAGAGAAGACACACCTCGAAGAGTCTCTTGCTGATGGGCATGAGCAGATCCAGGGAGGATGTAACTGGACTACATGCTGGACCTGCGGGACAGTGGACACCACCTCTACCTTCCACCATTGGGCGTGAACCCATGGTCTGGAAGTGCTTGAAGAAAGTGGTGATAAATGTTGAGGCATATTTCCTAAACGACAAATAGGGGATGAGGAGGCCTGCGTAGCCCAAGGGCCAGCCTGGAGGGGCACGGCAAGCATACCTACTGTTAGAGTCTGGGTCTCCTGCCCTCCAAGTGTATCTTTGTTGAGTTAGGCCATTCAAAGGGCCCAGCTTGTTCTTTCCTTTACCAAAGCTCTGGGGTTTGTAACAAACTGTTCAAAACTAGTTACCACTGGCCTCTATGTTTCGAGTGCTTTCTCTTTGTTATCCTACTCAGTCTTTCAGCAACCCTGCCAGAGTTATTATTGCCCCTAATTTCCTTCATGAGGAAGCCAGGGGTCAGAGAGGTTAGGCAACCTGTCCAAGGCCACACACATCAGGAAATTGGGCAGCTGGCCAATCTTTTAGCATTTTTGCTACTATGTCTTTGTGAGGTCATACAGGTGTGAGATGTGTGTGTGTGTGTGTGTGTGTGTGTGTGTGTGTGTGTGTGTTGGCTGAAGAGGCTTCCTGACTTAGTTTTACTTCCTGTTTCATGCTCCATCAGGGGACTACAGGGGACAGGGCAAATTCTCTATGAGACCTCTCTGCCATACCTCAACGGGGGCTGGGTTTGCCTGCATTTATAAATTGGTAAAGCTCTGAGCTAGAACCTGAACAGATACTGGAAGCAGGGGTTCCAAGTCAGTGTTTCCCAACTGTGTGGGCAAGGCTGGCAGTCATTGGGTGCTAGGAACTTGTTGAAAATGCACACTCTTAGGGTTCCCGTCCAGTATTGCTGAGTCAGAGATGTGGGTGGGGCCCAGTGAGCTGTGTTTTAGCAAGCCTTTCACAGCTCCGGTGTGAACATGATATAGGTAGAGGAGAGAAGCCCCACAAAGAACTGGCAGCTTGTGTCTTCTTTGTGAATTGACACACTCAGGACCCGCTGCTTTTTAGTTTCCAAAGGAGCTCTTGTAATCTTCCCCAAGTCTCTAAGCAACAGGCATCCTGCCACCTTCTCAACCAGTATGCCGACATCTCTGGCTGAGCATAGCAGTATTGTTGGGCACACATAGCCTCCCTTAGAACCCTCCCTCCCTTCAACCTTTCTCCCAAGCTAGTCAGGGCTCCCCTGGAAAGAGAAAAGAGAAGGATGGGAAACTTCACCTGCTCCTTCAAATCCTTCCCCAGCATTCTCTCCTTCCTGTCAGCAGCACCTGCAGAACAAGTTCCCTCTTCCCCAGATGAGCTCACCTGGCATGAAAGGAGACAGGCGATACAGGAAGGAGGAGGGCGCTTGGAGCTCAGTGGCTGCTTTCTACAGGATACCCAGTGGGGCAGCCTCAGGGGCCGCCTCGGGGGCCCTTCTCTCTTCTCAGCTGCATATGGAAACTCTTGGGACTAGCCCAGGGCACAAGACATTGGCCCCATGGATCCACTGGAAGGTGAGGGGTGAGATTTAGAAGGACTTCTATGCAGGCCTATCTTTAACCCCAGCCATAGCCCTGCTCTCAGGTTCCTGGTAGAGAAATTGGGGGACTCTCTTGTCTAGCTTGCCAGAGGGGCTGGCAGTGACAGAATAGGACATGAAGATGGGGACTAGCTAGGCCCCCCAGATATAAATATACACATATCTAACAGATTGTGAGAGTGGGCTTCTGTCCAAAGCATATTGGCAAGCACTCGGTCCACTGATTCTCTACGGTTTGTGGCATCTTGGGGGGTCTACTGCTGTCTCACTAGGAGCCACAAATTCTTTCTGTTCATTTCCCTCCCCACCCCCAATCTCTCCCCCCACCATCTTCCTTCTTTTTGTTTGTTTGGTTCTATTTTTGAGATAAGGGCTTCCATATAGCCTAAACTGGCTTTGAACCTGCTGTGTATTCCATACTGAACTTGAACATACAATTCTCCTACCTCAGTCTCTTGAGTGCTGAGATTACAGGCCTCTGCCACCAGGACTGGGCACAGGCCCTTTGAAAAGGAGTTTTTTTTTTAATGCTTTTACTTCAATAGTAAAGGTACTTGTTCTCCTAAAGACAACTCTGATTTGCAATTGAAAGGCATTTTCATAGCTGGCATTCAGTTGGAGGGTGTTTCTCAAGTGGGAGCATGCAGATCTGTACTGGTTTGTAATTGTCAAGAGATATCTATTCAGAAGTTGGCTCTCCAGGAATTTCTGTCCTATAAACTAGCTTTGGAGGACTGGCCCCAGTGCTGCCAGGTTTCACCAGAGGACGCTAAGGCCCAGAGACAGTCGAGTAGTTACCTGAGGTTTTCCAACACATCCAGAGAGTGGACACTGTAAGGCCAGGCTCCTTCAGGCCAGCCTAGGAATCATCTCACTGCACTCTGAAGGGTTATCTTGGTCTGTTTTCTGCTGCTATAGCAAAGCACTTAACACTGGATGATGGTAAGTGGACAGAAATTAATTACTGTGTGATTTGGAATGTCTGGGAAGTATAAAAGCAGGGCGCAGGCGTCTGGAGAGGGCTTGCACACTCTGTCATCTCTTGGTAAAGGCAGAAGGGCAAGAAAGGGCAGGAATGAGAGAGCAAGAGGACGCCAAGCTCACTTTTATAACAAGCCGATCTAGACACACCTACTCCTGTGATGACGGCACAAATCCATCCATGAGGACCGAGTGTAAATGACTTTCTTCTTAGGGTCAATCTCCTAGCAGTGTTGAATTGAGGATGTCGTTCTCAACACATGAACTTTTGGTGATATTCAAACAGTTGCAAGGGGGAAGGTTAAATCTGGGCAGAATGCAGTATGGGTGGCCGAGGCAATGCCACCACTATACATTTTCCTACTTTCCAGGACTGTGTGTATTTGTTTGACTTTTGTTGGTGCGACAAAATACCCGACCAAAAAAAAAATTCTAGTAAGAGAGGGAGGATTTAATTTGGCTCATTGTTTTAGAGAGGATAGTCCTTAGTCCTTGCTTCTGTTGACTCTGGGTTCAGGAAGAGGCAGAAACTCATGAAGGTGGGAGTTCATACAATGGCTCCATACCTCGGGGAAGACAAGAAACAGACAGAAGGGTGTCAAAAACAAAATATGCAGAAGGACTCACTCCTAGTGACCTAATTCCATTACTGTGTCTCCACTTCCTTAAGATTTTAGCACCTACCAAAACAATGCCACTAGCTACAGTCCAAGTCTTCAATACTTGAGTCTCTTACACAACTCTTTATATTCAAACTATAACAGACTGTACACACTACTAGAATATCTTATGAAGAGAGCCAGAGGACAACTAGGATAGCTACGATTAAGACCTTTTTCATTGTGACCACTGTGAGGTATGGTGCTTTTTGGTGGTGATGTGGGGAATGGGTAGGGTTCAAAGAATGACCTGTGATTGCTTTCAGTTTGAAATGAATGAGTTTATTGCAAATATGGCAAGCAAAAATAAAAATGGCAAGTAGCTGGTAGACAGACAGATGACTATCACCATCAAATCAAGTGTGAACAACTGGAATCGCTCAATTGAGAGAGCAAGTAAAAGGGACATCATCAAATTCAGGGCTTCCAACACCTAGCAGAACTTGACTCGGAAGGAAGCAGCCGTGCTACAGTGCCTGACTGGGAGTCTCTCCATTGATTGGCTTTTGGCTTCTAGTTCCCACTGCAGCCATATTTCCCTCGTGAGATAAACAGTAGTGGCCTGTGTTTAATGGTTTACCTTCCAGCTGTTTTCAAGGGTGTGGCGATTTTACTCATTGGCTGCTTTCATGTCCTTTCTCCCCATTACGGAATGGGGGGGTGCAGCTTGCCTCAGGACAAGGCGTTTTGGAAGACACTGAAAATAAGCATGCTGGAGTTTGGGACAAGTGAGCCCTTTTTGCTTTCAGATTCTGCTTTTAACAAACTTAAAAAGTACATGGCAATTTTATTAATAGCATATCTACTATATATCCACTCTGACCTGGCAGTAAAGGATGGTGATAAGCAAACCTTAAAAATAATGGCGTGTCTCTCAAGTCTCCAATGTGGATGTTTGCACCTATAATGACATTGAACGTACATGGACCATTTACTACAAAATACCAGGCACTTCACAATTGGGATGGCAAGATGTGACTGAGGAAGGCATGGCTACATTTTGTAGATTGTGAAAGTGGGAGCAAAGGTCAAGTCCATTGGTTGTAGATGGGAGAACCCAGCATATTCATTCTTGAGCTCACTTTCTTTACATTCCTTACGTTCCTGTGATTTTCACATTAGTCCTGGAAAGGAGCCAGAATGCATCATCTGTCCCCGTGCATAGGAGAGGAAGCTGTTACTCAGAGAGGGGAGCAATGAGATCACAGGGTCTGTCCAGATCCTGTGACATTATTCCTACTCTGTCCCCGACACCATCCCATCAAAGAGTCAAGGCCAGGACATTTTTGAAGATGTTTTTGTATGTCAGGAACACGTTTGTCAAAGGTTAGTGATGGTGGGAAGTTTGTAGAGCTCACAAACTGGTCAGGGACTAATATCTCTAGTTGGTGGTTCCCCATGTAATATTCATCTCCATACACTCCCAGGAAAACATGTTTTCTACACCCTCTGAACATGTTCATCAATTTGCTAGATTGGGAATCATCTATGTTGGGAAGAACAATTTGGGAATCCATTTCCATCTCTCCCCACTATGTTTAGTAAGCAATGTTGCTCTGACCTTTGAAATCTTACCTGTGGTTCTAAGACAGTTGTCCCCCACAGCAAGTGAATCGAGATGGAAATGTTTCCGTTTGCTAGCTTTGGCTTCTGGAAGTTTGGGAAACCTTTCAATGCAATGCCATCTGCTCTTCAACTGTGTTGGCTTCACATTTTTTAAAGGAAATTTTGCCAGCGATGCCAACTTCAACTTTAGCTCGCATGTTTGTCGATGTCAATATATACCCTCTTTCATTGTAAGCCTCTTTGGCTGAGCATCTTCTCATGATGGACAGGGGCCATCCCTGGAGATGCTGCTTGCTGGCAGAACTGGGGTATGATTTCAGAGACAAGCTAGGACTGAGCACTGTCCTTGAAAACATTGGTGAGGCAAATGCCATACAGAGGACCTGTGCCTGTACAGCAGATAGTAGGAAAGCATATAACAAAATGCAGAACCAAGGGCTGGGCAGAATTGTGGTGCAAGCAATAGGTCTCAAGTTCAAATCCACAGAACTCAAGAGAAAAAAAGTAAAGCTGGAAATGGTGGTACACAACTGTAATCCCAGGACTGGGAAGATGGAGAGAAGAGGATCCTTGGGGACTTGTGTTTAGTGCCTTGGGGTTTAGTGTCTCCAAAACAAGGTGGATCACTAACAAATGTTTTGTGGTAAAGGTGCTTGCCAATTCTTACGACCCAATTCAATTCCCAGAACCCATATGGTAGAAGGAGAGAACCAACTCCTGCAAGTTTTCATCTGACCCCCTCCACAAGTACAGTGGTGTGAATGCACACACACACACACACACACACACACACAAATACACATATACACACAAACACACACACTCACACACACAAACACACACACACAAACACACACACTCACACATACACACACAAATACACACACACAAACACACACACTCACACATACACACACAAATACACACAAACACACACACTCACACATACACACACAAATACACACACAAACACACACACTCACACATACACACACAAATACACACACACACACACAAATACACACACACACACACACACACACACACACAGAACCAGAGAGACAGAGACAGAGATACAGAGGTGGGAAGTAGAGAGATGCGTATTCATTGAAGGTCACTTTGAGGTTGAACTTGTGGATCCTGCCATGAATCCTTAGGCTTACTCTCTAAAGCATTAAATAACCGGGCTCCTGTGCCTTCTCTGCTTACAGTCACTCTATTTGCCAAGAAGCCCAGGAAGGGAGATGGGGAGCTCTAGTCTCTGTCAACAGAGAAATGATGAGTCTAAAGTCACAGACAGTAAATTGAGACCAGTGGGAGAGCTGGGCAGCAAACTTCAGAGAGTAGAAACAATGGTCCCACACCTATTTTCTGGACTGATCAGCTGCAACTGACGGTCAGTAAGGCAGAATTCCATCACTTGAGAGGCAGTAGACACAAAGGTTTGAGCCAAAAAGAGTGGGTCCAAATTCCAACTCTACTGTTTGGTGGCCCTATAGCTTTCAGCCTCAGCCTCCAACTTTCAGGAGACACAGCCGCATCACCTACAAATATGGTCACTGAGTATCCCACTGTTACCATCACCATACTGAAGGTGCATAAAATGTCAGGTTCAAATGTGTATCTGACACATATATGGTCTTGTCACATATTACTTTTTTTTAGATAAAGCTTCACTACGTAACCTAGGCTGACCTTGAACTCAAAATATTCCTGACCCAGATGCCCAAGCATTGAGCTTTGCAAGTATATGCCACCATATCTTACCTCATACTTTATTTCGACATAAGCAATCTTATAACCCATGTTATAAGGGGATAGAGAGATTATAAGGGAATAGATGAGGAAAGGGAATAGAGAGATTATATGACGTGGCCACACAGAAGACAATGAGGGCAGAATTTGAGCATGGGCGTGCTGGACCCAGAGCCTTTGCTTCTCTTTACTGTGTGGTAAGGCCTCACACCAGTGAGATGGTCATCTGGGTCAAATGCCTAGCGAGCACCCAGTCTCATAATACCGTGGCTGTCAAGGGTATTTCAGATGTAGCAGGAGAGCACAGGGAGAAGAGAGGCTGTGTCCAACCTCCTGAGTGGTTCTACCCCCAAACTTAGTACTTCTCTAGTGGGTATAGCCTTTGAGCTCTGTACTTTTTATTCTCCCTTTCTCTACTCCCAGGGCAGGGTAGACCTTTTCTGCCCCTCCATACAGCCTGTCTGGGCCAGTGTGCCTCCCCAGCCCGGGTGAGACATTAAAAATTGAAACCTCCTTTGAAGAGAAAACAGTTTAATAAATGCCCCATCCATTTTTCATGAGAGGAACAGGGCATGAATGGGGGAGGGAGAAACAAGGTGGAGACAAGCGATAGGAAGGCAGTAGCAGTCTTGGGATTCCCTGATGGGGCTAGTCTCTTCTCTTCTCTCCCTCCACCTTGTCAGGAGGGCCTCTGCAGGCCTTTCTCTTGGGATTACCTCTCTGCCTTCTTCCAAGAAGAACCTGGCTGCATTTCCACAGACAAAGAGAGTACTAGGTGACCTATGACCTATGGGACATGCCTTCACACCAGAGTAAGATGAGGCCTGTCACTTGATTCCTGGCCACTCATGATGCAGCACAGGGGTAGAGACCCTTGCCTAGACACTGGGTAAGTGCTAAGCCTCCTGAAGAAGCCTAGCAGAGAAGTTTGGGCAAGAGGGACTCAAAGCAAGTCTATTTCAAACCCAGGGTCCCATTCTTTGGATCCAGGGGTCTGTCTAATTAGGAGAGACAAAATTAATTTCCTCTGCCCTTTCTTTTCTCTCCCACCTCTTCCATGAAAGATTCATCCATGAAAGAGATCCCTCAGCCTGACCCTGGCAGGAAATATATGTACCCAGATTTAACAGAAAGGAATATCTGCCACAAAGCTGTTTGCCGGCATGCTACTCTTCTGTGTGCGCCTGTGTTTCTCTGCCTTTCTCTCTTTATCTCTCGGTCTCTCTCTGTCTCTTCCCCCCCCTCGTGTGTGTGTGTGTGTGTGTGTGTGTGTGTGTGTGCGTGTGTGCGCGCGCGCGCGTACTCTGAGATATGAGTAGATGCCCCTATTTGAGAACAAACATTCCTATCACTCCCTGCTGTGAACACACACAAGCCATCCCCGTGCACACACTAAAGGGCAGATGGGATGGGTAAGGTGTATGAAAGGCCATGGTGGGAAGAGAGGAAAGGAAGACAAGTACCAGAGAACTGACCAAGTTCAAGAGCTTGAAAGGCTGACAGTACTGACTAAGCCACTTCCAGCCACATAGCTGTTCCATTTGGGCCCTAGAAACAGAGAAAGGACTTACTTCCAGATCCTGGCCAACTGAGGCAGGCATTGTGATGTGCACATGTCTGTTGGCATACAGGTAGGACTCCTACTTCCTTAGTGTGGTCAAGAGTGGCCTTGGGGGACTTCCTTTGGGAAGGAGCTGAGAAGCTCCTTAATAGAGGCTCTTCTTGCTTGGGAGACCAGCTTTCAATTAAAAACCCCAGCTCAGTGTCAACAGAACACTATTTGCATCTCTCTCTGACATGGAAGCCAGGGTCCAGCCTAGGAGAGGATTTGGGGCACTGTAGGGGATCTTATTCAGACTCCAAACTGTGTTTATTCCTGTTATTCTTGCACCCATCCATCCAACACGTATTTTTTGATCCTCAGTTTTATCCTGCCAAACAGGCAGGTAGGGCCTTAGTCCCCAAGACCACTAAGTCTAGTGCATTCTTGGCTCCTCCTCCTTTTCTTTCTCTTGGTTTGTTGCAGTACTGAAGATTGAATCTAGGGCCTGCTGCGTGCATGCTAGTCAACTGTCCTTCCGCTGACCTGGGACCCCAATCCCCATCCTTGATTTGTTTTTAATACAGGGTATGATGTATAGCCTAGGCTGGCTTTGAATGTGAAAGCCTCCAGTGAGTTCTGAGCATGTGACCACACCCATCATTTTTGACCTTTTACAACTTCACATAGCCTAGCTCCCTTGTGCCCCACTAAGTCCGGTGGATTCAGACCAGGAAGTCAGAAGGCATGGATCCTTACTTTCCTTCACCTGTGGCTCCAGGCAACTCATTGTCTGAGTGAGGTTTCTATTTTCTCAGTTATAGGACAAGAGGCAGAACTAAGACAGGCTCAAGACAGTCATTCTTCTGTGGTGACTGTTGCTTCTGAACACACAATGGAAGAAGTTAGAAATGATCATCTCTGTGGAGACTTTCCCTTGTTAGTGGCTCTATGTGGCCTTGGGCAACCGATAGCATCTCTGTAACCTCGGTTTATCCTCCTGTGGAAAAGTCCAAGAAAACTGCCTCTCCCTCATAAGGTCTGGGAAGGCATTGATAGTGGCTGTTCACCTAAGTGGAAATCCTGGCCCAGTGTATATAGGCAGCATGAGGCCTTTCTCAGTCCATTTGTTCTGTTGTAACAGAATACTAGACTGAGCGTTTGTAAAGAAGCAAGAGATCCACTCCTTACAGTTGTAGAGGCTGAAAGGTCCCGAGGTCCAGGCCTGTATCTGATAAGGACCTTTTGGCAGCATCATCTCATAGCAGTCAGCAGAAGGACAAGAAACCTTGTGACAGAGGCTGAGAGGGGAGGCTGAAGTTCTCCATTCAGAATCTACTGCTAGGATAACCCGCTCTTGTGAGTAATCCAGGTAGAGAGGCTATACCAGGTGTGTGCTTTAACAGTCTCCTCCCTGCCCCCTGAATCCAACGTGGGGCCCTCCCAGTGGCATCCTATGTGGATGTCAGGGGTAAAGAAGAGCTGCTTTGCAGCCGAGTGTTAGCAAGACAGGTGGGAAGGTCAGGGCATTGTGGGTGCATGGTGGTCCCTCTTTCCTGCTTTCTGTTCTCCGTTCTCCATTGTCCTCTTTTTTCCCCACTCAGGGGATGGAGTAGCCTCAAGTCCCAGCTAGCCCATCCCCCAGGAGACCACACTCCAATAATCATCTCCCCTCTGTTGGCTCCTTGCCCTGAGCCAAATGCTTTCTAGTTTCTACCATGTGAAAGAATCTTTTTCTCTGCTGCAGCTAGGCTAAGCTGCCCCATTGAGTTCCTTCCCTCTTCCTGTTTGCCTACCCTCTCACAGCCAAGCCTCCCTAGCTAGTGTCTATACTCCCTGCCTCCTGCTGGGCCTGCCTCCCACTCCCTGCTGTCATTGTGAGAAGCAGCCATGTCTGGAGGACTGAAGGTCATCTCCTCCCCTCTAGGCCTAGGCCTTGACAACCACCACCTGGTGTTTGGACATGTGTGCATGGCCATCATCTGTGTAGGCCTCATTCCTAGGTTTCTTCCTGTTTCTCTGCTAGTGTTTCCTGAGCATCTTCGTGCCTGGCCTCTAACTCCTATTGTTCCCTTTCCTGGATTTCCTGGATTGCTTGTTGATGAACTTTCTCCTCGTGATGTTAGCCCCCTCTTAAAATACAGGAAGAATAGACCTGTGTGCTGGGCCAGAAGGGACATTTTATGTCTTCCTTCCGTGGGAAGAGGTAAGCAGCTAAAAGAAGAGGTCAGAAGGCAAGAATGGTGGCTCACTTTGGCAATCCCAGTCCTGAGGAGGGAGACTTTCTGAAGCAACCTGGGATACACTGGGGGATTGTCTCAAACAAACAAACAAACAAACAAACAAACAAACAAACCAAAGTAGATAGGTAGACGTCCTAACCAGCTGGTGAGAGTTCCTAAGTTCCCCCTGAGCTCCCTCTATTCTGCTTGGTTAGTACTCATCTTCCAACATCTTTTGAGTGCTTACTATCTGTTGGGGAAAACAGCAAGACAGAGGTGGCTGGAATTAATGCTAAGTAATCCAGATGGCCATGTTAAGGGTGAGCAGGATTAGCAGGCAATACCAGATGACTCCAAGTTCTGGAAGCCATGAGCAAGACTTGGGGTTTTATTCAGAGTTTAAAAAGAAGTGGGTTTTTTATTTGTTTGTTTGTTGCAGTCACCTCCTGGATTTGGTGGCCTGTGCTGTAATTACAGCATTTGGGAGACTGAGGCAACAGGACTGCATATTCCAAGTCAGTCCATGATAGTGATATATACATATATACTTTGTACATTTGCATATGCATATATATCAAGATTCTGTCTCAAAAAGAAAAGCCAACAGAGCAAACACATTCCAAAAGGTCTCCCCCTTCCTAGTCATACTCTATTACACTCCCAGGGTTTATCTCCTTCCACCACTCACCACTAGCTGAAGGTATCTTGTCCACTTAACTTATGTATGTGCTACATTATACACTATACTACATTGTGAGCTCCATGAACGCAGGAGCTGGTCTTGGTTTTGTTCACTTCTATACCCTCAGAAACTAGAACAGTGTGTGGCACATAGTAGATGTTCACTAAATCTTTATGGATTAAACAGATAAGCGCATTCCCATAAGAGTAGTAGAGTAAGGGACCTGGGTGGAGAGGAGAGGGGGAGGGGAAAAGGGGAACATGATCAGGTATTGGGGGTTGGGGGGAGACAGGAGAGAAGCCCAAAGGGCCAGCAGAATGACTAGAAATATGCAACCTCAGGGGTGCGGGGGGACCCACTAGAAAATACCAGAGACTTGGGCGGGGATTAGAGACTCTCAGGACTCAAAGGGACCTTAGATGAAATGCCCTACAGTGGGAAGAGGGAATTGTAGAATCCACCTCCAGTAGACAGACAGGGCATCAAGTGAGGGATGGTGTTGCCATCCCACAGTCAAAAATTCTGACCCATAATTATTCTTGTTTAAAAGAACTGAAGATACAGAAATGGAGAAGAGACTGAGAGAAATGTGACCCAGTGACAGGCACAAATTGAGATCCATATCAAGGGGAGGCTCCAAGGCCTGACACTATTACTGATGCTATGGTGTGCTTACAGACAGGAGCCTAGCATGACTGCCCTCCGAGAGGCCCAACAATCATCTGACTGAGACAGACGCAGATACTTACACCCAACCAATGGACAGAAGCTGCTGACCCCTGTGGTTGATTTAGAGAAAAGCTGGAGGAAGCTGCGGAGGAAGGTGACCCTGTAGAAAGACTAGCAGTCTCAACTAACCCAGACCCCTGAGATCTCTCACACAGTGAGCCACCAACCAGAAGCATACATGAGCTGCTCTGAGGCCCCCGAACATATACAGCAGAGCACTGCCTGCTCTGGCCTCAGTGAGAGAAGATGCACTTAACCCTCAAGAGACTTGAGGTCCCAGGGAGTGGGGAGGCCTGGTAGGGGTTGGGGAGAGGACATCCTCTTGGAGAATGGGGGGAAGAGGAATGGGATGAGGAACTGTGGGAGGAAAGACCGGGAGGGTCAACATCTGAACTGTAAAATAATAAAAGTAATAATAATAAACAAGAGTAGTAGAGTAGTAGTTGTTTGGTTTCAACCACAGGAAACTGAGGCCGAGGCTTTCTGTCACTCTAAGAACACATGCCTACAGAGTGGTGTACGTAGGACATCTCCAGCTCGATTTGATTCCAAAGTTCATGCAGCACCTATCCTGTTTGGAAGTACTGTCTAGAATGGGCTGCATTTGGAATCCACTCTATCATGTCCTTGTTAGGAGAAAAGTTCTTAAGTAACTTCTACCCCCCAGATCTGGGCATAATAACCACGGATTTCTTGCAGGAATGTTCTGAGGATTCCCTATGGGAGTATACACTGAAGCCTTTTTATCCACACTATCTCTGTGCACTTATACAAGGGATTAATAACCTCTTAGGTCCTCAGCCTTCTTATCTGAATGATGGGTGGGGGCTGAGAAGGGGCTGAGAACTCAGAGTGGGATACTCTAATTTCTGAGGATCTTTCTGGAATGTCTTTCCAGTACTGCAATTACAAGATTCTTTGGTCTTCAACACTGGTTAGAGTGAGTTGGATTGAAATGTTCTAAATTATGAGCATTGTGAATGCAGGGGCCTCTACTCTGGCCATCAAAGCTCTGGCTCTGTAGATGTGGGAGGGCCTTTTTGAAGTTTGAGGGAGGTAAATTGAGGACAAATCAAAGGAAGTCCTTCTTCACCCCAACTTAATGAGCTTATGGCTTTCATTACACACAGGAATGGTCCAGGCAGGAAACAGGAATGACTTTGGATGAAATGATAAATGCCAGAGACACGGATGGCTCAGAGCAGGAGCTGGCCCTGCTGACCTCTAAGGTCAATGGCAGGGAAGTGGCCTCTTAGGGCCCAATCAGAGACCAGCCCTAGGCTTGCTCAGAGCCAGTCCCCGAGACCATGTACCTGTTCTTTCTCACCTCAAGTTTCACCAGTGTAACCCCTGGCTGAGTGGAGGGAGGCTCAGACAGAACATCTACAATCACCAGAACTGCAGGGTAGGTGGGGGTGGATCTTAGCTCATGACTGCCACCCACCGCTGACTGTGCCAGCCCTCCTCAACTTCTGGGGAACATCTGGCATAAGATCTCTCTCTCTTTCTGGCTCGCCCCACCCACACCTGGTGACACCAGCTGGAAGGAAAGATGTTCTCTTTCACACAACACAGGGCAACAGTCAGTTCAGGTGACCTTGAGAAGTTACTAGGGTTCCAGCCTGGTTCTTTCCTTTTAACCCCATAGAAACCCCTCTATTTCTACTATTCCTGTCCTCCATCTTCCAAAAGCCAGTCCTGCAGGGTCCTGCTCTCAGCTGGCTGTCAACGGAGGTGTTAGCTGTCAGCTGAGGTGTTAGCTGTCAACTAAGGTGTTAACTGATATCTAAGGTGTTAGCTGATAACTAAGGTGTTAGCTGACAACTAAGGTGTTAGCTGATAAGGCTTAACACCCCCATGGGGGATGCGCATTTTAATGGGGGGATTGCAGAAAAGGAATGGTCTTCAAGACTCAAATCATATATGCCTCATTGGAAGAATAGTAGGCAATCATGCCATTTATGGGTGGAAATGTGGGGAGTCTCCCCTGAATCGTGCCATTTAAATAATCAGTTATTCATAAGGTCACCCCCACCCCCAACATACACAAGGGAATGCACACATATCTATCACTTTTGCAAAAAGGGGGTTTGAATTGTGTATACATAGGTATACAATTTTATGACTTGTGAAAATAACAACAAACACCTCCATAGCTCTCACCCTCATGACAGGCACTGTTGTAAACACTTTACATATATTCTTACTTCATCTTCCCATCAGCCTTAGGAAGTATGCACGATTACCATTCCTAGTTTACAGTTGAGGAATGCCAGGCTCTGAGAGGTGAGGTAAGGTGCAGCCGGGGGCCACCCAGCTAGAAAATGTCAGAGTCAGGCCATATAAAGAGCCAAGATGGCCCCAGTGTCGACAGTGTTCACAACTAGAGCATCCTCTCCTCACCCAGTTGTAATCAGGGCAGGCTTCTGTCTCTGTACTGTGTCCTTATCCTGGAAGTGGATGGTGTTTGTTTTCAGGCCTCCATTACAGGTCCAGGCAGAGAGGCCTCTGCAGGTGAAAAGAAGAGGTGCATTCTGGTCTGCGATAGGCATTCACTGTTAAGTGGAGGGTCTGTGGACCAAGACAGACAGTGCTGTCTACTGTAGGGGCTGATGCAGATATCATGGTGGGCTGAAGACCCATACCTGGGAGTCATTACTTGTGTCACATAACAGGCTCCTACGGTTCTTGCTACTTTTTAGGGACTCAACCATAATGCCTCTTGTGGCTGCCCTTTGTAGAGCCCCGCAATCTACTTCCAAACCACAGGAGTTCATCTCTGGCTACTAGAGAAGAACCAAGTCGCAGGGAACACAGATAGGGAGAAATGGAATGGTATTAGAGAGAACAGCTATGTAAGGATGGGACTTGAGGGGAGGCTTCCTGACTAGGGCTTCTGCCAAATCAGAGCAGTGTGTGTGTGAGAGAGAGATGGGGGAGAGGAGAGAGGGAGAGGGAGAAGGATAGAGGGAAAGGGAGAGGAGAGAGAGGGAAGACAGGAGGATCTTTTTTCTAGGAGAGGAGCCTGGGAAATGAGGTTTGCAGAGAGACCCCAAGGCTAGCCATCTTTTCCTATGGGTACTTAAGATCTACCAACCTGGTTTTCAGGCCAGAGATACATGATTACATGGACCCTGTCATGAAAGTGGCTTAGCTTGCCGTATGAGGAAGGTGAGGAAAGGTTATCTGGGGAGAGAGACATGGACAGCTACAGGGCCCTGGCCCCAGATCATGCAGTAGCCTAGGATGGGCCATGGCTCTGAACAAAAAGAGAAAGGCCTAGAATTCAGAGCCACTGTGGATTCGATTTTTCAGAGGTCACAGGGGCAGGGAAAGCCTGTGGCTCCACTTCTTGTCTCTGGGCCCAAGTTCCTGGTTAGGAGGACTAGCTAACGGTGAGATTTAGCATATGGAAGACAGGAGAAAAATTGGAGCTGGGAATAGAAACTGGTTTTATTTGTTTGCTTTTCATTTCACTTTTACACATAACTTTTTACTGCTTTTTCTTATTACAAAAGCTATCCATGGTTTATTCAATAAAAGTACCAACGGTGTTGACATACAAAAAAATGATACCAATCATTTACATAGTCTGGCTCCAGATAACTAGTAGTAGCGTTTGGGCATATTCCCACCTGTTCCTCCCACCCCCTTATGTATTTGCAATTTTGGTTTTATAGACTAGTCTTTAAGGTAGATTGGAATCATTTTTTCTGATGTGAAATATAATCTATAAATTCTTTTTGTTACAAAGTATTCAATACAATGAAGAAATGGGAATTTTTGTACTCAATTCCCTGTTATTAAAATTTCCCTGCTATGGGTTGAGAAGATGGCTCAGAAGGCAAAGCACTTACTGTAGAAACGTGAGTCTGAGTTTCTACCCACAGAAGGCTAGAAACAGTAGCCCATCTCCACAATCCTGGTATGCTTACAGAAAGATGGGAGGCAGGAGACAAGAGAATCCCCAGAAGTGCCTGAGCCAGGTAACTTGGCATACAGAACTGAATGAGAGACCCTGCCTCAAACAAGATGGACGTGAGGACCAATCTCCAAACGTGTGTACTATAGCGTGAATGCACACACACACACACAGACTTCCTGGTGTAATTACGGTAACAGGTGTCTTTATGGCCAGTAACATAGAGGTTTGGAAGTTGTCATTTTGTTCCTCCTGACCTCTCCCTTTGCAAGGTGACTCTGGAGGCAGGGTGTTGGGTGCCCTGCTAGAGGAGGGCAGTGGTGTCTGGAGCAAGCCCTTTCTCTTCTGGAGCCTGTCTTACAGTGCACAGCAGAGAGGCTGGGTCTACATGAAGTCCAAGCGCTCTCACAGTGCAGTGTGCTTCCAGTCCATTCGCTTTAGCATATTTCTCCAGCATCCATTTTCTCACTACCTGTTTCCTTTTGTCAGTTTCTCCTGTTTCCCTTCTCACCCACGCTTGACTCCCCCCCCCCGCCCACTTCCCCGTGGGTCAGCCAATGGCATGGGCATTTCTCAGTTGACCCAATGAGCCCGAAGAAAGCATAGATCCCAGGGGCCTGAGCAGTTATAACTTTCATGGCCACAATGGCACGGGGTTTTTAGCACCAGTGTTCAGGCAACTGGGCAGGTGACCAAGATGGTCACAATGTAAAAAAAAAAAAACTGGGGAAAGGAAGGGAAAGTGGAGGCTGTCTGGGCTCATCCTGACTTTCTCAAAAAAGACATGGTGTCAGGCCTAGAAAAGTCATGGGATCAGAGATTCTGGATTAAAGTTCATCGCCAGTATCTTCAGACAGCTTCCATGTGTCGGAGGACCAGTTCTGTCTCCAAAAATGAGTTCTTTGCACAAAGCCTTCCCTCTTTGAGGTAATTAAAACTCATGACTTTAAAGAAAACAAAGGTTTATTTCCAGTACATATTGTCCCCAAACCCCACCTCCGTCCTCTCCTATACAGCTATGCACACACTCGAACATGTCCCAACTCTGGTGATGGACTCCACTGATGGCACAACCTTGGCAAATTCACCCTGGTGTCATGCAGGGCTGCGCCATGCTGTCCACGCATTCTTCTGAAGCCTTCTGAGCATCTTCTGCTCACTGCATAGTTCTCTGGGATAAGTAAGCAGTTGCTTGGGCTGGGGACGAGTTGAGGCTTCTGCAGGGGACTCAGCAAGGGCTACAGCCTAGAGCTGCTGCCTGGAGCCCCCTGGAAGTGCTGAAGGACTCCACGTGTGGAGCAATGCAGGCACCATTGGAGAGGGGAGATAATTGACCTCATAATTGACCTAATTAGTAAGTGGCTGTGTGGAGAGCCCTTGGGGATGCTGGGCCTGCAGGTGGCGTAAAGGCCAGGCAGAAATGCAGAGACTGGGAGAGCGGAAGCCTGAGAAATTGCCAGCAAGTGGGATAGGGAGCAGGACAGACATGGGAGCAACAAGCAGAGTGGGGCAAAAGCAATAGGAATGTCATCAACAGGATGGAGTAGCATATAGGAGAGACCTTAAGTACAGAGTGACAGCAGCTGAGGACCTGTGAAAGGAAAGATTGGATCTAGGGATGCAGATGGGAGAGAAGCAGGGACTGGTAGCCCAAAGGAAGGTGACAGGGCCTATGAGTGCTGGAAGGAGGCTCAAGAAAAGAATAGGGAAGACCTTGAGGGCATAGAGGCAGAGGCCGTGTGCTCTGGAAGGAAAAGGGATCCACTGGATTAGAAATCAGTGAAGGGAAATGACATAACCTGGAGTTTCTCTGGAGTGGTGAGCCAACGACAGTTAAACAAAAGTTTTGGGCAGTATAGGTGTCTACATGTTCGAGGGCACATGCACAGAGTCCACTTGTGCACAAATGTGCAGTGTTGGCCTATGTCTCTCTGCATCTGTGAGAAGCTCAGCAGTATCCCCGGGAGAGACATGGTTGGGTAGGATTGGAAGTAGGGGCCAGAGTACCTGTATCCTAAACTTTATGGAAGTCTTACTCCTGTATCCTAAAGAGCCCGGTCCTTGGGGCTTCTGTTTTAGGCTGCATTCTTTCAGTGAGGTAGGACATAACAGTGGTTAAGTCTGACAGATCATCATGGAGCTCCATCCCCATGTAGGGAAACAGACACGAGAACAGCTCTGTCTCTGGCAAGGGTTCACTGGCACCAAGAGAAAGGCCCTGTCAAGGAAGGAATTGGTTCCAGTTCCAGGAGTTCACATCCATCAGGACTTTGGTCGGTTTGACTGAAAACTGAGAACATTTGAAGGGACCAAATGCAGATAGGGCCATGTCAGCTGGAGAGAAAAACTGTCTCCAGCCCCAATGTCTGCTGGGATAGAGAGGAGATGGAAATAATGGGCTTTTAGAGGTTCATTGGAACTCAGGGAGACTTAAGATAGTTTGAACCCACTGGCCAAGTCACAGACACAGACACCCTGGAGCACATGCTGGATCCGAGTGCCCATCAGAAGTGGTCGTCAGTGCCCATGCACACAAGCTGATATGTGTGATTATATTCATAAGTACACGTACATCCTGACTCTTGTGCTCCTCATGTGATCACAGCACATTAAAGCAGAACCTCCCAGTCTCATCACCTCATCCTTTGACAGGACCAAGTCCACATTGGAACTACATCCCTGCGTATCTGCATGTGCTGATCATGATCTTGTTCCCTGGGGTCCAGAAGTGCAATATTCCAGAAGAGAGCACATATTATTAGTTTTGCATCTATCTCCTCTCCTCCTTGCTTTGAGAACTCCCTTGGGCCTTGTCTGGCTTGGGAATCACTAGACTTCCGATTAGAGCCTGTTAAGTACTAAAAGTGCTCAATAAATTGTTGAATGAGTACAGCCTTTTAAGTAGAGGGTCCATGGATTGCATGGAAAGCAGCCAGAGGAAGCCAGGTCCTTTTCTCTGAAGGGTGACAAGGACAGCACCCAGGAACCATCTGGAGTCTTGCTATAGCATCAGGACACCCAAGGGCTGCCTTCATCCTCCCCAGGCCTGGGAATACTATATGGGACTGGGGCTTGGAGAAAATGGGGGGGGGGAGAGAAGGAACAGATTACTTTGAGGATTACTTGAGAGACTCAGTGGCCCAAACAGCATGTTCTTGGGGCAGCAACTTCACTGGCTTACTAAGGTTTCAGACCCTCGACAGCAATTCAGTTCCAGGGTTCTATGGAGCCCACAACTGAAGACTGGGTCCTGAGCATTCACTGTGGACACACCCCCTGCATCTCCAGGCTAGTAGACCCAGTCCAGTCAATGGTGGGTATAGAGTATGTAGTGTCCACCCAAATGACGTTCATAGTAAAACTCCTTGTCTTCCTTAGCTGTGTGGCCATAGGCAAGTCAACTAATCTCTCTAAGCTTTAGTTTTGCCATTCGCAAGAGGCACAAGAGTAACACCATTGAAGCATTGATGTGAGTTGGTAGAAACCAGATCTGTTGAGCTGCGCATCGATCTCTGTGGCAGAGCACTTGTCTAGCTTGTGAAAGATCCTGGGTGCAGCCCCCATATCATAAAAGAGAATGTTATATGGAAACACCTTGCAAGCATTCCTGGGTGGATTTAGTCAATCTTTTCTTTCTTTGGAGGCCAGAGGTAAAGAATTCATATAGAAAAAGAGTAGCAACAGCAATGAGCCTCCATTCCAACAAACACCCTGTTGTGACACTCCACGATCAGGGAAGTATTTCTCCCATGAGCTGATTTTACACAGAGTGCGTCCCTAGGGGACAGGCATATGGCAGATGAGTATTTTGGGCAGACAGCAGAACTGGTTGACTTAAGCCAATGGTCATAGCTATGTCCACACAGGGAGTCCTCCTACACGTACTCATAGCACAGAAGGGCCAGGTATCAAAGAAGTTGGAACCTCCTTACTTAGCTGCTAAGCCAAAAAATCTACCCTGGATGTAGTACCCAGCCTGGTCCCCATCCTTCCTACATGGGGCTATTTCAGACAGAAGAGAGCTACCATCTTGGAGTGCAGAGAAGCTAAGAACCTTTTTCTTGGACCCAGATATATCTGTGGTTCTGAGGCTACAGTGCCTCTTCCAGGGCTGGGCTTGTGAGACCTAAAGTTTCCCTACAGGCAAACCTAGACTTCTGGGAGTCAAGCTGGCCAGGCAGATAGCAAAGGGAGCCCCAGTGGACCAGGGCATGCAGGGAGGTGCTGTTTGGGGAGCAGGCTGCCCTCCAGTCTACCCTCCTCTCACGCCCAGTAGTTTATTAAGGGTGATTTGTTAAGCTGTTCCAACCTGTCAGCAGCTACTTCAATGCCTTTACTCCTGCTTGTTTTTTTGGGGGGAGAGGGGGTTCAAAAATGTCAAAAGTTGAGAGGTGAGTTAGAGGGGGTTAGAAATAGACTTCTGGGGGAAGAGGCTGCAGGCCTGACTTCACCTTGAAGCCTTGTTTCAATAGGGTGTCTGAGGGGAGTTCCTGCTCTTGCCCTCAGCTTGGCTCTAGCCTCAGGCAAAAGAGAGGGATGGGGAGGCAGTGATGGTTGGCTTGGGCACAGGCAGGTGGGGTGAGGCTACTAATGAACAAGGCGGAGGACTGGGTCTGAAATGGAGGTAGAGATGAGTGGAGAGTGGTGCAGTCATGGGATACTTGGATGCCTCGCTGGCCTTTGGAGCACATGCCCAGATGTGTAGTTGAGGGAGCGGGAGCATGTGTGGGTGTCACACTGCATCACGGTACTTATGTCCAGCCTTCTTTGTCATTAGTTCATTTCATCTGCTTAACCATGTATGTCATCTACAAGTGGTTTTAAAGGCTCACAGAAGTCAAGTGACTTGTTAGAAGTTACATATATTGAAAGTGGAAGGGCTGAGTTGGGAGCCATATCCAATCAGCCCCAAAGACCTTCAGAGCATCTGGGGCATTTTGAGAAAAACACTGAAAAGCTCCACAGAGGTAGATGACTGGATGAGGGTTGCTGGCTAGTAGTAACCCAGGCCTCTGGCCCTTACTAGGATCTTGACTCCTTGTTCCCACAAGGACTGGGGCTGAGCTATAGGAACATCAAGGGTCCTATTTGTTTAAATGGTCCAAGATTAATCCGATCTATTTTCTCCTTGCCGTGGACAGAAAGTGTGCTAACCAGCCAGGGCCAAGGTCAGGAGCCTGGGAGAACTGAAGCCACCTCGGGTGAGGGAGGCTTGTAGGGGGGAGTTGTTCCTGAGAGGGCCAGGCCCATGGTACCCGACCAGGTGCGGCTTTGAGCAAGACTTGGCAAGAGGAGACAGGTCTGAGGCGAGCCTTGGCTCTTAATCACTGCTCCCTCCCTCTTGCACGCCCTGCCACCCTCCCAGGAGTTGGGCGCCATGGGGGGCTGGGAATGGGAAGGGCCTGCCTGCCACATCCCCTCTTGGCCCTGGCCCTGCCCCATGGACTCTAGGGGAAGCTCATTAGCTGGAGGGGCGCCCTAGCCCTCCCCTCACAGCTTGTCACACAATTAGCCACCCTCTCTGTACAAGTTGCTGTGTAATTATTGGGTCTTGGCGGGCCATGTAATTAGCCTGCCCCAGCCTCCAACCAACTCTCAGGGTCATTAGTGGGCCCACTAGGGGTGGGGGGATCGGGTAGAGCATCTGCATGACAATGTACACATTGTGATGCCTCTGCCTACATCCAGGGCAGAGGGGCAGCTGGTTCCATTGTAGGGCCAGTTCCTGGGCACATCTGCCCCTGGCCAACCCTTGCTCACCACCTCCACCCTGACTAGCCACTCATAGGTTCCAAGCCCTTTCTTTTCTCTCCCTTGAGACCCACAAGCTTCACAAGTGTCTTACAAGGGAGTATTCTGCTCATCCCCACTTCACAGATGTGGCAACTGAGGCTTGTAGTAAGGTCTGGACTCTCCAAACACCATTTAGGGCAGAGGTGGTTCAGCAAAGATTGGAATGGTAGATTTGCCTCATTCAGTCCTTGCCACTTGCACCAGGGCTCTCTTTCCTGCTCTGGGAGGGCTCTTCCAGCCTACCTCTAGCTACCTCAGTCCATCCTTTCAGGAATCCTTAGACAATTTCCTCTGGCCAGCAATTTGGCCCACTCTCCTAAGCCTCGGGAAGAACTGGGGAGATTCCCATGGTAGGTGCGGCTGCCTCAGAAATGGTTCCATCTAGACAGCTGCAACCTTGGAGAGCTTGGGAAACATTCCTGGTTTCCAGATGACCATCCCTTGTTCACAAGATATGATGGCGGAATGGTGGTCAGGAGAAGAGATGAGAAAAGGGCCCCTGGATGCTGAAGTCAGATGTCAAGGTGTCACAGGACCTTGATTTGTGTACAGAGCCTGCCTGGACATTTTGAGCTATAAGACCTTGAGCAGGTTCTCTATGTCTGAAGTGCCGGGGAATTGCTGGGAAGGTTAAGTGACCCAGCTCTGACCAGTGCCTGCATTGCCTAGTGCAGGGAAGTATGTAAGAAAGCTTCCATCAACTCTTGAGGTCTGAACCCAAGTCTATTTCCCATTTCTCCCAGGGGTGCAAACCAAGTCTCTACTGAGGATCACTATTCTGAAACTCATCCCTCCTGCTAGCCCCTGGAGGCCCCACCCACCTTTCGGCTCCCCCAGAACCTTCTCCCCATTTTGAAGGCAGCATTATTGGAGGCTGCAGGGAAATTAGTTGTTCCCTTGAAACCCCCTGCCCCGCCCTCCCCACCCCCCCTTCCCAGGGCTGGTGACAAGTATGTGGGACTTAATTGGCTGGCATGAAAGGCAGCACTGACATTAATTGGCTACATTTGGCAGGCAGGCCCCCAGTCTCCCCCTCCTCTCTCCAAACCCCTACTGCTTCCCAGGAACCTTATCAATCCCACCATGGGGACCAAGGGCTTCCAGGCCCCTGCCAATTAGGCACTTTTTGCTCCTTTTCTTCCCCTGATGGGGTTTCGTTAGAATTTATGACACTCTATAGGATTGGGGGCAAGGGGGTGGGAAGCAGGAGATGGGGAGGCTGGGAGAGGCCCACTCCTATGGAGAACAGGCAGGGGGAGGGGAGGGTGCGGATGTGAAAAGGACACTTGGGATTAGGCACCAAGCAGGAGGGAGGGAGGTCAGCCACAGGATGGAGGGTGGTGGGGGAAGGGAAGGAGGACTTTGGCCAGGCCAAGAAGACTAATTTAATAGGCACTGTGTGTATACTTGGAGGAAGGTTTGTAAAAGTTTGTGGCAATCTGGTAAAGTGGTTCCAGGCCAGAGCTAGGAGGCCAAAGACATGGCTTTGCTTTCTACCTTTCCTTGCATGCCCTTGGGTAAGTTCCTGGCCCTCTGTGGGACATGAAGAGATTTGGTAGGATGGATGGCTCCCACCCTCAGCAGAGTCCAGGAAGAAAACAACTGGTCAGCCCTATCACCTTAGAGAGCCCACGCTGGCTTTGGCCACTGTGCCATTGGTGATGCAGTGTGTGGTCTTGGCCAACTTCACAGGGACCTGACTCTGTTCTAAGCCTTGCCTTCTTTATCTGTAAAAGGAAGATAACAGGCAGCCGGGGGACATGTGGATTGAAGCTGAGGGGACAAATTGACTTGTTACTCCACTGGATTCTGTGTGTTTTGGAGAAGAAATTTTTTGGTTTGCTTGCTTGAGGGAGTCTTTCTATATAGCCCAGATCTCACAAGCCTCCTGCCTTAACTTTCCAAGATGCTAACTAAATCTCTCAGAGCCTGAGAGGTAGTTGAAAGTTGTGCTAACAGAGCCCACTGAGTTAGATGGTGACAGGGACAAGGGGCCACCTTTCCTTATCCTCTGAAAGCAGCTTGCAGCTACTGTAGCTGCTCAATGGACAATATTTGCAAATGCAAGACTCACTGGTGCATCTGGATATGTACAGTGTCTTTCATGGGTGGGGGGCCTTGGGCATTTTCAGTCTATGCTAGTATTTGATGTTACAGGGAGGATCAGGTATGTCATTCCTACACGCCAGTTGCTGCTTTCACACATGATCATGTATCTCTTCTTCTATGTCCTTTAATATACAGCAAGTTCCCTTTCAGGCTACTTGTGGGCTTTCTATTCTAAGAGTCACCTCTCCTTAAGCAGCTCTCCAGTCTTTATCCTGCCTTCCTTTGGCTCTATGTTCCCAGGCGGTGTTCAGGAATATGCCAGACTGCCTGATCAGGTCAAGCCCCCCATCTTGGTGAGGAACAGCCTGCTTGCTTCTTCTCAAGGTGCCCAGCCCCACCCTCTCCAAACCATGTCCTTTCTGTGGACCAGAATTAGGATTTAGAGAAGACATTGGCCTCCTTTGCCATTTGTCCTCTGACAAGATCATGGCCGCAGGACACCAAGGATGCAAAAGCCATTCCCCTTCCAGCAAAGTCCTGATGCCCACTATGAGCTAGAGAGGGAACACTTTTTTATTTGTTTTCACAAGGAGCGATGCAGACAGCCCCCATATCACTGTGGCATGCCATGACATCACTAGACGTGCTAGTCAAGCAAAACTCATTCTGGTTTGCGTCTTGGTGATTCATTGGCTCACGGCCCTAGAAGGACTGGGCAGCGACACTTGGCACTAAAAGTCTGAGCTTCACTCAGATGGGTCTTAGGCACAATTCACCTGAGCCCCTTTGCCTCCTTGACCAGGCATTTCCTATGCCCCGACTCATGTCTTTTCTCAATTAGGATGCCCCATCCCCCAAACTCTGAGATCACTGTACCTATTATCTTTTTGAGGCTCTGCAATGGTCTGGGATTATTATCAACTCTTGATTTATATTAACTAGGTTAGTTATTACAACAAATCTATAAGGTGTGGACAGATATCGTCCTCTTACAGATAAGGAAACCAAGCCTTAGAACAGAAAGTCACTTGTTCTGAACCATACAGCTAAAATGGAAGACTGGCCTTGAATACAGGCAGACCTAGGTAACATATGCTCTGTGCCTCTTGGCCTTGGGAGCAGCTGAGTCCTTCCTCATCTGGACGCTGTTCCTACAATTTACTCATAAAATGTACCACGGTGAGTAGTTGCCCACCCTTTCTTCTTGGCATTCGTCTTGCTGCCCCTCCAGTTCGTTAGACCCCTCTGCTTTTGAGACGGTGCTCATTTTCTCTCAGGCTCTCCTTGAACTCCTTGTCTTCTTACTCCAGCCTCCCAAGTGCTCAGATGATAGACGTGCACTGCCGTGCTGTACTGCTGGACACTCTGAAGTCCTACATGACGCCTGGCATTCTAAGAACATTGGACCCCCACACAGAATGACTTACATCTGCAACATGGAATCGCCTCTGAACACGCTGGGGATGCCATGGGATGAGAACAAACTATTGGCCATGACTTCTAGCTCCAAATCTCAGAGCGGTACAAATTGTCACCAGGGCTGGGTTTTAACACCTTCAGAGGCGCTAACCTCCAAGTAGACTATTTAGTCCACCCATTTCTTACATCACAGGCCATATATAACTAAAATTGAAAACGATACTAACTCATAAAATGTGAGAACTCAAACACAGCTTTGATTTTTTTCTCCAAGATATTACTTTGATATTATTTGAAATATTTTCTTTCCAAATGTCCTCTCTTTCTATCCGTCCTTCCCTCCCTCCTGCCCACCATGTACACATATACAACTGTTATGCTAGTGCCTTACATGGAACTACCCTTATCATGTTTTTCCCTTCGCTAGTCAAGTGCTCTGTCTCATCTCCTCTTTGATACCACCTTGTTCTCTAGCTCGTGCCTCCTGAAGCCCATGTTCCACCCCGCAGCTTTGCTTGCCCACCGACTGGGAAGAACTTTCAATGAACTGTGTCTCCATCTCTCCTGTGAGCTTTGCTATGCATAGGATGCTCAGTCGGCCTAGCAGCGGTGTCCCCTTTGCAGAACCCCAGGCTTTACTTCAGCCCTGCTTCCACAGAATCCACTGCCCAACAACTTCCCTCAGGTGTTGGGTGCCTCTCTGCTGTCCTAGGGAATCAAACTCGTGTTTCTTAGGCCTTCCTGTGTGTTAGGCAAGCATGCTACCTCTCAGCTACATCTTCGGTCTCCCAGAAGTTTGGGATACATATGAAAGTCAGTTGCTGCTTTGAGCCAGTGTATCTCAAAATGTGGTCCCAGGACTAACAGCATTAACAGCTTCGTGGAATTTGTTGAAAATGCTCATCTTCAGTCCCTATTTTGTTCCCTCACTGAATCTGAAACTCTGGTGGTGTAGTCCAGGAGTCTGTATTTTAAGAAGCCACCCAGCAGACCTTAATGAAAAATGTAGCTGCTACAAGCTGCGCTAAAAGCATAAGTTTGTCCAGCAAAGTTCCAGCTCCAACTTACTTCCGTGTAAATGGGCACCAGGCTGGCTAAGGGGACCAAGTGATCTTGGGCTGCCTGATGTTTTGATTGAGCATCTTCAGCCTGTCTAGGAAACAGAGCCAGGTACTTGGCAGGACTGGTGGCAGGCTGTTATTTATTGAGCAGCCGGAATGTAGTAGGATGGTCAGACATATCCATGGACGTTTCATCATTTAACTTGAGGCCACCCGTGTGCTGACTTAATCACCCTACTGTAAAAGTGAGGAATTGAATGCTCGGAGAGGTCAGGAGCAATGGAGAAGTTATACCCACACCTGTCAGAGTTCACCCAACCTAATGCTTAATGCCTGCTGCCTAGGCTATCACCCCAGAGGTAATGAATGCATGCTTAGTATAGGTCAGACATCTTTGCAATAGCTTTACGAAAGTCCAGTCATTCTGTCCATCTATGACTCTGTTTTATGACAGAATTGAGGTGCTGAGTGTACCTACACAAGGTCTCACCACTAGTTTGTGTGTGGCTCAGAATCCCATTCAAGACAGAGAGGGTCTGGCAGCCTCATTGACAAACTGCATTAATTTGTTGTTTCTTTGAAAGCCAAGTGTGGGTGACATCCTGGGAATAGGATGGTATGCCTGCTGGCCTTAGCAGTTCTAGTCAGAAGGGCTGTGTTTGAGCCCACCGGCTTTCAGCTCCACAGATGAGCATACATCCTTCACTCCTGGGCTGCCTCACCTGGCTGTGGGCTGCTGCTTCTCTGGTTGACTCTTTGGTCCCACAGGCAGTCATCTCCAGTGTAGGCTTTTCTCACCCAACATCTAGCCAGCATGAAGTCATGGAGACATGGACTGGGAGTCACAGATCATGGTGGCCTAAGGGGTTGGAATCCCAGCCGTTGGGTTTCCTGCCTCTACCGGGTTCCTACCTGCCTGGGAGCCTGCACAGTTCCAGCCTGCCGTGGGTAATTGATGCCAGCTTCCTATTCTGACAGGTAGAAATATGAACTGCTAGACAGTTGGACAAGCCCACGTGTCTGCCGGCCTTCATTAGAGTGCCAGAAGTCATGACATGTTCCCAGGTGGCAAGCCCGTGCCATGCATATGCCCCATGAGCCAGCACCCCCAGTCGGCAAGGTATTCTCCCATAATTTCTTCAGACTCTCGAGAGGCAAACCCCCTCCCCAAAGAAACACATCCATGTTTGTTTTCCCCGCCCTGTGCCAGGACAATGTTCTTTTCTGCAGGAGCAACCTCCTTGTATTGGAATGGAAACCTGGAGACTCCTTTAGCAACTTCCAATGGATACTTGGCTTTTGCTTGTCTAGCTGGGCTCCTGTGCCCATGCACAACATCTCTCTCACAGAAAACCTTCCTTGCCAACCCTTACTGTCCCTCAGAACATTCCCTAACTTTACCGAGTGTCCAAGCTTTTTGCATGTTTTGCTGGCCCTATCTCTGTCTAGTCCTGTCCCTAGTCCTGATGAGGTAACTTGTAGCATCTCTAAGTAGGTCAGCCTCAGCTCATGACCTTTAACTCCTCTCAAGGAGGCGCCCTGCTGTGTTTCTACTCTTCTTATATTTCACCCCCACACACATTGTCTTCATGCTTGGCTTCCAGCTTCACTGAAGACTCGGGCTGTGCACCTCACCTCAGTATCTCTGTGCATGTCCTCCCTTCCTCCCTCCCTCTCTCCTCCCCTGTTTGCCTCCTAAGGAGGCATCTCTCCTCCCCTCCATACTCACCCTCTAATGCCATCAATTATGCCCTTCTTTTTGTATTTTCACCTCTCCCCCTTCCTTGAGTGCTATTTCCTCCTCAGCCTATAAGGGTTTTCAGCTCTCCCCAATCCTTCAAAGAGACCCTCCTTTGACCCTGCCTCCCCCTCGGGCTGGGCCTTCTCCTTTCCCTTCCTTTTTCAGTTAGACTCTCAGGCAGGGCTGTCTTTCTCTGTCTCAGCTCTAGGCCTCCCACTCTCGCCTCAGTCTACTTCAGTATAGCCCCCAAACACACACCTCTTGCTGGAAAGTATTCTGTCACAGGCATCGGTGATCCCCTTTGTCACCAAATGGAGTGACCATCCTCACATCTGTCCCTGCCAACTGTCCCTTTTTGCTTGCTCTTCTCCACCCTGCCTTGGCTTTGAGTTCTCTTGTCTTCCTTGCTGCCTCCTGTGGCTCCTTTACTCTTTTTTTCCCAAAGTGCCATCTTTGTTCTATCTGAGGCTATTGGCTTTCTTTTTCTTTTTCCAGAGCAATAATGTCCACTCCAGCCACAGCTTCTGGCTTTTTATTTTCTCTCTAATCTGCTTCCTTCTTTCTAACCCCATTTTCTTTGGTTCATTCAACAAATGGCAATTGAATCCTTTGTAATAGTCATTGTCCTATAGTCTGGGGCAACCACAGTAAACTAGACAGTCAACACGTTTGCCCTAATTACACATCCATTCTGGTGAGGACAATAGAGAAGAAACAAATATGCAAGAAGACAAGGAAGGACTAAGTGGATCACCGTTACAGAGACTAATAGGAGAAATGTATTTTACCTATGATGTTGAGTGAAGGCCTGTATAGGGAGACGATATTTAAACTAGGAGCTGTAAGCTAACCAAATGTCACCAAAGAGACGGAGTGAAGAAAACTGAAGAAAGCACCTTTGAAACAAAGAGAATAGCTACTGCAAAGGCCTTGTGCTAAGGACTGAAATAGATGCCAGTACAGGAGAAACATGGATGAAAGGGAATCATGGAACCCATATGGTCAGAAGGAAGTGGGTACCACACATCTTGGAAAGAGGCTTGTCTAATTCAAAGCCCAGGAAGAACGCACAAGTTGGAAGTTACAGAGAAGGAGAGTCTGATAAACATTTTTTTTTTTTGGTTCTTTTTTTTCGGAGCTGGGGACCGAACCCAGGGCCTTGCTCTTCCTAGGTAAGCGCTCTACCATTGAGCTAAATCCCCAGCCCCGCCTGATAAACATTTTGAAAACCACTCTGGTGATTGCTAGGAGATCAGATTGTAGCAGGGCACAGGAAATAGGGGCAGAGATAAGGAGGCCCACACAGTTGTTCCCACTGCACAAGCAAGGGAGGCATGGATGGATGACATTTATTGGAGGAATAGGACCTACTGTTCATCTGAAGGTGGGGGAATGAGAAGAAGGAAAGAGTCTACAATAACCCTGAGGCCTTTGTTCCAGCACCTAAGTCCGTTGTGCTGTTTCCGAAGATGGGAAGCCGTGGGGGTCCACCAGGATTTAGGGTGAGACAACACATCTCTCCCTGAAGCATTGAAATCAAGGCATCAAAGTAAATGATTAGTTAATGAGCCTGGAGATCAAACAGGCTTGGGAGGGTAATGGACACTTGGGGATGCAAGATTCTCAGTGACTTTAGAGATCCTGAGACTGCCCGAGCTAACTAAGGGAGAGAACCTAGCACACGTGTTTAAGGGGATGCCATAGGTGTTGCAGAGTAAGGAACTGAGTGGCTGGGAGGTTGGAGGAAAATAGTGCATTGTCACAGGAGTGCGGAAGGAATTGGACAACTTTGGGGAGGTTGGCTGAGAGGTGATGCGAGCTAGTTTGTAGCGTGTAGATGGAGCTAGCTCATATAGAGCACCGCCCCCTGATGGGAGCTGGAGTAGGAGCTAAAGGGCTTAACTTAGGTTAACTCCTTTAATCCTCACACCAATGCTACCAAGGTTAGTGCTATTATCAGGCCCACTTTACAGATTAGGACATGGAGTCTCAAAGATCTTAAGTGGCTTTCGAGGTTACCAGTGTTGGTTCAGAGTAGGGTGAAAGGTCAGTCTTCTTTCGGAAGCCCTGCCCAGGCCACTCCCATGGCGAGCTTCTCACAGGAGCTGCTCTTACAAAGGCCGGCTGCATTTAGCAGTCTGGCAGTTGTTGGAGCTCTGACAGGATCTGCTTTAGTTGAAGGGTGAAGAGCAAAGGCAGAATACAGTGGCTGATACATTAACAGGACGCAAGAAGTGGAGACAGTGGAGACAGCTTTTCCTTATCAAGGAAAGTAAAGAAAATGGCTGTAGGTAGAGAGAAGCACACATCGAAAGAAAGACATGTCTGAGACAGGGTCTTTTTGTGTAGCCTATACTGGCCTGGATTTTGAAATCCTCCTGCCTCATTCTTCTGAATACTAGGATCATAAGCCTTATCAATCCACCACTCTCTTCCCTTCTCTGCCCCCCACTCTTTCTTCTTATCCCCTCATTGTCCTTTCTCTTCTCTTCTCTTCTCTTCTCTTCTCTTCTCTTCCCTTCTCTCCTCTCCTCTTTTTTGTTTTTGTTCTTTCCTCTTTTTTTGCCCCTTTTTCTTATCTTCAAAGGGAAGATAACAAATGTTTTGTTTTTTTTTTTAAATGGGACAAAGTCAACAAGGAGAAGGAGCTATGGGAAATAGCCTGGACAAAACGCATGGGTTTTCTGTTCAGATCAAAGAGGATAACCACTGACCAAAGACCCATCCCAGCCAAAGTTCACCTTGACAAACCAATTTTATTGAAACTCCTTCCGAGGACATGGGCAACATATAGGGATAGCCTGCACCCCCAAAAGAGCATCCCCAAGCAATTGTTAACAGCTTTATGTCCTCAGAGAAGGGCTAGACCTCAAGTGGCTTGGTGAGCCCTCAGATGTTAGTGGGCCTGATCTTCTGAGGGGTGGCTGCTATATAATCACAGCTACTCCGATTTCAAGATGCCCATTATTGCCTTGTCATGCCTGGAGGGCAGCTCCATAACAGAGGGTGATATGGGTAGGCTGTGTAGTTGGAAGATCTCGCAGGAAACAGGAGAGAAGCCTAATCTTCCATCAGCTTAGGATCAGGAAGAACTGGTGGGACAGAAGATAGTAGGGTTGCAGAGTTTGTGGGGATAATCAGAAGCATCCCAAGGTACTTGCGGTCTTTTGCTGAGACCAGATTAACAGCAGAGAGAGGCAGGGTCTGAGGAAGGACCAAATGGATGAGACTCACTTCCCTCCAATCGGCCATTGTGTGGCAGACTCCCTGAGGTTCACATCCCTCCAACTGGTCCTTGTGTGGCAGGCACCACAGACTTCACCATTCTTCCCTCATCTTCTTCTTGGCCTGGAGTAGTTTTTGCAGTCCACTTGAATGACTCTAAGCCTTCTTTTGGGAATTCTGTCATATTTATCTTTGTTCCTCCTCCGTGCCAATTTGTGCTGGCCATGCTGCCAAATTTCAAGTTTCTTCTCTTTTCTGCTCTGCAGTTTTCACATTTGAACCACACATTGGTGAGAGCTGATGGCTTCTAATGCTTCTTTCAGCCTTAGTGCTCATTAATGATCTGACCCTTCTCAGATGCTCTTGACATTAGCGCCTGTTGCCTGACCTTCAAAGCCTCAGGATAAAGTGTGTGGAGGGGGAGGGGGTGACTTTTAACCCATATGTCATCCTCTGCAGCCTTAGCCTCTTCAGCTGATGAGGATAGCCACATCTGTGGAGCCCTTTCGGGGATGTATCATGTGAATCTGGGTTCTGCAGATAAGGACACTGAGGCTTGGAGAGGTTGGGTACTCTGCCCAGTGCGTATAAGAGGTAGAGTTTGGATTCTAATATAGCTCTGCCTGGAAGTTCTATGCCAGGCTGCTCCCCACTAATGGTGCCGCTAGCTGACCGTCCATGAGAATCACCAGTGGAAAACCTGACTCAATTGCTCTGGAGTATGGCTTTATCCTTACTCTAAAGTTGGGGGAGTGAGAGCGAGAGAGAGCATGGGGGATTGGGGGGAACAGGACCTAGGGCTTGTACCTGCTAGCTGAGCCCTCTACTGCTGCACTATGTCTCCAGCTCCTTGTGGTTTTTGTCAAGACACCTTTCTAGATTTTATGAGGCAGATAGGATGGAGGCCCACTGGCCTAGGGATGGAAAGCACAGTTCTGAGGCAAATGCCGACCCGAGCAGTCTACTTCATTCTCACAGGCTTGGGGAGGGCATGGTAGTGAAGCTGAAACTGGGAAGGCATGGGGGAAAGCACAACAGGAGGGGTGTTCAGCATTGTTTCTTTGTCCATAGGCATTGGTGCCCTGGGGCTGGCAGGGATCACTCCACTTAGCTCGTGTTTACTTCTTTGCTACGACTAGCTATAGATGGCCCAAATGGTTTGACTCATTATCTAGTAGGGAGTATGTCTTCCCTATGGGCTTGATGCTCAGTTTGAAGCCCCCAGACAGAGGCTTGCTGACTTTCTTCTTAGGTTAGTATGTGGAATAGCTATCCACACATAACTGCTTTGCTGTTGAATGAGCATGCATGCATTCATCTCTTTACTGAACTTGCCCCAACAAGGAGTCCGATCACCGACAGCATCTACACTTAGCTGGGCCAGCTTTTCTGCCCTGGAATCAGGTTCTGGCCCCAGTCTGGCTTCCTCTTTGCTTACCAGCCCTAGTATCTGAGGCCACAGCCTGCTTTGTACTCCAACCCCCAAATCACGATATGATAGAGTCAAGCAACCTTATCCAATTGGGGCATCCCTGTGCCTTTGAGCACTGGTTTCCACATGCCTGTGTACCAGGGTGGGTGCCTCTGAGGTGCTGAAGGCCAGGACTGGGAAGAAGGTTACGCATTACTGGGTGGGCCAGGTGGTTGTGGAGGAAGTCTCTGTCCAGCTGCATATCATAATGCTTGATTGTTCCTGGCTAGGGAGTTGGGCATGCTGCTTGTGTACATATGTGCATGTACGCATGCACATAGAAGACGGGGATCCCTGGGCAGGCAGTGGGTTCTCTCTTTTTCCTTCTTCTCTAACTGCTGTGGGAGTGGGGGCGGCCATGAGCCTGGGGCTGTTAGGCTGCTCACAGCTGGTCCCGATTTGCGGACAATGGGAACTCGATTCAGCTCACAGTGCAGCCCAGCCCCAGCTCCGTCTGGGACTGCTTGAAGGCTTGCACAGGAATGTGGGGTGGAAAGGCTCTGAGGGCTCACTGCTGTAGAAGATGCTGCTGCAAGAAACAGCCTTGCAAGAGAAGAGAGTGAAGCGTGGGGGAGGCCTGCCTGCTGACCTCACCGAGCTGGGGAGGGTGGGGGTGGATTCAGCAGTGACCTTCAGTTTGTATCTTGGAGCCTATGTGGCCTTGCCACTGGGGGAGGGGTGTTGGCTGACATCCACACAGGGGCAAAGACTCAGTCAGTCAAGGGCCCATGGAGTCTCTGGAAAATCTGGGACTGTTAGCCAACCCTTTCAACAGTAGGCCTTCTCCTTTCTATTCCTGTAGCACACTACTCTCTGACCTCAATTTCTGGGTTTGCCTGAATTCCTGTGATTCTAGACCACTGAAGACCCGCAAGGTCCCCCCAGAGGGGACCTTCCTCCAATTCCTCTTCCCTGGCAGGCACAGGGGCACCTGGATTACCCAAGGGGCATTTGTGTATGTATGAGGAGCACACGAGGGAATGGAGATGGAAGATGTACAAATACTGTGAACTGAGCACCTTCTATATACCATGCAGCACTAAGCACTTTACACAGTAACAGACACTCCATGGGGCAGCCAGTCACTCGCCCCGCTTTATAGAGTATGAAACTAAAGATTTGAAAGGAGAATTGGCTGGTCAAGGTCACATGACCAGCGAGTGATTCAGAGTCGAAATCTGAATCCAGAACAGTCTAGATCAGTAGTTCTCAACCTGTGGGTGATAATTCTTTCCGGAGTCAAATGATCCTTTCAGTGGGGTCACCGAAGATGATCAGAAAAGATATGTACATTGTGATTCATAACAGTTAAAAAAAACTACAGTTATGAAGTAGAACTGCAATAATGCTATGGTTAGGGTTACCACGACATGAGGAACTGTATTAAAAGGTCACAGCGGTAGGAAGGTTGAGAACCACTGGTCTAGATGATGATTTCTGCAACAAAGCTTTCTTGGAGGTGCCTTGGGCTGGAGAGCTTGGGAAAAGGCTCTGAGATGAAGTTCCTGGATCCGCCTTCTATGCCTGAGCCCGAGTGTAAATGACAGCTACAAGGCCCAGCTTGGACTTCCACCTCAGGAGGAGCTGGAGGTCTTTCCGGGGATAGTGAGCCTGACCTGGGATAGTTAGGGAGGGTAAAGCTGGATTCTCTTTACAGACAAAGAGGGGTGGTGCAGGCATCCCATGTGTAGGTCTCCTCATCTACCCAGGGGCTGACTGAGTGTTCTGAAAAGCGAGCTTGGCATTGAACTGGGCTCCATTGGAAGATGGGAGTTACTAAGAAACAAGAATTCGGAGAGAAAGAGAGCTGAGTTAGTTCATTAGGGCGACTGGGGACCTTTGTGGTGATGTAGAGGCTCCCTACCCCTGGGCAGCTTTGTCTGTTGCCCAAGCAATGGTCCATGAAAGCAGCCTAGGCTGGTGGTGGTGCAGGGCGGGAGGGTGGTGCAGGGCAACTGTGGCAGGAGGGGAGGGAGCCCAGCATCCCACTCCAGCTCTGAAAACTGCATAGAGGTGGCTGCCTAGCCAGGCTGGACCCCAGAGGGGCAGTATGCTAGGATGATGGCTGCTCTGAGCCTACTCTATTCTCTAGCCAGTTTTGTTAGGAGGAGCTGGGGATTCCCCGTGACAAATATTAGAAACTGAGGTCCCGAGAGCTGATTAGCCAAGGCCTCGAACTCCTGAGTAGCCCAGGCAGAATTTGAATCCTAGCTGAATTGGGTACCGGAAGAAAGCTCAGCTTCTGAGCGGATGTCTGGGGCCAAACTGGCGGGTCGGGGCTGACCGGGCAGAGTGGGTACAGGCTGCTGGGAGGGAGAGCTGTGTGTGTTTGTCTGTCTTTTTGTAGGCGTGTGTGCCTGCGCGCTTCTGTGTGCGTCTCTCCCGGTGGCTGTTCTGCTTCCTCAGCAAGCCCTTCCCTCCCCCCTCCACTTCGTTTTTTCTTTCTTCTTCGCCTTATTCCTCATTGTCGTCTTCTTTTTAATGAGACTTAATTAGCATCGAGTTCCTCCTCCCGCTCCCTCTCCGCCCAGTCTCCGCCCCTGCCCTCCCCTCGTTCTCTGCCCTCCCCTCCCTCCTCTTCCCTCCTCCCGAGGTACAGGCCAAGCGATCTGACGAATGCACTTGAGAACAAAGCGCCAGGCTAATTCGGGGCCTGCTCAGGAAGCCGGGGCTGAGCTGAGATAATGGATCTGAAATAGCCCGGCACAATTATGTTTCCTCAGCCTGTGGCCAGGCGGGTGCAGGCTCAGGCACTAGGGCGGATGACAGGGCGCCTGGCGCAGGGCACCAGATGTGGCTTGCTCACGGTGATGAGGGCCACGCTTCAGCACCCAAAGCCATCCTTTGCTGGCTTTCTTTGGAGCTTCTCTCCTTCTGGGAAGCCTCCAGTCTGTAGCAGGGAGACTCCAAGGGTCACTGAGGCTCACACACTCAACCACAGTCACCAGAGAAGTTAATGGAAAAGCTGAGACCAGAATCCCAGAAGCTAGGCTCACTGATCTCACTTCCTCTTGCTTGGCTTTGCTGTTCCATGGAAGGTATGGAACAGGGCTCAGGGCCACCAGTACGGCCTCTCTAGGATAACAGAGCCTCCCAGGATGGCCAGAGAAGGGGCAACTGGGGCTCTTCCGGCATGCCAATCATGACAGGACATTGGCACTGTGCCCCTCAGAGGGATGGTTTAGATGTCACTTAGGTATCCTCTGCATGTGTTTCCTGAATCCCATCCGGAGCGTGATGCCAGACGGAGGACAGATGAGTGAGAACCTGGCTTTGGAGGAAGAGGGATCCCATGTCATAGGGATCTGCCCCCTCTTGCCTCTCTGTCCGGCCAGCCATCGTGCCTTCTTCTTGATGACAGACACTGCCTGGGGGCTGGCGATGAGAAGAACCATGCACTTTTAATGCTCCAAGGTGACTGTCAAGGCCTCTTCCCAGACCCAGAACTGGATGCTTATTTGTAAACATGTGCTCATTTTGCTTCCTTTTGCATCTACCCAGTAGCCAGGCTCAGTACGAGGCTCACTTGGAGAAACTGAGGGGTACATACGTGTGGTGAACCTCTGTGGCGACAGTTAAGGCCAAGTAGCCCTGACGGGATGACGAGGATGAGGATCTAGGAAAGCTGCTTCGAGAAGGTCACATTTGAGTTAGCTGTGGAAGCAGCAAAGGGCTCTTCCAGCGAAAGAGGAACTAGAGAAGGCAGAGGGTATAGTGAGAAAGCTCTAAGGTGATGCACACTTTGTCTCCTGGGGCTAGAAGGAAGCAGTGGTGAAGGATCCACTGGGCAGGCAGGCTGGACTTGCACACAGACTTGTCTGGACGTGGGTGGGCAGTCAGCCCTGTAAGGGTCACCTCCTGATTCTTCCCTCTCAGCCCTCAGCTCTAACCATATGACACAACCTGAACTTCAGTCCTGGACTGCTGTTCTCCAAACAGAAGTCAGGGCTTTCTGCTGGCCTTTCTTTCCACTATGAGCTTCATTTCTCCTCCTGTTGCTTTAGCCTGCTGCCCCCGGCTCTGACTCCTCTCTTTGACCATGGCAAGCCCAGAGGTGAATGGGTGAGTCTTGCTCTATGCGTATGTACTCAGATGAGCCTGTCACAGCGGCTTGCATTTCTTTAGTTCTTTCCTACCTCTGGGGCTATTTGGGGCTTCATATACCATTCTTAATACCGTATCACCTTTTTTTTTAATTTTTTAATGACGAAAACAAAAATACATCTAAAAGTGAAGCTTCTGGAAAAACCATTTGTTCTTCCCTGTCTTGTATCGCTCCTCAAACTTGACCTTGGCCTCCCGCCTGGCCTTGCGTTTCAGTGCTGGGTCTCTGAACACATCCTTGTTGACAACAGTTTTGTCCAAGGGGATATCCACAGAGTACCTTGTGGGCACGAGGTGGTTGTAGTTATAAAGTTTCACAAAGGACTTGATCTTGGATCGCTTGGCGATCTTCTTCTTGCCCATGGCAGCTGTCACTTTTCTGGGATAGTGGTCAATTCCAGCCACCAGGGCATGGCTGTAAGGGCGGTCGGAGGTGCCATCATCAATGTTCTTCACGATGACGGCTTTGCGTCCGGAGTAGCGTCCAGCCAGGACCAGCACCACTTTCCCGGGTTTCATAAACTTGCCCATTTCAACAGCAAGCAGCCGGCACCCAGCAAAAAGGAAAGCCCATATCACCTTTCTTAAATCAGGATCTCAGTTAAGAGCCATTCTGATCATGGATTCTGATGATTAATACATGTCTCCCAGAGCCACCGTGGGAACAGGTCTATGTTGTGAACTACAGAGGGATATCTGGCCAAGAATGTGAGTGGGGGCTGGTAGTCAGCTAGCATTCTGCTTCTTAGCCTTGTGCAAGTATAGACTACCTCTGTCTACTGAGGGAGCCCTCTACTAATGGCACCAAGGTGCTGAGTGGGTGAATGGGCCCTGCCCTTCCTCCTCCAGGGTCAGGAGGAAGGGAACTTGAAATGACGAACTCTACACGGCCTTTCCAACTGAGAAACGTAGGTCTGTGAGCTGCAACACATATCTGATGAGTGGAGCCAGCTCGGGGACAGAGGCTGTTCCGGGCTATGCAAAGGGACTGCATGTGAGGATTAGTGAGAGGAAATGAAAATTGGGGATGGCCCTCAGGGGAATTGACTACAGATGATGTCAGAGAGGAGGCTGCCTCCTGGAGAGTAAGGGACCCAAATAGCTGCTGGGGGAGGGAGGCTATCTGCATTGTCCTCTGCAGACTAGTCAGCCCACCTGGCTCTTCGACCCCTAACCGCCTGCTTACTCTCTTTGCACCAGGGAGCGGAGGAGGCACATTCTGGGGTTTGCTAAGGGCCTTTCCATGGGAAGGCACAAGAAGGAAGCCCCAGGATGGGTTCTGACTCACAGCATCTTTCTGAGCTTGCAAAAACTCAGCTCAGGGGAAAAGGAGACTTAGACTCTGGAAGATAGAAGTTGACTAAGTCCACGTTTGAGCCTCATTCTCTTTATCTTTAAAGCCCAGGCCTCTCCAGGTCCAGTGAACTTCTAATCAGAAACAGGAGCTCAGGGCCAGGTAGGTGTTACTGGAAATGGCCCAACAACTCAAAGCCTTCTGTGTAGAATGATCACTTCTATTTCCAAGACTAAGAAAGGCAAAGCCACACACAGCTAATAAGTGGCAGAGTGGCCAATCACAGCCTTGGGAGTGTAGAAGGGATGGAAGATGTTGAGAGAAGAGGAAAATGTGAGCGTATACACGAACGTACATGCACATGTGGGGAATGCATGGCATGTCCATGCCAGCTTGGTAAAGAAAAGGATATTGGTAGTGGTGAAGGGGAGAGGGGAGCCAGAAGTAGTTGTGGGGTGAAGAGGGAGGATGACAAGTATGTGGTATGGCTCCAGATGGTGCTCCAGAGAAGGTGGTGCTCCAGAGAGGTTGGTGCTCCAGAGAGGTTGGTGCTCCAGAGAAGGTGGTGCTCCAGAGAAGGTGGTGCTCCAGAGAGGTTGGTGCTCCAGAGAAGGTGGTGCTCCAGAGAAGGGTGGTCTCCATTTAGAAAGATTTTTCCCTTGAGCTAGAAAATAGCCCTTTCTTCTTTCACAGGGAGGCTGGGCTTTCTCTCCAAGGCTCTGTCTGCCCTTGCCTGCTCCACTATGGGGGCCCTGCCTTCTCATAGGTCCCCAGCTGGAGCCCCCAGCCCCACTCCCTAATTCCGGCGAAGCAGGCAGCGTGCCCGCATGCCCAATTGATTCTCTCAGCACACACAGGTAATTCATCTCAGCTTCCTTTCCAGGCCCTCACCCCAGATGTGCAGCCGTCTCAGCAGCCAGAGGCCAGCTCACCCCACCCAGATCGCTGGCCAGCTGCAGCCCCCTGTTTCCCAGGGAAGAGAACTAATAAAGGACAGTTTCCGAGCCACAGCCTCTCCAGTTCAATCTTGCCACAGCCGCCCCATAAAACTGAGGGGAGAGATATAAAGGAAACAAGTGTGAGTGAAGATGGAGTTTCCATCCGAGGAGGGGAGTGGAGATGTGGGGCCGGCAGACAGCATGCAAGAGTGATTGGCCTCTGGGGCCCAGACAAAGGCAGAATATCCCAATTTGCAACCACTTAGGTCTCTGTGGTAGCTTCTCTAGAAGGAACAGGATATAATAGGTGGGAAACAGGGTGGCGAATGTGGTGGTTAGGAGCAAAGTACGAAGATTGTGAATTTAGGGCTAGCCTAGGCTACATCAACAGACCCCCCCCCATTTTAGCAAAACAAGGAGAGGAGGAGGAGTGAAGGGAGGAAGGAAGGAAGGAAGGGAAAGAGGTAGGGAGGAAGAGAGGGAGGAAGCAGTCAAGCTGGGGCTGAGTGTGGTGGTGTACACTTTTAATCCCAGCACTGGGGAAGCAGAGACAGAATCTCAGTGAGTTTGAGCCTAATACATGGTGAGACACTGTCAAAAGAAAGAAAAAAAGAAAGAAAGAAAGAAAGAAAGAAAGAAAGAAAGAAAGAAAGAAAGAAAGAGAGGGGGGAGGAAACAAGCTGGGTATAATCGTTCATATCTGTAACCACAGAATTTAAGAGGCAAAAATAGGAAGATCACCACAAGTTCAAGGTCAGCCTAGACTACATACCAGGGCCAGGGCTATCTACCTAGCAAAATCTTGTTTCAAAAATAAAGCAAATCATAAAAAAACCCTAGATATGGTGGCTCACACCTGTAATCCCAGCACTTTGGAGGCAGGACTCATCTATCAGCTAGTCACAAGTTCAAGGCCAGCTTGGGCAGTGGAAGACTAGCCACAGGAACATACATCTTGTCTCATAAATAAAAATAGAGGTGTGGGCACTTGAGGTTGGGCGAGCTTGAGGGCATCCTTTCTGGCTTTCCTGTCCCTTTCCTGATTCCTCAAAAGCCAGAAGGTGAACAAGAGTCTGGCATTGAGCCTAGCTTAGCTACCAGCCTGCTGAGTGGCCTTGCTTAAGCTCCCTACTTTTCTATGTGCCTTATTTCCTCTGCTCTGCAATAGGCTCCAAGTAGGCTGGCCACCAGCCTGCTACTGTATGACCAGGGATCAGTGTGTGTTGCTGAGAGGACTCTATTGGGAAATACATGGGAAGTGCTCTTGTTCATTACCCATTAGGCAGAATTCTCAGGAGAAGTTTGGGTTCCCCAAGGTATGTGCCTGGGGTGAACATGAAGTCTGAGCTCTTCTAGTGTGTGCTCTTGTCTATTCTGCCCAGGGAAAAAGTAAGTAACTATTAGGGCATAACATTTTTTTTTCTTAGCCCTGGCGGATAGAGCCCTGAGCAAAACACAGGCATGCCTGTCCTCCTGGTACTGATAAGTACCAGAGAAGAAAAGGAGCTTCCCTGCCAGACATCAGGGCCTGGATGAGGGCAGGGAGGTGAGGCCTGAGGTTCTGGCCACACCAGTTGCTCTACTCCCAGGCACTGATCTCTGAGGGAGTGCCAAAGTCGTCCTTCTATGCAGCCCTGGGGCCAGCACTCGGGTGCTTATAGTTGGGCCCAAAATTGAAGGGGAGGGTAGAATGACCAATCTCTGCATCTGGGTCCTGAGGACAAACCTGTCCACACCCCAGCCTGCTCGCATGGAATATTCTGCTCTCTCCACATAGCCTGTGCTGGCATTGATGCAGGTAACACAGCCTTGCCTCACACAAGCTGCCTGATCCGTGTGGGCCTCTTTTGCCAAAGGCATGTAGGAAGAAGGGGTGTGAATCAGGGGCTGGGTGTCCCAACCGAAACCTCCTGCCTGCCATGAGCTTCCTAGTGACATCAGTGGGCATGGCATCTGTCACATGCCTGGACTGCCTGGGAGAAAGTATTTTGGAGAAAGCCAAGCTGTCTGCACTTCCTACTCCTTGGTAGGTGTGAGACACTGAGTTCCTATACTAGGGTGCAGTCATGGCTGTGGAGGGGACAGTCCACAGCACTTGGCCTTGGCCTCCTTTTTTTTTTTTAAAAAGATTTTATTTATTTATTTATTTATTTATTTATTTATTTATTTATTTATTTATTATATGTACGTAGGTAAGGACACTATCACTGTCTTTAGACACATCAGAAGAGGGCATCAGATCCCATTACAGATGGTTGTGAGCCATCATGTGGTTGATGGGAATTGAACTCAGGACCTTTGGAAGAGCAGTCAGTGCTCTTAACCACTGAGCCATCTCTCCAGCCCCCCTGGCCTCCTTTGAGTCATCATTAATGCTCCCAGGACAATCAGGGAAAGAGAACTCAATGAAGGTACAAGATCCTGGGGTTGAGAGCCAGGAAGGCTCAGCCATGGAGGGAACCAGAGTGTGAGAGCCACAAGGAGTGAGGAAGGACCTAGAATGGAAGGAGCAGGCCAGGCTATGCAGGCAGAACTCAGTGGGGTGGACCTCAGGCAGCTAGGAGGGGCAAGATGAACACTATTAAAGTTCTTGACTTCCTTAGCCAACAAGAGTCCTTGGGACTTTTCCTAGTCATGTACTGTGTCAGAGATAGTGGCCTGAGAAAGTGAACCCTCAGTAGCTTGTCTCCATCTAGGCAGACTGACTATGGAGTGACCAGGCAGATCTTGCCCAGGAGCCACACACATACAACTCCCCTCACCAGTTCCGTGATAGAACTAAGGGTCTGACCTATACAACGTTCCTATTTTCTAGGTTGAGAAACTGAGGCCACAAAAAGATGGTAGCCACATACTTTTCTTTTACATGGACAGGTAGAAGTCGTTCTGGTGGAGCTGAGGCTGGCAGGACACTGCATATCCTGCTGGTTCTTCCCCATTCAATCTCCCACTCCTTTGAAGGGCCAAAAGAAATCTCTCTCAGCTGGCTCTATCACAAAGACAAAGCCACATGGATGCTGCAGCCATCTCTCAGATGAGGGATTTGCCACTCACAGGGTCCGGGAAGTGGGGGACGGAGGGCTTGTCTCCAGCCATGAAGTAGATAGGAGGCACTGCAGATGGAATTTCTGTTGCTCTCCAAAGCTGCTACTTCTGGCTGGATTTCTCGCTCCTCTCTTCTCTTCTCCTCCTCGGATTTTGAGGGGAAGAAAGGAAATGATGAACATGATACTCTGTAGAAAACTAGAAAAGTATTACCAAGAAAATTGACCCTATCCTTCCGCAAGCAGGGGAATACTGGTAATGTTTTGTTAAATCTCTTCTCAGCTCCCCCTCATCTCTCTCTCTCTCTCTCTCTCTCTCTCTCTCTCTCTCTCGCTCTCTCGCTCTCTCGCTCTCTCGCTCTCTCGCTCTCTCGCTCTCTCGCTCTCTCGCTCTCTCGCTCTCTCGCTCTCTCGCTCTCTCGCTCTCTTGCTCTCTCACTCTCGCTCTCTCATTCTCTCCCTCTCTTTGTCTCTCTGTCTTTGTTTCTCGATCCACACATACTCCTGTCTTAGACATGAGATCATAGTATTCATTCTGTTGTTTCAAACTGTGACAGAAAGAAAGAAAGAAAGAAAGAAAGAAAAGAAAGAAAGAAAGAAAAGAAAGAAAGAAAGAAAACACCTAGCATGGAATATATTTCTATAAGAACACTTAAGGTCTCTAGAACAATACTGCCAATTGTAGAACAGTGTGGCTCATCCTCTAGAAGTTCCCATCCTGTGTGGATGAAACTCTAGAGCCATTGCACGGTAGTTCTTGCCTGCCCTCACCACACATTCTCCAGAATTTGCATTCAGTTCTGTTTCTATGCATCGGACTTCCTGCCACTTTGTATAACTGGGCCTGCAGATTTTGTCCTTAGACTGTCAGTTCACATAGCATAATGAACTCAAGGTCCATTCATATTGTACCCTCTGACAGGCCCTCCTTCTCTTTCAAAACCAATATCCTCTTCACTCTGTGCACACACCTTTTCCTAACCACTGGTCCTTGTTTGGTACCCAGCTTTCAGCTGTCATGGTGGTGCACAGCTCACTTGGCTTTAGGTTTGCCTCACCGAGATCCCCACTGGAATTTCTTTGACTACTTACCTAGAAGTAAGACGATAGGATTATCTGGTAGTGTTACAATCAGTTTTCTGAGGATCCTCCCTACTAATTGGTGGTGTTATTGACTTTGCCCCAACAGTGGAGCGGGCCTCTCTTTTCTTCATCTCTCTCATTTCTTGCTCTCCTCAGAGGTATGAGCCGACATCTCATAGTGGTTCTGACTCGCCATCTGACTTGCTGAAGAGTGGCATTGGGCACCTTCTCCCACATGTGTGAACCATCTGTCTGTCTTGTGCCCTGAATTTCCCATGTGTCATTGTGCTATAAGCACTCCTCCATGCCATTCAGTATGCTTCTCCCCACTTCACCCTGAGGACAAGCATCTGAACTTCGAAAGTCTTAAAGCCCTACGAGGTCCAGTTGGGGCTTAGCACAGTAGCAGCATACAAGCAGCAGGTGGAGGAGGGTGTGAAAAGCAACTTGTGGTGGACCCTGGATCAGAGAAGCTTATAGGAGAGACTTGGGTAGAAGATGGTCTTAGTTTTAAGTTGAGAAACTTTCAAGTAGTTTTTATATCCATGCTGCCGGGCATTGGGAGGTCCATTTAACTGTGAGCCTTGGCTTAGTTAGGCTTACTGTTGCTGTGATAAAACACCATGACCAAAGCAGCTTGGGGAGAAAGGGGACTATTTGGCTTATATTTCTCCATCACAGTTTACCATCCAAAGCACTTAAAGCAGGAACTCAAACAAGGCAGGAACCTGGAGGCAGGAGCTGAAGCAGAATCCGTGGGGGATGCTGCTTACTCGCTTATTCCTAATGGTTTTCTCAGCCTGCTTTCTTCTAGAACCCTGGACCACCAGTGGCCTGGGCCCTCCCAAATCAATCACTAATTAAGAAAATGCCCTGAGGTCTTGCCTGTAGCTGGATCTTATAGAGGCACTTTCTCATTTGAGGTTCCCTCCTCTCTGATGACCCTAGCTCATTTCAAGTTAACATAAAACTAGGCAGCAGGCTTCCCTTCTAGAAGTGGAGATAATGGGGAATCTCTCTCACCAGTTCGCCCCTTTGTGTGGTCTCACTCAGCTAATTCATGCCAGGACTTGACCACAAGCAGACTCCTGTGAACGCCAGGGCATCTTACAGTGCTTTAAAGGGGCTATGAAGTCCTCCTCTCTCCCTGGTCTCAATCTCCTCAGAATTATAGAGTATTAGAGTGGATGGCACTTTTCCATTTGGATTTCCCAGCTCTTAAGGAATAGAGGTTTTGGAAAGGTGTGTGTGATGGACTGAACATTTTTACACACCTCCCAAAATCCCAGTGTAGAAACCTGAATTCCCAGTGTGATGGCCTTAGGAGGTGGGGCCTTTAGAAGGTGAGAACTTGATTGACTTGAGAAGCACTTAGGGGGTCAGTAAAGCACATAATTAACTAAGGAGGGAAGGCCCACCCTGGATATTAGTGCTGCCATCCCTTGGGTGAAGGTCCAGGTGAAATACAAGGAGAAGGAGGAGAATACTCCTGGCTCCGCCTTTGCTTTCTGTCTACAGTTACGTGAACTGTTCTGTTTTGTAATGCCCCTTTTACCACAATGAACGGAAACTGAGACCTGCCTTCCTATCTAGAAAGTTGAGACCACAGGGAAATGCTTGAATTTAAAGGTAACAAACTCATTAATATACTGCAGGAAATATTAATGCAGCCCAGCATCCAGACTGTGCTGTGCCAATCAATTGTTAGCTGCCTTTATCTGGGTTTACAGTTATAATCAGAAGCAAAACAAACAAACAAAAACAAAAATAAAAAATATAAAGAAGAAAGATGGGAAAGTGTACAGTTTGGTCAGAAAAAAAAGCTAAGGAAAGTTTTGAGTGTTGAAGGAATTTCAGGACCTGGCCTGACCCACCCATCATAGGCTTAAGAGTATAAAAAGGTAAACACATTTAAATGACTTCTTAGGGAAGATAGTTTAAGGCTCTCTGTTATCTCTGGGCCTCTTAGAAGTTTCCTGAGCTCAGCCATTCAGGTTCTCAGAGACCACTGCAGCTGTTGTCCTAAGGGGCCACCTACCTTTCATACTGGTTACCGACCCCGACATCATCCATATGTTGCTAGGTTTGCAGACATATAAAATGGAAGAGACACAGGGGTCATGGAGGCTTGCACCCAGATTTTAGGGAAAAGCTTGGAAAGCCAAGTAGTGCTTAATAGGGTCAGGTTTTTTGCAGGCAGGTCCTGAGAAGGTGACGTGTGAAGCTGTTCGTGTGAAGCTGAAAATGCTATAGATAGCCCAGGCAGGGCGAGCTACACAGCGCTATGCAGCCTCTATTCCCATGGAGATGCTGGGAATGTGCAATGTTTGCTGAGGATAGAGCTGCAGGTAACAGCAGAGCCAGCCCAAGAGAGAGCCCATTTGGGCTGAAGATGGCAAGGCTGGAGGATTGGGATGGCCAGACCTCTAAAGCTCACATCTGGCTACTGTGGTGTGCCCCAGATGCTGGACATGGAGCTACAGAATTTGATGTTTGCCTTGCCAATTTCAGGTTGCTTTGGTCTAATCTTGTTTTTCTGTTCCCCCATCCTTCTCTTTTGAAATGGGAGTGTTTACTTTATGCTGCTGTATCTTGGAAGTATGAAACTTATTTTTAAAATCATATAAGTGTTCTCAGCTAAATGTTTGCCTTGGGATACTTTGAACTTTTGAGCAATGCTAGAACTGTTAAGGCCATGTAGCTCCTTGGAGAGGGACTCAATACATTTTGCATTGTGAGAGAGCAATAAGCCTTTTGGGGACTAGGGGTGGAGTGCTACTGTTTAAGGAGATGTGTTTGAGTGTCACATTGAATTAGGTTGGACTTAGGATAGTTAATCATAATTGTTGACTTGATTGAATTATGGAAAGCCAAACAGTTTTTTCCCTCCCCCACCCAAACAGTTTTAATGTAAAATTTTGTTTACAAATCATTATATATACGTATATAGACATACACACACACTTATAATTAATTGAGAATAATTAACTATTAAGTACTCAGCTGTATGTGACACATTGACATCAAAGCTCTGGAAGGTCAAGGAACATTGTGGGAGATGGGGCAGAAAGAATGTAGGAGCAGATGGAAGGAGAGCTGGGAAAGGCACTGCACTCAGCTACATAAACCTGCACAAGATGTAGCCAGCCAGATCGTCCAACACTCCACCAGGCAGCACCAATCGAATTCAGTGGGTTACCAAAAAGCAAAACCAAACCAACAACAAAACAACAGAAGCAACAACAGCAAAGCAGAGAGGACATGAAGGGGCGATGCAAGTCGTGGGTCCCTGGAGGAGTAGGGAGGATTTTGAGGTACACATTTTCAAGGTACATTGCTTGCCTTTATGAATTGTCAAAAAAGAAATAAAACTATTTTACTAACAGGGAAAAAAGCCCATAGAGCTTGCTCTTCACCACACAGAGAGAAAAAGGAACACCGGCAAACCAAGAAGCAGGTTCTTATCAACCACTCATGTGCCAGCACTGTGACCTTGGACTTTCCCACTGACCAGCCAGAGCCATGAGGAGCTAGTGTATGTGTGCTCTTGGAACCATCAGATTCTGGAGTTCTTTGCTAGAAGCCCCCATGAACTGAGGTAGCAGGCGTCTTGACACCATCACCTTTTCTTTTGACCTCCCTTCTTGGTGATAGCAAGAGTTTCCCTTTAGGGGACATAGCTCCCTGGGCTGGAGATTCGCATATGACTTCCTTCTGCTCTAGGCTGACCTGCACTGACACACAGCATCCTGTACTGGGACAGGCTTAGGACACACCCATCAACACTCTAGGGTAATGTGAGAATTTCTTCCTGGTATTTGTTGGGAGAGTCCCGGGGAAGAGGGGAGATCCTTGTAAATTGGGGTTGAACAAAACTGGCCTCAACCTGCTCAGAACCAGCTACCCAGTTTATAAAGACAGAGAAAACATCTAATAATGTAGGATTCCTGCTACCTCATGTTATATAAGCACGCCTGAGCTTAAGAGAAAGACAACTTACTTAAGGCGATATAGTTGACTAGTAAGCCAAAGCCAGAGCCTCCATGGATTAGGTCATACTCCTTGGCTTCACCTTCCAGGAGATACCTTCTATTGTGATCCTACACACCAAGATCAGTCTTGAAGATGGCTTCTCCTCTGCCCAGTAGAAGGCCCTCAATGGGAGGGCCTTTGGAAAATGGTGAACCCAGCCCCTTCCACTGTCCAAGTGGACACAGAGGTCAAGAAGAGAAAAAAGAACAGAGTATGTGAGCCCTCCCTTACCCAGGCCCAGGAAGGAAATGAGGATGCTGCTGCTGCTGTAACCTTGCTGGAGAAGCACAAAGCCCTAAGACTGATGGGGCACAAGAGAGACAGGAGCACGGGCTTACTGTCAGGTCCTAAGCATGCAGAATCTCAGTGTGTCAGGACAGAAAGGCACCATTAGAACAGACTCAAGTGCAGGTCAGAAGGTGATGTGTAAGTGTACCGAACCATAGCCTAGAAGGAGTGCACTACAGAAGCACTGACAGCTACATTACCACCCCGCTACTGTAGTCCTGGCTCAAGGTCCCACCAGGAAGTGTGGGGTTGCCTGGTTGCCTCCCCCTGCCCACATGTCAGCCTTCTGGGGAACTTTGTTTCCAGTTTATTTTCTTTTTAAAAATTATATTAATGCAGTGTGTGTGTGTGTGTGTGTGTGTGTGTGTGTGTATACATGTGCATACACAGGTATCCATGTACTATGATGTGTATGGTGTGCATGTGGAAGTCCGAGGACAACTTGTGAGAGTCAATCCTTGCCACCATGTACGTCCCAGGGATCAGACTCAAGTTGTGAGGCCTCATGGCAGACTCTTACCTGCTATGCCATCTCACCAGTTTAAGATTCCAGTTTCTTTAGTTTCTTTCCACTCCCTCCACACTGCTGCTCTGTATAGGTTGTTCGAGTGTGTGTAGTGTTGTAGAGTGGTAGCTGCCAGGACATGGGGTTGGGGAGGGGCTGACAAGGGCAAAACAGCTGGCAGAGTCATGTCCCAGGACCCTGACAGCTAGGGCCATCTACCTGTAAATACTAAGGTAGTTTTGCCTCCAGGAGTGGTGGCATGGAGTCCTTTTCGGCACAGCCCCTAGTTGCATGGAACATAGGCCGCTGTCCTTTGGCCACCTGATGCTTTAGGAGAGGACATTGTCTGTCTATGTGCTGCCTGGCTCTGTCCCTTCTGATTCGAAGTCGGAGTAGTAGAATCCGCCGGCCTTAGCACCTCGCCCTGGCAGTGAGGAACCCACAGCTGTCTGGGTTCACAGGCCCATCTTGTTTTGTTTGAGGTACCAAGAGTCCTGGGCTTTGAGCAGGCTAGGCAGGTCCTCTAGCACCAAGCCACACCCTTCCAGCTTGCCCTTCTCGCCATAATGAGAGGCAGAGGAGACTACAGCTAATTGACTAAGTACATGCGTGCCAGGAAGTTGGGTAGGCACTTCCTTCCGCTTTTATTATTCTCAACTCCACCAGACAGGTGGGATTGCCTCTCTTGCAGGTGAGTATACATCATAGCTGAGAGAGAGAGAGAGAGAGAGAGAGAGAGAGAGAGAGAGAGAGAGAGAGAGAGAGAGAGAGAGAGAGAGACACCTGCGGTCAGGTCCCTGGAGCCCATAGCTGTCCAGAGCCCCACATGTCACTGGCTTTTCTAAGCTCTCAGGCCTAGCAGGCTACATGTAGTAAAGGGGACTAGGAGGGGCAGGCTAGAGGATCCCACAAGCTGCCCCTGCACCAGGCCCCAGAAAACTCCATGCTTGGCCACCTGCCAGCGGGTGTGGCCCTGGAGAGTCTCCTTGGATAGAGAAATTCATTAGCCTATGTGAAGTCTCAAACCGATTAGTGATTTATACTCGGCTCACGCGGCAGGTGGTTTAGGGTTATTATCTGACTTAACCCAAAGGCCACCCTGGCCTGGCCCTCCCTCCTTTTCCCCTTCCTCTTTCTGTCTTCCACACTCAGCCCTGCTTAGCCAGCCTGCTCCTAGACCTTTCCTCTAATCCCCACAGCCTGGGCCATTTCTCAGGAGGGAACTGGCAGGGTTGGCAGTTGTGGGGAATGGAGGTGGCGGGGCACTGTGATTACCTCCTAAACCACAGGATCATTTGAAAATCCAAGCTTTGTTCATTTCAGGGACCAAAGAAGGCTTCATTTCCACTTTGGGGCAGGATAAAAGGAAAAGAGAGTGAGGTGCCACAGCAGGAGGCATAGAAGACTGATATAAAGAAGAACTTCCAGGATGAGCAAGCTTGGGTTCCTGGGCTGGGATAAACACACAGCTCAGCTGTGGGAAAGGGTTTAGGTGGAAATGACACAGGCTGGGCCTGCAGCCAGTGGGAACTTCCCCACGGAAGATGCCGCTTAGAAGTGTTAGTGAACCCTCAGGACTCTTAAAGAAGGGGGGTGGGTAATGAAGAATTCCCTTTAACGTCATCTGGAGCTCTCCCAAGGGAAGTCCATTTCTCTGCCTGTTGAGGAAGGGCCTAACTCTGCCTACCTCAGGTTCCATGTCCGGTGTCTTCTGGACAGAGACCACGGCAGTCATGAGTTTCCACCTCAAGCCAGCTGCCTGTTCCCTAGGCTAATGTCCTCGACTTTCATTAGCAGGAAACTGGCTGGGTGGTTACTGCCCTAATCCCAGGAGCCCTGTGCCCCACATGCTAGGGTCTAGGCCTAGGGATATTGGTGGAAATGTCACCCAGCCCAACCCTTATGCTATTGTACTTCCCAATTCCCCACAGGGATTTCAGTTCCCAGTCTTCAGGAGACTCCAGAGTTCACCTAGCTTCCTGCCTCGGTAGCAAGTTCCAGCTTCAGGAAGTCCTTCTTGGTATCTGGCTTTGAATCTTTTAGCTGTAACCAGATTATTTTCTACCCACTCTATCCAAATGGTGAGGGGGCAGGTTTCTCATGTATGATATCATCAAGAGTAGAGTTCAGATGCATGTGTCGCATAGGCTAGACTAGATAGTGAAGAGGCTCAGAAACTTCTGGAGTGGGAGCCCAGGCAGCTGACCTGGATGTTCTTGGGGTCACTGACCCAGAGGCGTGGATGGAGGCACCGAAGGTGAGGTGAAAAGGTGCGGTATAGCCTGCCTGTTCATAGCTAGTGAGTACGAGTAGGGCTTATCCTAGAGCCCTGGCCACTTGTTTCCTGGTCTAGCATGCTAGCACTGACAGTTTCTCCAGCTACCAGCAGCTCTCTGCCTGTTATTCACCCAGAGCTAGACCCTGCTGGAGGCGGGTGGGGGAGGGGCTGCTGATAGGAATGTGACTGACGTGGTGAGGGGGCCTACTCTTCAGAGAGGCTCCAGGCCTAGCCGCCCTTTCCAGGCCTTGCCTCCTCCCCCACTTGGGCTAGAGCTGAGGGATGAGGTGCTTCCAAGCCAGCTGGATTGGGTAATTAAAATCTCTCTTCTACCCCTGGTGGATGACCTCCGAGGTTCGTTCCAGCCTTATGATTCTATGATTCCAGCTGGGGGTATCCAATTAACCCTTGTCATGCTTGGCTGGTCTTCGTGGGCTGTGGAGTGGGAAGGAGTTGGGACTGGGAGGTCTCAGGGAAGGCCCGTTCTCAGCACACATATCAAGATACTCTGTTCCTCCCTCCCTTCTCTGCCTTCCCACCATGCCAGGGTGGTGGCCCCTGAGTTTCAGTGCCAAGATAAAAAGACACTTGTAAGCCAATGAGCCTTTGGGGCACTCTGCCTCTTTAGTCCATGCAATAGTGAATGACAGGCCATCACTGGATGTGATAGTGTAGAATCTTCGGTGCCATGGCGTCCAGGCCTAGGAAGGCCTTGGGAATCTCTTTGTCTCTATGTCTCTCTTCCTCCTTTTCTATTTTAGTCTCTCTGTGTGTTGTGTCTCTATCTCTATGTTTCTCAGTGTCTTTGTGTCTCTCTCTGTCTCCTCCCTTCTCCTCCCCCCCCCCCAGGATGCCTCGGAAACAAAATGGAGGTGACAGTGGATCACCAAGAGAGAAAGGCCACCATAAGTTTAGACATCTTGAACCACGTGTTCTCAGGGACCCAATGCCAGGGCAAGGCAGCCTCTTTCTGATGGCTCTGGGAGGGTGTCACATTTGGATGAGGTTTGGACTCCAGTCAGAATGGTGGTGGAGCTACACATGTGGCCATTGTCAGAGGCCACGTGGGCCTTAGAGACTGCCATAAACAGTCACCTTATGGGCCACTTAAAACCTCCAAAGTGTTTTCTTTGGCTCGCACGGTGCCTACATGATGAAGAAATTAGCTCTCATCATTTAAAATTCAGGAGATTTTTATATAAACATCCAGATTTATAACTTCTAAAAAACTCTGAAGATCTAGTAATCCCCGTGCTCTCATTCACAGGCAACAGACAGCTGGGGCTGAGTGGCAGCTGTCCCCTGGGTGGGGGTCGGGGGGGGGGGACCACATACTCTTGCCTTCTTGCAGTCCCACCTTCCTGAGTTTGCGCTTCCTGGGACAACTGGAGAAATGCAGGCCAGGAAGAAAGGAGAGCCCTTACCCAGGTCAGCCACCCACCTGGGTGGGGGCCTTGTGAGGACTGGGGCTGGGCGATCTGTGGGTGGCTGCCCTTTATGCTTGTCCCCAAGCTCTGCTTCAGGCTCAAGCCGTTCTGCCACCACTGGTCCCCCTCTGCTCTGCGGGCTTTGTCTGGCGCCTTGGGTTGTGGCCCTTGCGGAGCTGCGGGTTGGGCTCTGTAGCGCGGGCACCCGCATTCTCAACAAGAGGGGCCTCAAGGGTGGAGGCCGGGCCTCCGGGGTTGCGTGTCCATCGGTGTGGCCGCGGTGGGCCTCGGCCTTGGGCTGCGCTGCAGCGAGACGCTGGCGGGCGGCAGGGTAAACACGGCCCACAGCGGGGCGCGCGGAATTCTGCTGACGGCGCTCTCCTCAGGCCTGGGCGGGGCGGCGCAAGCCGGGCGGCGGAGGCCCTAAGGCCAGGGCAGTGTCCCCTCCGTGCCCGCGACCCCCAGCCGACTGTGGCGCCTCCCCAGCCGCGAAAGACTCGGGGCGGGGCTGCTGGTGGCTGAACTCTGCAGCGATCCTCCCCCCGCCCCCCCCACCCGCCTGGGACCCTCGGACTCCCTATGTGTAGCTCCTCTTCAGCTTAGAGTCCAGAGCCAGTTCCTAGGGGTCCAGGCCCCTGTCTCCTGTCTCTGCCTAAAACTCCAAGGCAGAGGCTGGGGACGGAGGGAAACAGCTCAGGAGTCCTAGAAGCCAAGTGCTACATGGTCAGAACCCCTCTGCTTCCAGAAAACACACTGTCCCTTGCAAGTCTCCATTCCCCTGTCACCTAGTCTGAGTCTTTGTCCAGTTGTGGGGCAGAAGATTTCTCAGTGAAATCGAATCCTAAGGTTAGGATTCCTAGGGTGTGGTGGGTCAGGGATGTACAGGGTAGCGTGATATGATGTCCCTAGACAGAGAGAGAAGGCATACACTTGTGAGTGTCTTACGTAGGCAGTAAGCTAAGAAAGGACATAATGGATCCATTGGTAAAATGACTGGACTGGAGAAGACCTGAAATGTCAGGAGAAGCTGTGGGTTCAAATGTGGAAGAAGGGGACACACATGGTGCTAAGTGGCAGGGGGCCCGGAGGTTCCCTACAGAAGAGTCTGAGGCAGATCTGTGGGAGCGGTTTTTGAGTTAGGAGGACAGAGGGCTATTCATTCAAACTGAGATTTAAGGACTCTTCAGAGGAGATGGCCCCTGGAAACAGCTGTCCAGTGAATACCTCTCACCTGTTCCCAACTCATCCCAGGTAAACCAGGAAGTTAGGTTACTCAACCTACCCTATTGCATAGCTCCCAGGGACCGTATGCTCATTGGCTCACTCAGTCTCACTAACAGTTGTCATAGTGCACTAGCCACATACTATAGCAAGCAAGAGCACGTTAAAGTTGTTTCAATGTCAAACATGGAGTTTTCAAACATGGCCAGTTTGAACCCAAGGCCTGTTGTTTAATCTTAGGTTTTCATCCTAGTCTCAGAGAGATATTTGGATATGTTGCTTAAGTTTCACTGGCCTGCATCTGGTAAAGGTGGCTTAAGGGAAGAGAGATCTTGGGTCCCCTTTAGCTCAAGGCTATCAGGGCTTCACTATGGACTGCCACCTGTTCAGTTTTTTGTGCCCCCCCCAATCTGAGGGCAAGACCAGATGCTGGGGGGGGTTGAGGGTGGAAGGCAGAAGCTGAGGGAGGGGACTGAAAGGGGGTGTCTCTAGGGTTACACTGGGTTCCTGGGCTCCAGATGGTAGGTCTGGGGAGGGCTGGCCCAACATCTGAGAACTAGCTGGGGGCTGGGCTCCAGGAGCCCCACACTGCTGGGCAGCGCCTCTGCCTTGCCTCCGGTGTGCTGGGGTGTGAGGAAGCTGCTGCAGAGCAAACAAACAGAGCCTGTGAGGACAGGAAGCAATTAAGGACCACCCGGCCCAGGCTGCTGAGGAGCTGAGGAGGCAGGCCGAGGCCAGGCCAGCCAGTCACAGCGGCCAGCTAGGTGTGGCCTGGGGCAAGGCCAGGGAAGGCCATGGGAGGCTGACAAAAAAAGCTGTAAGCTACGGAGACTCTGGGAGAAATCTCTTCCACTTCGAAGCAATTCCAGAGAAAGAGCAACCTTGTTGGGTCAGGGGTGGGGTGCAGGGAGTGGGAGCTTGTCAGAAGGCCTTAGTCCTAGGCCTAACTGCTGGTTTTGTCCATAAGTTTTGCTTAGAGGTGTCCTTTCTGTCCTGCAAGCTCCAGTCTGTTGATTCTTATAATAAGGTGCTTACAAGAAACATTCTTTAAGAGTCTTTCCAGGCTTGACCATCCAAGAGCTTGGGGTTACTGAGAGCTAAAGATGTTTTCACTAAGTTTGACTGGGTGTCAGTTGTATGTGGTACAGGTAGGAAGCAGATTTGAGGAGTTAAAGCTATGAGTTCTTTCCTTGAGAACTAGTATCCCCCTCTAACTATACTGTGGCTTGATTATTTACCTAGGCTGGAAAGTTCACTGAAGTGGGATTTCTTTCCATGCCCTGTGAAGTCAACATTGCTATCCTCATGCAATGGATGAGAAAAGTAAGACTGGAGTGCTAAGTGACATGCTCCACTCTACCTGCTTAGCAAGCAGAGAAAGGGCGCTACCTGGACCAGACCCCCTCCTCAAGTCTGTGCTTGGAACCACAACTCTGCTTCTCTTGCAGATGAGATGCCAAAAATGTTCCTAAAGGACCTTTGCGATTGTCCCCATTGCCCAGAGAAGATGGTCCATTCTCACACAGGATGTGCTTGGGGTACAGCCACACTCCCCTCTTCTCCACTGTCTACCTGGCCCCAGCAGAAAATCAGCAACTCTTCAGTAGTTCCTGGAAATGCGCCATCTTGTTAGCTGCCTGAATGCAGACAGGCATGAGCCCTTGACTCTCACCATTTCTTCAGGCCCCAAAGGGTTAACTGGATGCCTGTTTCACCCCAGACACAGTGCTAGGATTTCCAGGCATCTTCCCATTCCTCTACAGTTACTTGGTGAGATCACCTTCAATTATGCTAGTAGAGGAGCCTCCTCACATTCTGATCCCTTGGTTTTCAAGGCCCCAACATAGGGCTGCAGGAACATTGGGAGCCTGTGCTTAACCTGTCCCCCATCAAAGGACTCTATCCAGGAATAGACTGGGCCCAGCCAGCCTTTCCTTTGGATTCTGGAACCACCAAGGCCTGGATCAAGCCTCTCCTAGCACCCTCCTCCTTCCAGTTCTGGCACCAACCTGACTTGCCTGGAGCTAGGCCCAGAGTTGAACACCCCTTTGGATTCCCAGTCTCACATATCCTTGTACCACTGAGGCCACAGCTCCTAGGTACTGGGCAAGTCTTTTGCCCAGATTCCCTTGTTTACGGCACACTCCCAGGCAGCTAGGTGAATCCTGTCATTATGGTCTTAATTTCCATACTCCAGATAAGGAAACAAAGAGGTTGCACGGGGCCTGCAGTGACCGGTTGCCCCAGTCCATACACCTGGTGTGTGCAGAGATGGGACAAAGCCTGTGTGCCTGGCCACATTGTTTGCTGCTTCTGCAGCCTGATGAAGGTAGTGACGGTATGCCATCCTTAAGGAATATGGCCTTGACAGAGGTACAGGAGAAAGTCATTGGAGGCCTATCGCCTATTTGTCCAGGACAAAAATCCACCCGGCAGGAGGATGGTAGAAGGAAGGACCTCAGAGGGACAGAGAAGCAAGATCTCCGTTAGGAAGCCTGGGATACCCTGACTTAAGAACCGTGCAAAGCCAGGAAGGCATGGGCATCTTGATGTGTGAGCGAAGCTGCAAGTTCCCCCTAGTGCTGCCTTGTAGAGGAGGAGCATGAGCCCTGAAAAGGGGCACTGTGCTAACCTGCCTGCCCAGGGAGTAGATTTCTTCCCGACTGGCACTCCGCACCTCCTGAGGCTAGCTTGGATTGGAGGGTCGCCTGGGACAAGGAAGGGTTCTGTTTGACCCGCAGCCCCACCTCAATCCCCTGCTTTGGAGCTCCCAACCGGGGACATGGGAAATGTGTGAACCTGTATGAGTAGGGATGTGGTAAAGGCCTGACAGCAAGGGCTCCCAGTGGCTATGCTGGGAATGGAGAGGGCTCAAGGAGAAATAGAGTCTTGCTATAGACACTAAGGATTATGTGATATTGCTACAAGGAACATATTTAGTTTAAAGTAAGAGAAGTAATCTGAAAAGGACCAAAGGTCTCACATTGGTGGGGGAGTGAGTCTCAGTTGAGACCCTGAGGACCCTTTGCCCCTGTGCCCTGTGAACAAGGCTGAAGAGGCCTGCTTCTGACTGACTGTTCCCAGGCTCGTAGCCTTAGCTGGCCAATCCCTGGGCAGGAGGTGGCCAAACTCAGCTGCCCCAGGCTCCTCAATGCTGCCCTTATCCCATCAGCCCCCTGGGGCCAGGCTGAGCCCATACAAAAGAGAGCGTTCCTTGTGGGCCTTTGCGGGGGCCCTGGGAATCGGTGACAAGCTGAATGGGATAATAAGTTAATTAAAGCTGTCTCATATGTGAGGGATCCCAGGGCAGAGGAAAAAGGCCTGGCCAAGCAGCCACACGGGCACCTCTAGTCCGGAGCCACAGACTCTCTGAAGAAACTTAGACAAGTGTCTCTCTTTCATAGTCCTCAGTTTCCCCATCTATACAAGAAGGGGACTAGCAGCAGAAATAGTCTCTTAGGGCCATGCCAGCACTAACGTTCCAGGAGTCTCTAATTAAAACTGTCCCCTGTGTATTAATCTTCTTGTCAAGTTTTAATTAATGGCTGATGGAGCCTGAGCAGACACCAGCTGCCACTCCCCTGCTGGGAGGCAGGGGACACCCACAGGATGCTTGACCTGATAATCACTGCTAAGTGGCCTCTAGCTCCACATGGCCTCTCTCCACCCAGGCCTCCTCTGTGGCTCTTCCACTAGACTGTGCTACCTAAAGCTCGGACGTCACTTGGGGCTATATCGTAGTGGCAGAAGGAGAGCAGCCTTCAGCTCTGTTAGTCACTAGTGCTGCTGCGATCTTGGTGTACAGCTGTACCTGCCTGAGCTCTGGTTCCCTCCCCTCAGTCAAATGGGAATAGCTTCGGTCACAAGTAACAGAAAAGTCTACTTAAAACAGTTTATGTGGTGAGGATAGGTTATACCACAGAAGAAGCCCTTTAAAAAGTGCGCTTCAGTGGTTGGTTTGTTCTGCATCAAAGACTCGAATGGACATCTCCACATTTTATTTTGTTCCGTTGTCCTCTCGCCTCTTGACATTGGCCTTCAGGACTATTACCTTCAGATCGATAAAGTGGCCGCAGCAGCTCTAAGCATGAGACTTTAGTTAAATAAAATCCTATGACATGGGAAAAGTAACTACTTTGAATTGTGTTACTTTTTAAAAACAACAACAACAAAAAATAAACCCTTCTGAAGACCTCAGTGACACTCTCTCCAAGTCCCTTACTGTACAGAATGTTATCCCATGCCAAGCTGAGCCAACCACATGGAGAAGTTGCAATTATGACTGACTTAGACTAGAGCTCTCAGCCATGCTCAAACAAACAGACAAACACACCACAAGTGCACAGATTACATGCCCAGACCAATTTAATCTCTGGAGGAGGGATCCAGTAACGACTATTTTGTAAAAGCTCTCCAATGAAGTCAAGTTTATCAGTCACTTAACTGATACTAGGACAGATATAGCCCCTACAGCCCAGCCACCCCCTTGCTCACTGCTCAGAAGTGGGTGAGCAAATTGGAGGTCTGATAGAAAAGAGGAAGCGATGATGACTGTTTGCGAGCAGCCCAGAAACCATGCTCACTCCTGGTATCCTCACTTCCAGCAGCAGCAGAAGCAGCAGGACTGGAGCCACGTACCAACAGTATCAGATACTTCTCACGAAAGTGATCTTGCCTTTAATCTAAAGAACCCCGGATGCCCTCATTTTAAACACAGCCACTTGGCCATCCTCCTGAGATGCTTCTTAAGAATAATGACTCCTGGGGCTGGGGTGTATGTCAGTGGTGCTTGCCTACTGTTCAAAAACCTGGGATTTTATCCCCAGTAACAAACACATGTGATAATTACTGGGTCTGCCTAATGGTCAAGGAGTCATACCTTAGAATAACACCAATCACACACTCTCTGTTTCTCTGTCTTTCCTCTCTCTCTCTCTCTCTCTCTCTCTCTCTCTCTCTCTGTTTTGCACACACACACACACACACACACACACACACACACACACACACACACACACACACCTCTGTTAATTCTTCTGACTTCTGCAGTTTATCCATAGTGACACTTTGGGCTGACTGTTCACAAGTACCTCTCATGGGCTTGAAAGTGCATGGTAAGGCCCTTTTCCTGAGCTAATTGCCAGCCTCCCAGTGAGCATACATGGCATTCTTGTTAGTACACCGAGGAGAGGTAGCAGGAAAGTCATTGCAACTCTCTTGGTGTTGGCTCTGCAAACAAGGGCAGTGATGCTTACCTCATCTGTAATTACAAATGGCCTAGGAGAGAGCAGGAAAATTGGAAAAAAAGAATGTGTATTGTTAACATGATCGGGGCCATGACAAGGACCCATCCAATGTCTCAGACCCATGGGAATGGCAAAGCCTTCTTCAAGTGAGGCTCAGAGAAATGGCAAAATCTTTCTCAGGCTTGAGTGTGAATGTTGATAGGGTGTGAAGAAAATGCCCGGTCTCCTCATTCTTCTGAAATGTTTACCCCTGAAGACTGTTCTCCTATAGGGATTGCTCCTACTCAGATTAGCTAAACTGGCCTCCTTCTTCAGCTGTATACAATCACTCACCTCACTGTACAACTGTATACAGTATGCCAAGCTTCAAGGCTACTGGAGCTTCTCCATCCCCAGCAAATGGTTTTTCTATATAGATACCCATTTCTTCCCTCACCGCCATAGTTAAGTAAGTCCCTGGAGCTTTGCAGGTTGCAAAAGGAGGGTTAAAGTGAAAATGTCTGTGCTCTGGTAGACTGGAGGTCAGAGTTGTGCTCTGTTGAAGGGTCACACTGAACTATCCCTTTCTGCTCTCCAACCCCTAACCCCCACCTTAGGTAATTTGTGAGGTATCAAATGCATTGATGGATCCTGTCATTTTTTGCAGTGATCATATTGAAAGCAGAAAGATACACTTTGAATTATTCACCACCTTAGCAAACCACCTTGCTTTTCCTATGTGTTTGGCAAGAGGTGGGGAAGGCTGGACTAGGGGTTAGAAGGCAGGATGGTGCGTGGCCAGGATGGTGTCATAGTGAGTGGAAGTGAAGGTTGTCATGGGCTTTTTGTTCAAGGCCTGAGAATCTTCCCTGGGTCTGGGTGCACTCAGGTCCACATGTTGGACTTTCAGCGCCTGAGGTCATATCCTGAACCAGATACCTCCTTAGTGCCAGGCTATGAATGACTTATGACTTATGAGGTCTATGGATCAGCCCCTCCAGCAGGGATCTCCCATTCTCTCTGCTCTACATCCAGCTCCAGGTCAAGCACAGTTCTCCTTTCAGTCAGCAAGCCTGAGAGCATCCATCTGTGGCACTGGAATGAGAAGAGGGAACCAGACCCAGAGCCAGAGAAGGACCAAAAGAGAAGCTCATCCATCAGCTGAGCCTGGGCTGGGGCTGAGAAAGAGCACGGGTGTCAGACCACCCAGGATACACTGGACAGGCTGCTCCTGGATCTGCTGCCGCCTGTTTGTTCTGGCTGAGCCTGTCTGAAAAGCAGAGCATCCAAGACTGGTAGTATGGGATTGTGGACCCAGTCCTCAGGGTACCATCAGTGCCTTGTGGAACCTTGAGCTTGTTCCTGCCTCTGTCTGGATCTTGGGCTCCTTGTGTGGATCATGAAGAGGTTGGAGTTGGACGCCAGAAGCATGGGAATCTCTGGATGAAGTGCCCTTAGAGACCGCATGTCTCTAGCTCCCACCTAGGTCTTGAGTCCTCTCCACCACTTCTGTCTGCCCCCTGTCAGGTGATGAGCTAAGCTCTATGTCCAGTGATGGGAAACTCCCTACCCTTGGCTTATCCTGACCTATCTCTTTGTAGCTGTCAGTTATAAGTTTCTTCTCAATAAGTGTCCCTGTGGCCACATGTGCCGTGGGTTCTGTGACAGCCTTTTGGAAGTCTGGATCCGAATTTCACTCAAGTATGAATCCCAACTTTCTATTTCTCCAGGCCAAACAGCCCCTAAGCATTCAAAGAATCTGCTCTGTGATCCATTAGGTGTGGGGCCCATGTATAGACAGTCTTCCAGGTGGGGTCTTGGTACAATTGCAGAGGGCCCACACAACCTCTTGAGCTTTCCAGACACAATAATTTCTGAACTTGACCATGGAGTCTCAATACCAGTGGGGTCTCTTCTAATCTGTGAGCTGGGCAGAGATGCTGTTTCATTCCTGTTTGGGGCTTCTATAACCAGACAAGGGCTTTGCTCAGAGTTGACTTCAGACCTGAGGCAGCTTGGAGGCGAGGGTAAGTACGTGTGCATTGTGCACATGCGCATGCACTCTGAAAGTGAAGTGAAGTGGATGAGTGTCTTGGGCCATGGAAGGCCTCAAATCATCTTTATACATCCAGGCATACCCCACCCCCACCCTGCCCATGATTCAGCCTATGTCTGGCACACACTGAGGGTCTGGTGGTACTGGTATTCATCAGTGCCCAAGGCTCAGAGAAGTTGGTACTTATATATGCAGCCTCTCAGGGCCCCTGAGAGCCTTGTGCATCCTTTCCAGCTCTGTATGAACTTGCCAGTCTTCTTTATATCCTTGCTGTAGTCAGAGGCGGGAGGGGGTGCCTATGTCCCATCTGTTGGTAAGGGTGACCTGGGGATCTATCTGAGGCTCTAGGAAGTGACTGTGTCCCATCAGTCGACAGGGGTGTTTCTGGCTGGCTGAATGGATGGAGGGCGGCTGCTGGGTACTGTCAGTTGATGGGGGTATTCCCAGCTGTCTGCCTGGGGAGGAGAGGCAGCTGCCCTGGCAAGCAGCTGGGCTGTGCTGGCCATGCCCGATCTGATGTGGTTCGTCCTCTTGCCATTCAGCTGTCACCAGCCCCAATCACCAAAGGGAAGGAAGCCTTGGCAGAGCTCAAGGTCATGGGAAGGACACTTCACTTATTCCAATGTCATCTGTCTGGGTCCCAGCGGAGAGGACAGCCCTTGGCTTCAGGACTGGCTGAGAGGAATAGGTGACGGGGCAAGAGAGGCCAGATGAAGAGGAGAGGGAGGGCCCTACAGGGAGTCTGCTGGCCATATTGAGCAAAGGGAGGCAGCAGAGGCACCCAGTTACACACGCACAGATGGACACTTTCAGAGCCAACAGGCATGGGTGTTGGAGCTGTCACGTGGTGTAGGAGGCAGGCAGACCTGGGTTATTGTCTGGTTCTGCAACTTCCTGGTTGCCAGATTCCTTTCTCACCTGTGGAATGGGGATGCTGGAAAGAGCCCTGGAGCGGGTCACTGGTGAAAGCCCAGGAAGTACAAGACCCCCTTCTCCCCTTCCACTCCTTCTGAGTTCCTCAAACCGAGCCGAAGGGAATTGCCATTCAGAGGTCAATACTAGGCTTGTCCTGGTCTCTGTCTTCTTCACGGGGAAGCCTGGTTGTCAAAGAAAGAAAGGGGCCAGAGTATTTAATAGTGAGTCTTTGGCCAGTTCTGGAAGTTACCTGTGGATTCTCCACCTATGGGATCCATCTAGGAGCCCAGCTGAGAACTAACAGTCATAGTAACTTCAGTACCCAAGACTTGCTTCATTCTTTCCAGAGAAGTGAGGTGGAGTGTTGCCACAAATAAAGAGAAGGAGACTGTTAGTCAGTGGCTTCTCCCTGGTGGGAGAGCTGTAAAATTGACACGTGATTCAAATCTATCTGACCATACCCAGTGTTGCCCAGTCTTTTATATTATCACCCCATTTTCTGATCCTACCCTACCATCTTCAGCTGAGACAAGCTGACTGACTCCTTGGGATTTCCAAAACAGTTCCTGTGTTTTCCTGCTGCTGTTTTCCTTCCCCAGCTCCCTCAGCCTGGAATGTCCACCCCGCCCTACCCCTGCCTTCTATCCTTGCTCACCTCCGGGCCTGTGGAAATCCTCCTTAGTCTTCGGGGCCTTGAAGTGACACTCTTCTGATTCCTGGAAGTGAGGGCACTTCCTGTACACTCCCGACCTGTGTACCAGATGGTGTGCCCATAAAACACAGTTTGGAAATAGAACACAAAACCCGAGCGGATGAGCAGGCATTCTCCCACCCTCTGCCCACTGCCTCAGTCTCTTTCCCAAGGAGGTCTCAGGCCTGTAGGCACCCACCCTTCCGTCCATGTTTCTTTTTTTCCCTCCCCCCTCCTTTGTTGCCATAGTGGCATTTATCTATGACTGTGGCCTTGAGGACAAGGCTGGCTTTTTTTTGTCTTTTGAGTCAAACAGTTCTAGTTGCTTTATTATTAGCCAGCTTACAGCCACCTATCCTAGAGACGGTGAATATATGTAGCAAGGAAACACTAAATTGATATATTAGTCTTACGAAGAAAAGTACACTAATTCTTAATTATTCAAAAATTGCATTCCACATTTCAAAGTTAAAAAAAATTTTTTTAGTGATGTCAGCAACATTAAGGTGCCCCTGTGCTGTTTTTATTAGTGTGGGCCCACTCACCTCCAACTGTGTGACTCAGCTACCCTACCCCCTTGAGCTACCTGTACTCCTTTCCCTGTCTCAATGGATGACGTTGTCACAACCCACAGAATTCTGGAATCATCCTTCTGCCTCTATCACATTCATGGCCCCTTTTCAACCATTGCTGTCTCATGGGCCAACCTCATCAGCCATTACTGGTGGGTGCCTCTTTCTCTTTCTCCCTGCTCCAGCCATTTCCCCGACACTAGTACATTTTCTATAAGGTAGGTGGAAAGATTTCCCCAGGACAAACTAGACCATGTGTGAGCGCTGTGCTTACTGTCCTCAGTAGGAGTTTCTAAGCGATTGAGAGTAAAGCCCACAGTTCCATAGGCTCACTCCTTGCTCCCCTTCCCGCGCGTTTCTTTTTCCTGCTGGACAGAATGTGCTAGGTCATCTTCTGCATACGAGGCTAACCTAGACTTTTGCTTGTGCCTGAAACACTTTTGTCCATAGTTGTCACCTTTGGGGAATAAGGAAATAGCTTGAATAGACATCTAGTGCTCAGAGTCCAGGAAAGCTGCTCCACTAGCTCCTGGGTGAAGTAGAAGGAGCTCTGAAGTATTTACCCACACTGCCACACTGGAGAGTCATGCTCTAAAGCAAGGGCCCAGAGCCCCTGAGCCTGGACACAAGAAACATCCTAGGTGGTTGAGAAGCCCACCAACAATTAGACTCCATCTGGGGCCAATTAGAACAGAGCCTGTGGAGCTGGGGCCTGGGAACCAGCACATGTATAATCTCACCGGGTAATTAGCTTGTGAAGCCAGGCCTAGGGACCTCCTATTTGGGGAAGTCTGTTAGGACAGACCCTGCAGATAGCCAAACTACTCAGGATTATTGGCGTCAGATATCTGACCTTTATCAGGTCCCAGGGGCTGCCAGTCCTCTCGGCAAGCCTGAAAGTTGTACATGGGTTGGGAGGACACCTCCAAGCCCTGTCAGACTGACAGAGCCCTCTGCTTCCCTTCCTCCCCTTCCCCGCTGCCCATCTCTGAAGGGGATAGGGATTGATACAGGGAAGGGGAGGGGTCTGGGCAACACAGCTGGGATTCCAATCACCTCCAACCACAAAAATCCATATCAAGCTATCTCTGCTGCTCCTCCCCACTCCAGGCTGAGCTGGAGAGAAGCACTCTACTTCCTGAAAGTAGCCCAGAGGCCCTGAGGTGATTCAGGGAGAGGGCTCGACTTGTGGATGGTAGGAGGAAAGGGAGTCCAGGTTAGCCCTGGCTTAGGTCAGGGAACTCATGGTCCTCCCATTGGCTCTCATCTAACTCAGAGTCTGAACAGGCCTTCTGCATAAGTAAAAGAAGGTGTTTGGTTGATGTGGGGGAGGGCATTCTTCATCATGGGACAAACTTTACCCCTCCCTTTGGAATGGTGACTCCTCAGAAACAGATCCAGCCTGGTTTCCTCCTTCATTCAGACAAGTTTAAACTGAGTATCCATCCAGACTGTGAGCCCAGAGAGCCCCTGACAGCTTCACTTCTGACTAGTCAGGCAAGCTATGCTTACAGACTGGGACATTCCACTCAAAGGTGTGTGGCCACTGTGACAGGGGACACACCTGTGCTCCCAGCTATTCTCCAGATGTGGTGGAGGAAAAAGATCCTGAAGTTGAGGCCAGCTTGGGCTACAGGGTGAGATCCAACTTGAAAAAGGAATGGAGGCTGTACCCATGTTAGCTAGCATGTGCTAAGCCCTGGGTTTAATTCTAAGCATGATCCCACCCCTAAAGAAATGTGTTTGGACTTCTGAAGGCCAAATGGCTTGAGAAAGCGGTACCAGACATTGATGGACTCTTTGGCCAGTGAGGGTTTGCACATCCAAGGGCTGTTGGGATTGAATACTGAAGAAACCACAGTTCAGCTAGGATCTGCCTAGAAGCCTACCAGGAAGTGTATAGGCCAAAGCAGATGTGGATCTGGGCAGATTGCAGGTGTTCGCACTGGCTGTTGCCTGAAGGATTTCGCAGAAGAGGCAGATGCAGGGTGAAGTTTTGGAGTAGATTTTCAGCTGTGTCTTCACACCTGGTGGAGGCTACCTGCCTCAAGACAATTGCCGGCAGCACGAGAAGGCAAGTTTTCCTGCTTTGCTGAGGGGCAAGCAGTAGTGTTGGGAAATAGTGTAGAGGGCAAGCGGTGGTGTTGGGAAATAGTGTATAGAATCAGACCTTGAAGCATTGGGGAGAAACTCCAGATGGCTGAATAGAGTAATTGGCAGGCCTGCCTGGGAGGCAAGGCCACACCCAGAAGTATGCCGTCTGACAAGCTGCATGGGCCCTGGTAGGGAAAACACTCAGGAGAGCAGGCCAGGAATGGAGCTGAGGTCAGAGAGGGCCAGGACTAAAGAAAAACACTGACTTTCTTTTGAAGGTTATGGGAGCTAGAGGCATGTTGGTGTTCTGCAGCTTAGGATGGAATGATATCACCACATATCCACTGTGAGTTGTAAAGATCGTCCATGAAAAAAATGCATTTAGTACCCTTAACCTACAAACACACCATTTAGCAACCCAATTCACTGTACATACCCTCGTGTCTGCCCTCGTGATGGCGTAGCTGACTGGGGGCTTCTGATTGCTATTCTTGCGTGTTTTCATGAGTGAGTATCGTACTACTGATAATTGTCCCAGGAACTGAACACAATTTGAAATTCTATGTAGCATTTTCACTGAATGTAAGTTTACTTTGCTGCATCGTAAACTCAACTACCATAAACCGAGTTGTACGAAGTTGAGGAATGTCTGTGCTTGAAGCAGGATAGATGAGATGTCTAGATTGAATCAGTCTACCTACACACCATTTTACATATGAATATTCATTTAAGAGTGTTCAATTTCTCATGGTTGGATGCTTTTTGGAGCATGGCTGGCTCTAACACCAGAAGATGAGGGACATTTGAAGGTTGGTCCTTCATTCGTGAGATGAGTCATGGTAGAATAATCAGCTTGGACTTGAAGATAAGGAAGATGGAGTCTCTTTCAGAAGCTCATAAAATCGTTTTTCTTACTTACTCATGGTGCACTAATGGGTCTGGATGGCCAAGCCCCTGCTAAGAATCAGGCACTCTGGTAACTAGCCTCGTCTCCTTACACAGTGTCACCCCTTTGACTCTGTAAAACTTCCCTCCATCAAGTCAACCCACTGCTTCAAGCTCTCTTATATGTATGCATGTATGTGTGCACTCGCATATGCCTGTATATATACACATATGTGCATGTATGTATATGCTTTAGTTTTTTAATAGGTTTTTATGATGTAGTACAGGCTAGCCTTGAACTTGCAATCTTCTTGTTTTAGCCTCTGAATGCTGGCATTACAGGTATAAGCCCCAAATGCCTGCCTCAGCTTTTCTTTAGAACCTCAGGCGTTTGGTTACACACTTCTCTCTTCCTAGGCAAATGCAGCCCCCTTCCCCCCATAAACCTAGCCTAAGGCCTAATCCCCATGGCAGCCTCAGTTTTACAGTTTCCCACCAAGGAGTCATCGGTTGCTTCTCTTTTGGACTCTGCCAGCTCCTGGTACTTCCCCATCTCAGCCCTTAGTAACGTGAGCAGAGGTTTTCTGGTTACTGGTTTGGTTTTTTGATGGACGGAAGTGTTGAGCAGTGCCAGGTCAGTTCTTATAAATGGTGAAGGCAAGGAAGGAGAAGGATGCATCAGGGGTGATGTCCACCCATAGGGGGTGGCTTCACTGCTGCAGACTTTGGGGAATGGGCTTTTGGAGTTGGGGAGAGGAGACTTTCCGTTTAGGCTTCACTGAGCTGGAGCCATCTGGGGGTCATTGTGGAGGAAATATGGAGTAGGCTGTCAACTGTGGGCCTGGAGCTCAGAGGAGCAGTTTGTACTGGAATGATCTGTCGAGAGGTGAGGGCTAAAGCTGTGGGAATGAACTTGAAACTTGATGTTTTTGATTCTTAAGTAAACAGCCAGCCAAGAACCAGTATATTTTGGAACACTGGTGGCCAAGGACGTGACAGGAAGAGGTATAGGGAGACAGTGGGAGGTGGCGCCCTTCCCCAGTAGGGTACAAGGGGATCCCTCTTCTGGAACTGCCCCAGCTGTCACACACCTCCACAGGGGAGAGAGGGCCCTGGCTAGGGGCCTGCCTTAGGAAGGAGGAATGATTAGAATGAAGGCATTGCTGGCCCGAGTCCTCCTCCTGCCAGATGTTGCAGTGTTCCCTGGGTCTTCTCCCCTAGCCAGAGCCTGTAGACCCTGATTTGCTGTGTGCCTCCCATTCCTGTGGAATCCTTTTCTCCAGCTTCTTCTCTGCTTTAGGCCAGCCTCCCTAAGTCAGGGCTCTGGCCCTTTCGGAACGCGGCCCAGAAACCCGAACAAACCTTTTGCTTTCTGGTCCTGGGATGTGCTTTCCTCTCTAGCACACCCAGCCCAGGCCCTGAGCCATGTCATAGGCTAGACAACAAGAGAAGATGCAGAGTATCTGACCCAGGAGCAGGCTACTGGGGAGGCAGGTCCAGGCCCCTGCTCCTACTGCTAGCCATGGGGCATCCCAGTAAGACGTACAAGGGGTAAAAAAAAAGAAAGAAAGAAAAAGAAAAAGAAAAACCAACAGAGTTAGTGGGACAGCAGACGGAAATGCCAGGGATAGGATTGCTGAGAGGCTAGATTGGGTGACATGAGCAGGATAACAAGATCTTACCCTAGTTCATGACATGAACGAACATGCCAATTGGGATCTTTTGATCTCTCTCTCTCTCTCTCTCTCTCTCTCTCTCTCTCTCTCTCTCTCTCTCTCTCTCTCTCTCTGTGTGTGTGTGTGTGTGTGTGTGTGTGTGAGTGTGTGTAGCCCAGGTTGGACTTGAACTCACGATCGTCCTATCTCTCCCTCCCTAGTGCTGGGATCATAGTTCTGCACTGTTACACTCAGCTGGGTTTTGCCATTATTGTTTGGTTTTAATGGGGGGGGGGCTTTTCTTGTTTGGTTGGTTTCTGAGACAAAGGGTCCTACTACAAACCCAGGCTCATTTGGAAATCGTGATCCTTGTGACTGACTCTACCTACCTCCTTGGCGCAGCCTCAGTGGTTTCCTATTAAGTTGTCAGTTGAAATCCCATTGGCAACAGGCCAGGTGTTCTTCTGCCTGGCCTCAGAACTCCCTACTGAAAAGGCCAGGCTTCTAGGAACCACAGGCCTGACATCAAGTCCTAGTACCAACACTTTCTGTGTGACCCAGGATAGATGAATTTCCCCATCTATCTTTCGCCTTTGTTTGTCTATGCGTAGGGTGGAATGACGATAACATTTTCTTGCCTAGGTAGTCAGGAGGGTTAGATGAAGGAGCACATGGGGTGTCCTCTGTGAGAGCCAAGGGCTATAATTATATGTATACGAGCTATATTTATCGGCAGGGCTAAGATGGAGAAGTTCTCTGCTTCTTTGCCATCTGAGGGCACATTCCCTGTTCCCTTCTACTCAATCCTGCGGGATTCCTTGAAGACTTAGCCTTCTGAAGGTCAGGCTTAGGACACTGGTTTCTTGTTGCGCTGGAGGCCCCTCAGAAGGCTGCTTGACTCTTCTGAGCTGCAGAGAAGTGTGCTTGGTGGACAGCAGCGCAAAGGAAAGGGTATTTTCTCCCAGTTTCTCTCCCTCCCTCTGGATGATGCGATCAAAGAAGAGGTTCACACAGAGGTGAGGCCCAAAGGCACAGCAGCACCCTTCCCAGATGTGGTGTGGGGGCAGGGGGGCGGGGGAGACTGAAGAAATGTGGCCATGTGGAGGGCAGGGCAGGGGCTGGCCTGCCTGTGATCAAAGGCACGGGTGGGGCGGGGCAAGGGCTGGGGGCAAGTTCCTCACATTGCTGACGGGTTAGTCCTTTCTCTTGGTTGCCTGGATGCCTTGGTAGCTCGGAGCCCCTGTGTCGTTTACTGCAGGGCTGTGCCTGCAGCCACCATTCAAGCAGAATATGAATGGGGAGCAAGCTACTTACATAGTTCTCTATGGAGTGGGTTGAGAGACACATGCCAAACTGAGTGCTACCTTACTCTGCTGTTGCAATGTACCCATGGGGGTACTGGCAACCTGCTACTGCCCAGCTGTCCCAGGCACTTCGATTGCCTGACTCCCGCTTGCCTCCTTGTGTGCTGGTGGGTGGGTCTCAGCCTACTGGCAGAGGGCAGCCATTCCTGTGTGGTAGCAGTAGTGACTGGGAGCCTGTGTGCTCTCCTGGGTCGGAGCGGGTGGTTAAGATTATGTCTACAGACCTGGGGCAGAGGAAGATGGGCATAGGAAGAACTGTTTTGCTCTGGGGAAGAAGAAAGATCTTGGTGTTCCTGGGTCAACTCCAGAAGCCCAGGGGCTCCAGTTGCCCATGTCACCAGGAAATGTGCATTCTAAACAATGCCCAGGCCAGCCCATCCTGATTCCTACCTACCACCCCTGGTGGGAACCCTGGGAGATGCCTCTGACCATTGTTCCCAGAGACAGCTCACTGGGGTCAGACCTGGGCCATACCAGGGTCCTCAACCTCCACACCCTGGGAGGAGGCCCATGATGTCCCAGAGAAAGTTCTTCCAGGCTTTGTTTCAGATTGGTCAGGAAGTCACTCCGGACATGATGGTTTGGGTGGGGGTTGGGGTAGAGGAGCATGGGGGTAGTCAGTTTTCCTTTGGATTTCCTTAGGGGAGAGCTATTGATGAGGTAAGCTGAGGTAAGGAGCAGATACTTGGCTCAGCTTCTAGTTAGGAGAACTTAGGACACAATTTGCTGCACAATAGAGATAGATATTCCTACCTTCTGGTGATGGGGAGAATGTTTTTTCCAAGCTACTTCTGACAGCTTTTCTGGTGCATAGCTGGGGTATTATTTTTGTTTGTTTGTTTGTTTGTTTGTTTGTTTTATTTCTGTGATAGGTCCTGCTATGTAGCTCATGCTGCTTCTTTTTCTTCCTTAGCCTCCTTAGGGCTCAGATTACAAATATGTGCCATTGTCTTTGACTTTATTTATTATTACATTATATCTATCTATCTATCTATCTATCTATCTATCTATCTATCTATCTATCTATCTATCTCTCTATCTATCTATCTATTTTGGTGATACCTTTTAGCCTAAACTTTCTTGGAACTCAGTCCAGTGAAGCTTAACATACAGTATAAATGTTAGTTCTAGATTTGCTCTCTTTTCCAGGCTAAGACTGCTTGTCTCAGAAGCCTTAGACATTCCTGTCTTTTTAACTGGCCACAGACACCATTCTTCAGTCATGGTGCTGGCAGCATCCCCATCTGACAAATAGGGAAACAGAGGCAGACTGAGAGTGGTACACAGTAAAGAAGGTGATATGAACAGCTGTGTTCTGCTGTGATTCCTGCCCTGTCTGGTTAGTAGAAATGTATGTCTGACACTAGACTGTGACTTTGAGCAGTCTATGCTTTTCGATGAGTCGCACGTTATTCAGTTGCTCAACGGGAATGTTTAACTTAACTCTCCCAGGCTTAATGTCCATCCAGGGGCACTGGACATACCAACCATGACCTGTTGTCCCTACTTCTCTATATGGGACCAATGGACAGTGGACCTGTGGATGCCATGAGGCATCCATCCCTGCCATTCCTTGGCATTCCTTGCCAGCATCTGAAAGCTCAGCTTTTCTGGGCTCCTTCCAGGAAATGAAGCTGAATGCACATGAGAAAGACTTTGTTAAAGAGATAACACTGGGTCAGTTCACATTTTTTTAAAAACAATACTAAGTCATTCCTTTAAACTATGATTAGCAGTAAATGACTTTTGACACAATGTGAAACTGACTGTGACCAATGGGATACCAGTCCTTAGGGAGAACTTCTGTATTTCTGATCACTTTTCTGATAATGTATGAATCCATGGAAATACAAGCGATGATTGGTATTGTTCTATTATCATTGTTTTTATTCTGAAAGGCATGCAGTATAAAGGTTAAGACTGTAGGCTCAGGAGGTAAACTTCTTGGGTAAGAAGATCGCTTAGGGGCTGGAGAGATGGCTCAGTGGTTAAGAGCACTGACTGCTCTTCCAGAGGTCCTGAGTTCAAATCCCAGCAACCACATGGTGGCTCACAAGCCTCTGTAATGAGATCTGATGCCCTCTTCTGGTGTGTCTGAAGACAGCTATAGTATACTTGCATACAATAAATAAATCTTTTTTAAAAAAAGAAGAAGATTGCTTAGGCCATTTCCCAGCTATAAATAATATTGGGTATATTACTTGACTGTTTAATGCCTTGGTTTACCCACCTATCAAATTGAGATAATACTAGTAATAGTGTATACATATGTATATATAGTATATAATAGTACACACACATATCAGTTATTTGAGGATCAAATGAGATAATCGAATTCAAGTGTTTAGCACAGTATCTAGTTCAAAGGTCAATAGCTAAACCCTGCAAGCCAAGATGGCTTGTTACCTGTTGCCAAAGACCGTCCTTTATTGAACACAGCCATATTAGTTTGTTTACCTATCATCCATGATTGTTTGTGATACCTCAGCCCAGTCAAATAGTTACAACAGAATCCTAGAGGCACAAAATCTAAACTCCCCACTGTCTGGTCCCTGGAGTGGGGAATCTGTGACCAACTCTTGTGTTTAGGCAATATTATTTTATTTTATTATTCTAATTGTTGTTTTCATTGTAAACATTGAAATCCAAGCCCAAGGCCATACAACTAGGATGGTACAGAACTGGGACCACACTTAGCTTAGAAAACTTGCAAGGACACAGCATCAACTACAAAGTCATCCATGTTTGGAGTCCTCGGGCTCATGACTCCCTAGTCAGAGGATGCCAGCTGCCAAGCCAAGAAGAGGCCTCTTCTCTCCAGTGCCAGGGTGAGGTCAAGTCAGTGGGTATAGGACAATACTTTCACCTCGGCATCTATTCAGCATCCTTTTCTTGAGTCTACTGACCTGTTAGGCTGGGCTGGGGTGCCTGCCGTGCTAGGTGATTGATGTTTCTGCTCCACCCTCAGGACTCTGTTATCAGCATGCTGGGCTTGCCCTTATTCTTGTAAAGGACTAGTCTGTGGCCATTTACGTCTCCTCTGCTATATTCTCCTGTGTGAGAGTGACTCTGACACCATTATATTGGTCTCCTTTATCCTTAATCTTCTCAGAGTGCCTAGCTATCTTTTTCCATCTGGTCTTTATACTAAGCAGAAAGTCAGACCGTAGGTGATGAAGTGCATGGGAAATCTTATAGAAGTTCCCCAGGGTCCCTGGAACCCAGAGATGTGGCTGAGTTCCTCAAAGCCTGTGAAAGCTGGCAACATATCTCATTAGTAGTAGTATGCACAAGCATGGTGTTCTCTAGGGTTTTTCCTCTCGGCTCAAACGGTCTGGGATTCTTGAGAGCCAGTTTTAATTGTCTCAGTAGTAGTCAGCTGCTTCACCTCTGTTTTCTGTGTCAAATAACATGTCATTAAATACCTGTCCTGTGGTCCATAGTCTCACTGATATCCAGGGGTATCACGACCAGGACACATTCTACCTTAAATGCATGCATATATGTGTGGCCTTACATGTATTGCTGTTAGAATAAACTCATTCGCCTTGACATAGGATTTGACATATGGTACATACACACACACACACACACACACACACACACACACACACACACACACACACGCACACACATTAGTTTGGGTACCATAAGAAGTAAGGTCTTCTGGAGAGGCTGGAAGAGTTGGGAAATTACAGGAGTGACAATCTGGAAGGGAAACTAAAAGCAGGGTCGTGAGGCCATGTGTCTGTATGGAGAGCTGTCAGAAGCTCCAAGGGTAGGGAGACATACTGCTGTTATGAGCCTCATCTCTTGGCAGCACAATTAATGAAATGAGGTGGGCAAAGGACAGTATATCTGGAGACTAAGAAAACAGTCCCTAGCAGTGAAAGTTTGAGAAAGGCTCTCTCCAAGGCACTATGCCTGTCACCTCAAAGGCAAGCTGGAGAGGAGCCTGAGAGGGATAAATGGTGTGCGGGGTTTCTGAGAGCAGAGGCTGCAAGCAGAGAGGGAGGTTTGAGCAAATAAGAGGATGAGGCACTGAGAGGGGATCAAGGTAAGAGGAAGGTAGTAGCCTGAAGAAAGCCACCCTCTGCCATTTCAACGACATTCTTTCAGCCAGGCATGGCACCCCTTGGTGAATCACAGGGCGAGTCCTAGACTTGGGGATGTGGGGTGGGACCAGAACCCCAGGGTGATCTGGGGCACCTGGGAATGTGGAGAGATTCTCCTTTGCCAGGGATGGGACTGAGGAGATAGGACCCCTCCATGTTCTCCATCCCACTTCTAGCTACTCAGACATCCTCCTCATAGGCTTCAGCCTCAGAGCCCATCTAGGCTTGCTGTGGTCTAAGTTACTCCTAAAGCCCAACCAAAATGGGTCTGTAAAACATGTGTACTGTGTGGCTTAGAAGCTGGCTGCCCTTACTACTATAGGTCCGGAGTCCTACCCCACAACCCTGCACTCTGTAGAATAGACCTATGCTCATCAGCAGGATTCCTTCTTGGACCATAGTTAAAAGAGGCCCTTTATATTTCTGCATGTAGGATCTTTGCCCTCACCTTCTTTATTTCCTGCCTGAAAACCTACCATTGCCTGTGGTCCCATGACCCATTGCAGGGACCATGACAGTATACCTTTCATTAGTGATACAAATGATCATAAAAATGTCAAGAACAATAGAATCATTAAAACCAAAAGAAAACCCCAAACGAAGCAATAGCATCGATGATGATGAGAGCAATGGAGTTCCCAGTGAGGGGGACAGGAGAGGTGGGATGGGGGTGATGTTGATTGTGACGCTTAATCTCATTGAGTCATTTGGATTGAGAAGTGACAATGAGACTAAGACCCATGTCAGAGTGTGTCTGTGAGAGCGTTTTAATTGAAGGCTGAAGGGAGAAGAGAGATCATGAGCGTGGATGGAACCACCCCCTAAGCTGGGAGCCCAGATGAAATGAATGGGTCAGGAAAGCTCATTGGCTCAGGCATTCTCTCTTTGCTCACTGGCCACCACAACTCGAGGAGCTCTGCTCCACCACACCTTCCCCACCTTGATGGACTGACTCTCCCAAAGCTCTGACCCAAAAGAAATCCTTCCTCCCTTAAGTAGATTCCTCGGGGATTTTTGGCTCAGCCACTAAAAGTCTAACACAATGGTGCGCTGCTGCCAGTGAGATAATGAATTTGGTGATGATAATCGAGGTAGTGATGATGAGGATGAGCATTGTCGTAGAGGCAGAAATGGTGTTGAGGAGGAGATGGAGGATGCCAAGGATAACTGGGTTGACAATGATAGCAATGATGGTGAGGGTGGGAATAGTGCAGCAGATACAGGGCGGGTGGTGATGGATGGGAGGTGTGGTACTTTGAAAGAAGTCATAATGATGGTGATTGATGAAGGTGTTAGTGTTGAGGCTAATGATGGAGGCATTATGTGATAATGGCAGTGGGGTTGATGGTGATAATGGTGATATTGATGATTGGGATGGCAGTAAAAATGGTAATGGATTTACATTGAAACAAATTGTGAACATTTGCATTAAACTTTACAAGGTATGTAAGTTCATTAAGTTGTATAGACGTGGGATCTGGTTACTTTTGCTATGTGGGATCTATTTATTTATTTGAAAGTTGCAACAGTCAAGAATTTAATGAGCATACTCACTGAGTCTGTCTAATACCTGCTACCTTACTTTTATTCCAATATGTTTCTTATGATAACTGTGATTTTAGTGCCACTCTACTTTTTACTGTTATTACTCTGGGACATTTTTTATTAATAGACTAACCCCCTCAAAAGGCACAGCAACTGTTAATTTTGGGGAGAAAAGGCTAGGAATCCCAGTTTCATTTGTTGTTGGGAGACTCTTAAGATGGCATTTTTCTATTCTCAGTAAAACCCAAACAAAAGAATTAGGGAGTCTATAGCCAATCTCACCCAAGCCAAACATACTGGGCCTGGTTGGTGCTTGGATGGAAGAAAAATATTAGGGATCCAAGATCAAGGAGGATGCCACTGGACATTTAGGTGGGCAGGCTGTGCAGAGTCTGCTCCTTGAGCAGGCTCCAATCAAGAGATGATTGTGCTATTTGTTCTGTGGCAGGAGGAGGAGCAGTTTCTGGAGCCTGATTCACAGTTTCCTGAAGCAGGAGTTCTATGCTCAGGCAGAGGCAAGAAGATAGGAAGAAACACCAGCAACGGGAAGAGGCAAGCAGTGTGGTGGTTCAGAGAAATGCTGGAGTTCTTGCCTGGATTCCTTGTGGTTCTGAGTGGGAGGTGACCCAGGATGTGGGCCTCTGTGGCGCTGCCTGTAGCCCTGCATCTGCCAAAAGGCCGCCCTTCAGGGACATTTCTTCCATCCCCCAGGCAGGCTGCGGTGAGAAGGAGGGGAGAGGAGGGAAAGCAGGAGGGGACATTGCTCTCAATTCCCTCAGAGGAATCTGGTTTCTCCCACAAATGAACAGAGTTCTCCCCTCCCCCGACAGCTCCCCTTCCCTTACACTCATCTCAGTTTCATGATTTCTGAAGGCCACTCGCTGAAGCTATGTCGGGGGCATGCTCCCTTTAGCAAGTGGATGGGTACCAAGGCAACTGGTCATATGGCAAGGGAAGGGGCTAACAGATCTTCCTCAAATCACATGGGTATTGGGAGCAGAAACGGGGTCAACTATTAACTTCTATTCACTGTGTGAATTCAGAGCTAGTAATACCATTTTCTGAACCTCCATGTCCCCTTCAGTACAATGAGGGTCTGTCACACTGAGTTTTATAAGGATTGGGAGAAACAAACAACACATAGCAGACATCCAGTCCAGTGCTTGGCACTTTGTACATGTTAAAGAAGCATCTATCTCTTCTCGCTTTCAGAAGACAGTTGACGTGGCCTAATGCCCTGAGTGGTCTTCCACTAGGTTCAAGGTTTCTTCTTATGTCATCTGAGACCTAATATAAACATACAAACAAGAAAAGAAAATCCACATTTGAGCATCAAATAGTCCTGGCAACCCTTCTAATCTCGATACTGGATCTGGAGTCCATGGGCAATTGCTGGTATGACTGTGGTAATTGTTTTAGCTCTCTGGGCCTCGGTTTCCTCACCAGGATATAGGGATAATAATGTCTTCTCTGCTAGCCTTGCAGGATTGTTGTGGGACTCAAATGAGCTCATACTTCAGGAAGTACAAAGTGGCCGGCTCTGTGTGGGTGGTATGAACTTAGTCTGGGAGGGACGGGGAGAGGAAGAAGTTTGGGCCCTGGAGACTGGGTTGGCTCCCGACTCAGAGGGTCTGCCTCCTGGGGCATACATAGCAAGAGCAAAGCATTCTGACAGTCAGAGATAGCTGGGGACATGAAACTGAAGCTTGGCTCTAAGGTTTCCTCATGTTCAGCTTGGGTGGAGTGGGCCAGGGGGGAGTTCATTTAGGTCCCTTCACATAAGCCACATGTAAATACATCAATTATGAGGTTTGAGTCAACTGCCTGGGGACTGCTTGAACAAGATGGTAACCCCTACAGGGCAGGGACCTCCCTTTCATCTTCCCACATTTTGGTCCTATTGAGGTCAGAAGTTGGGTTGACCAGTATCTGAAGTTGGGAATCCCGCCCTGCTTGCCACAGGAAGCTATAGGCCATACCTGTCTTGGTAACCTGAAGGCAGAGGTGGGGGTTTTGCTGAGTTGGGAGTTTTGACAGCAATAAGCCTGTAAGGTCCCCCTTTGTTTGCAGGATGTGAACCCTGCACATAAAGCTGGACAGCCCGGTCAGCAGGCTTTTCTGACATAGGCTCTTCTTTCTTGTTCTCCTGACTATTGTAGTCATAGTGCTCACTGTGACCAGAGTGCCTGAAAGAAGGAAGGACTTTTGTTTGTTTGGCTCATGGTTCCAGAAGGTGCAGCCTATCATGGCGGGGAAAGCATAGTGGTGAAAGTGGTTCAGTTTGTAGCACCAGGAGCATGAGGCAACAGCTCTTCACAGCAAGCAAGCCAGAAAGCAGCAAACACAGTTATCTGCTGCCACCCGCCAGGCTCCACAGCCTAGAACGTAGCACCACAGCCTTGTTCCAAACATTCAGGATATCATCAGCCTGTAGGTGATATTTGGAGTTCTAACCAGAGCACTCTCCGGTGGTTTAGCCCATGAGAATGGCACTCCCTGAGTTCTTATAGTGGTCTTCCTCCTGACCAAATTCTAATTATTCACCCTCACATGCTGGCACTCCACTCCTAGCCTTGCACTCATCTTTCAAATCCTCATTTCCAGTCCTTATCCTATGCCTGGCTCCAAAGTCTGCTATCTGCCTCCCTTCCAGATCCTTGTCTGTCATTTCCTGAGGGAAGAGCCTGGAGGAGCCTGGAGATCCCCCTCCCAGCCTTTCTTTCCCCTCCACCCTACTTCCTGCCTTTCCACCACAGCCTCTCTTCTTACCTCATGACTCAGCTTCTATCTCAGGCCCCTGCTGGGGAGGCATTCCTATGTTCCCCCTCCCAGCCACCAGCCGCCTGAACTCTGGACGCCCCCTCACCCCAACAAGTCAGTTTGGGCCCTGCCTGGCCCCCACCCACTAAGCTCAGTCACATCAGCCCCTCCCTGTGGGGTGTCCCACAGCAGCCAGCTGCTGCCTGCAGTTCATTGGTGGGGACCACATACCAGCCACCCCTGGAGCTGAGTTCAAACGTGGACCTCCTAGCATGTGTTTGATCAGCTGAGGCCAAATCCACAGCCTTCTAGGAAATGGCCTCTACTAGCTCAGCTGTTCTCTGGAGCCAGCTAGGGACATATGGCCAAATAGCCAAGGTATAAAATGAGGCAATCTCTCTCTGTCTGTCTGTCTCTCCTTCTCTCCATCAGTCTCTGTGTCCTTCTGTCTTTCTCTCTCTCTTGCTCGCTGTGTGCATGCATGAGTGCTTGTGTGTGTGTGTGTGTGTGTGTGTGTGTGTGTGCGCGCACGCGCGCTTGTGTATATGACAAAAGTGACAAAGCGTGTGTTGTATATCTGTTCGGAATTGCTGGTGTGACCACGGTTTTTTGGGTCTGTTGCACAACTAGGTGCTGTGTAGGAGGTGAGTCGGTGGTGGTCTGAGATCTGATGTTATGTCCTCTGTGGTGGAAGTGCTGTGGTAGAGACATGTTGCAAGTGTGACACAGGTGTGCTCATGGATTCTAATGTCACAGCTCTGGTGTATGGTGGAGACATTCTATAAGCCACTAGATGTATATGTCTTTTTGGAGACTGTGACCTTTATGGCTCAAGATCCAAGAATCCTCAGGCCTTTTAGCTCAAATGCTGCATTTTCCAATCTCAGGTGAATCGGAACCACATTCATGTATATGTTTATGGGATCCTCACCCTGTCCCTAGCCTGCAGGTCCTCAGTTCTTGTGCTTTAATCCAAGCTATTGGCTAACCAGAATAAGAAGAAAAGGAAAATCAGCAGGAAGAGGAGAAATACACAAGAGGGGAGGAAAAAGGAGAGGTTGACTCAGTGGAAGAAGGGAGTGTTGAGTGGGAGGAGAAGGGAGGAGAGAAGCTGAGACAGTTGCTGGCTACCTCAGGCCTGGGGATCCACTTTTCTAGAGGTGCTAGAGGTGCAGTACATACAAGTGAGACCAGAAAGGTCCATCCAGTTCAGCAGGGCATGGGAGGCCTCAGACTGAGGAAGCAGGAAACCCATGCAGAGGCCGTAATGTTAAAGCTGATGCCCACTCAGAGCTGCCTCTAGGTTTCTAACACAAGCACTTTCCATTGACTCTCTTGGTGGCCTATGCTCAAGCCTAGGGTGTTAACTTTGCATGATTCCTTTACCCTACATTCAATCAACTTGGCAGACACACCCTTGGCAAACAGTCCTCCTGCCTGGACTTGGCCTGGCATGTGCCAAGACCTGGGATTCAGTCCATTCACAGGCCAGCAGCCACATTCCTGTTCTACTGTGTGTGTCCCTGTCTCAGCTCTATCCTCCATCTGTCACTGATACAGGACTGGCCTTTAGGCATCCTTTACTGACACATCCAATAGCCAACCCCCAACTCTCTTCCCACCCCCACACACCTCTCATCCTACGGAGCTCTTGACATTACACTCGTTTGTCTAAAAACATTATTCTGCACAGGGTCATAGGGAGCTTCAGCACCAGGGGAGCTAGCAGCCGAGCAGCAGGGCATCCAAAATATTTCATCCTCTAACACATTGCAAGTACTGTCTTTAGTGTGGAAAGGAATCTAAGAGGAATGCTGGAGTTGAGGTGAGACTCAGGATTACCCAAGTGTGGTTTGGGCCTCTCAGAGGAAGCAATATTTGAGCAAGGACTTTAAGGATGCAAGGAAGTGGACTTACAAGTGTCTAGGGAAGTGCGTTCAGGGCAAAGAAAACAGCCAGTTCAAAGGCTAGGAGGTAGGAGGAAGCCTGGTGGGACTTGAGAACAAGCTGCTGACCAATTGCAAGGCAGAAAAAGCCTTAAGATATTGCATGGAGCCCTTTATACTCACGCTATAGTTCTAGATCCTGCTCAGCCCCTGAATCCAACAGCAGCACCTTTCTTCCCTAACTCCCTTCATTCCTCAGGGTGCACACATGTGTGTGCACATGTGCATGCGTGCATGTGTGTGTATGTGCTTCTGTGTGTGTTTGTGTGTGTCTCTGTGTGTCTCTCCGTGTGTATGTGTGTGATTTTGAGTCAGTCTCACTATGCACCCTAGACTAATATAGGACTTTCTGTGTGGTGCAGCCTGTGTTCAAACTCTTAATCCTCCTGCCTCATCCCTCTGAGTGCTGGGAATACAGGCGTGTGATCCATACTCGTCAGTATCTTATTCTTGTTGTAGAGTATCAGTAGTCTACAGAGGCCTGTTTCACACACTCCCACAAGCCTGTGCAGTAGGTATGTGTGTCCCCATTGCACAAAAGCAAAAAGGTAGCTGCCACTTACATGGCACTGCAACAATGCCAATGTGTATCATTTGTTTATCCTAAGAGCTTTGTGTACATTAAGTTACTTGATCCTCAAGCCCATGCTATGAGCTAGAGAGTGTTATAAACCTCTGTCTTCTCGTATTGAAATTAAGGCATATAGAGGTTAACTCACCTGTCCAAGGTCACACACTATGGTAAAAGGCAAAGCCAGAGTTCAAAGTAGCAGTGTGGCTCCAGATATGTGGTCTTCATTCTGATGCTGAGTAAAACTAAAACTCCATACAACTGAGAGTGAGAGTCTAGCTATTGGCCCAAGGTAACACACACACACACACACACACACACACACACACACACACACCACACAAACACACACACACACAATGTTTAGTAAAGTTCATCCTTTCTTTCACAACAAACCTGATTACAACCTAGTGACTCCACCAAATGCGCCCACACTCCTGACCTTCCTGCTCGCCTCTCTTAACACCCCAGGCTGACACAGGCACCGAAGGCCTATTGTTCACTGTGGGACTTGATTCTTAATTTAGAACATTGTGTTTTTCCTTCTTCCCTCCTCCACCTATAGGTCTCCTCTCCACGTAGAAACGTGGGGATCACACTGGGCATGCCTGGAATGGCAGAGGCCAGGAAAAGGGGTTGAACTGCGGCCAAGTGGGTGGCATTCTTCCCCCAAGGACAGCAGGAATGATCTGAGGGAGGAGCATTGTGGGCCAGCCTGGAAAATCTTTGTGCAGCCTTCCTGGCAAGGGCATACATGTCTGTGAGGGTTCTTCACATGCGAGTTGGGGGAGTGCTAGAGGGTGTGTGCATGGGTAGTTAGGGTTCTAAGCACAGGGCTATCATCCACTGGCCCTCCACTAATACTTTTGGCCTCAGCCTGCCCTGCGTGCCTGAGAAACACCTGTCAGAATCATTTTAAACCCATGTCAGAGCTTACCTGGCCCTTCTGATTCCAACTCAGCCTTCTTGGTCTTCCCTATGTAGCCCTCTCAGCCTTTATCTTAAGGCTTCAGTCCACGTTGGGGGGCGAGCAGAGTGTACAGGGAAGAAAGAAAGTCCATATTCGCCAGGATCTTGGGTCCCGGCCTGATGGAACTGCAGGCATAGGCTGGCACCTTCTGAATGGGAAGGTTTGTGATGTGGAAAGAGCTCCTGTGTTTCCCCAGGACACAGATGGGAACCGTCTGTTAGGGAGCAGTCAGGAAAAGAGAACACCCCCAAATCTTTCAACAGATGGACTGGTACTCAGGGGCTTTAATCCAGATACTGCAGACTCTGCAGTCATGGTGCCTAGCTCTGCAGCCTGACTCTGCTGGATATGCGCTGTGTGGCTCAAGCAAGTCACTTAACCTCTGTACCTTGGTGACATCATCTGAAAGATAGAGCTTATTGTAGTAGAACTGAGAGCCTGGGCTTGTGTGGAGGGTTAAATGAACCAATAGATGTAAGTGTTGGGAGTGGGCTGGCCTCTAGGAAGTTTTGCACAGATGCCAGTTACACTGTTTATGCAAGGTGGGGGTTGTGGTGTACAGGTGGAATTTCTAAATATATGGGATCTTCTGTGTCCTTTCCACTCTCTGGATTGTCACCTGCTCCCAGCATCTTGCAAGGATGGTGCCCTGGCTACATTGACAAGATGTCAGCAGGAACGAAGAGTGGGCATGACCTTGCCAGCTCTGCATCAAAATCCCCCACCATCTATTGCTCAGGGCATCTGATCGCTCAGCTTCCAGACACATCAGCACAGCCGGAAGTACATCAAAGCCTCAACCCATTCCAGGCATGGCCCCAAGCCCGTCATCTCAGCTCCCTGGATCATCCTGACACACCTGCATGGGTGATGATTCATGGAAGGCTCACCAGCCATTAGTTCATTCAGAAGGCATGACAATCCTGGGAAAATGAGACTTTTTTAACTCTTATTTTTTTCACCGGTGTACAAAAGTTGAGTCTCAGAGAGGTTAAGCAACATGGCTAGAACCACACAGCTAGTGCACAATAGATCCAGGACATAAATTCACATCTTTCTGACTTCAGGTCCACACTCATAGCTACGGTAACTGTGGTGCTTGAGGATCTGAGAACATGTTTGATTCATTGAGAGGAACTCAAGCCCTCAGAGAACTCTGCATCCACTTTTCAGGGAGAGGGGATCCAGCAGTGCTTGGCACCAGGCTAAGTGGTCGATTGGGCTCTCAGTGAACATGTAGGAGATGACTAACTAGCAGACCATAGGCCCAAGTCAACCAGAGTGCATTTAGCTCAGAGTGTTTTCAAGAAACTACAGATTAGCCACTATGACAGCATCTTAAGGCGATTTTATAGAAGAATCCTGAGTTCCTGCTCCTCTCAAAAAGACCCAGGAGCTCTGGCAGCCTTAGGCCTGCATTCCAACATTGCAACAGTCTTGCAAATGGGCATGGCTTGTCCACTTCACCACAGGCCCCATTGCTCCCTGTGGCCACCCCAGCTGTCATTCCTTAACCCACGTGTACCATTCGAGTCGCTCACCCTGGTCACTCACTTACGTCACTTGCTTGCCTTGGAAAAGCCATTGAACTAGCTCCATGGGGGAGACTATGACTCCAGGGGAAGCTCTGGGGGTAAAGATAGCTGTCTAGATTATCTCCAACATGCCCCTCTGTCTGCTCTTACAGTCCTGTCCACCTAGGTGAGCAGGACACAGGCCAGGAAATCAAACAGTCCGTAAATTGTCCATAAATATAAAGAGCTCTGGGTTAGGACAGGGCATTTCTTTTGGTCAAACCTAAGTCAGGAGACGCTCACCGGAGAAGGTCGAATTTATGCCTGAGAAAGAAAGGGAATTGAGTTGGTAGAGATGAGGGAGAGAGGAAGAGAGGACACGTATAAAGGCAGCAGGCGGGACCCCTGAGCAGTTTAGCATGACAGGCTACAGGGATGATGGAGGAGAGTTGGGGAAAGGGCTGCGAGCCATGATTGCTGACTCCAGTTTCTAAAGCTCTGACTGGAGCTCTGTGAAGGACCAGTTCCGTTCATTGCCATCATGGGATGTATATGAAGCAAAGATCGGTGAGTTAGCTCTCAGAGGATTGGATGTGGCTCAGAGGTTAGAATACCTGCTCAAAGCCATAGTGAGTTAGAATTCCTGACACTGCTCGACCCTGACACTAGGGACAGGACTTGGGCCCTAACCTTCTCTGTCTTCAATCCTGTGCATCCACCTCCTGAATAGCTTTCTGCCTTGGTCACTTTTGCATCACTGTGACAAAAGACCTAATAGAAATGACACACTATGAGAGATTTATTTTGGCACGGGTCTTCAGGAGTCTCAGCTCACACTTAACTAACCCCATGTTCTTGAGCGGAACATTTATGGTAGTTGGAGTAGGTAACAGAAAATGGTTCGTTCCCATCATGAAACACTGGGCAACAGATAACGGGACCAGCACCAAGAGAGACTATACCCTTCAATGGCTTCTCCTAGTGTCCTACTTCCAGCTAGTCTCCCACTCCTGAAGGCCTCACAGCTTCTCAAAACAGCACAACTGGCTAGTGAGCAAGTGTCCCAGTGTGAGCTTCTAGGGGACACTCCAGATCCAAGCCAGATCCCCTCTATCACCACAGCTTTGTCCTAATTTGTACACTGCACCTTTTACCTAGACCATAAGAGTCTCCTAGCACCAGATTTGTATTTTGCCCTCTGTCCAGTCTACTCACCTTCCAGCTGCAGCCAGAGTGAACTTCCAGAAGCCGGAGCGATAGTGCATCTCCTGACCCTTGTTCATACCGGCCTGGCTGGGAGCTCTAGAGAGGACCTGTCACCTGGAAGTTCTGTTCTGCCAGCTTGCCCGTCTGCCTGAATTGTCTTTCCCATGTCAGGCTACCTTCTTAGGCCCACACTTCAGTCCTCATTTCATGCCTGGGACAGGTGCCTTCCCCCAGACTCTGCTACATTGTGTGCCCTGTACTGAAGTAACGCCTTGATCTCTCTTACATGCCTGAGACTTTCCCCCAGATGGGGTCAATGTACATCTGGATCACAGTGGTTCTGCACAAGGAGTCTGGGTTCACGTCCTGCCTTTGGATCCTGTACTGCTATGAAGTATGCAACGAGTCTCAGTTTCATTCTGTGAAATGTGGACTCTGAGAGCCTCGACTTCCCTGGGGGCTTTTGTGAGAAAGAAAGGAGTCCATGGAATGCACTTAGAGCAACCCCTGGCTTGTAGTAAGTGCTCAATAAATGTAGCTAGGCTTATATATGTCTACATTGCCAGGACTAGCAAGGAGATGGTGCTTTGTGGCTGTATGGTTGGGGGCAGACCTGGAGCATCCTAGTTCAGGAGATGGTGAGCTTCTTGGAAGAGGGTCTAGCTGGAAGATGAGTCCAACTAACTGGCTGTGAAAGCCAGGGCTAGACTCCCGGTGGCCCCCAGAGAGCCATCACTGGAAGCACTGCAAATTCAGAGCTAATGGCTGCTGCATGTGTCAGCTCCTATCTGGTCTGGTCCTCCCCCATAAATGTGGTTCTAATAGTCAGCTGACACCTCATTAGCCTAAGTCCAGGTCCAATTGTGCTGTTGCAGTGAGCAAGCAAGCCTCTGAGGGGCCAGAGTCTTGGTAGGGCTGGGCCTTCCCCAGGGCCAGAGGGCCCACAACATGATACCGGCTCAGGGCCCAGTCAATGTGTTTCCAATCAGCAATTAGTCTTTAATTAATGGGGCTGTGAAATGACTGCTTTCCCATCTGAATGGCAGCATGGGCAGGGAGCCGGCAGGAATGGCCATCTGGGGAGTGTTAAGCTGGAGTTACAAGAGGAGACATAAAGAAAGGAACCAAACACCCCAATTTGGGACTAAACCATGGCCCTGGGCAAGCTGCATGGCGCCCAGCCCAGTGCCAAATGAAAGCCAGGCCCAGGCTCCTGGTGGCACCTGCTCTTGACTGAGCTCTGGTGTACCCACTGAGTCTGGAGATGGCCCCTCTTGGGGCCTCAGTTTCTCCAGGTGTCCCATGAACCAAGCAAGTCTTCCAGCATTGGTGCTCGGAGGGGCTTGTACACATGGCTTGGTGGGAAAGCTGGCCTGGTGAGCAGATGCTCCCTAATGTCCCAGCTGGCCTCATTTGTAAAATGCTGATAATCATTTCGACCTCTTAGACATGTTGGGGTGGAAAAGAGTTGAGTAAACTGTCAAGTAGTGCATTGAGCTAAGAAGTCTTGCCATAAGATGGTTCCAGGTTCCCATACTCAATGTCTGTTTCTGACAGCAGTGGTGGCAGCCACCACGTGTGCTGAGGAGCAGGGAGTGCGTTCATGCATATCTCTTTGGGAGTCTTCCCAAGATCCCTCTGGCATTACTATCGTACGCATGGCTTCTAGCTAGCAGTTGGAGGATCTAGGGGCCTGAGCACTCTAGTGCTAATTGGGACAGTGCTCTTAACCAGCACCCAAGGGCCAGCTTCTCTTGATGTCACAAGACTCCATCATGGACAGCAGTCTGAAAGCCTCTCCTGATGTTTAGGGTCACAGGCAGAAGAAATCCATACATGGCTGAGCCACTACTAGTGGGCATATTCAATCTTCTCATGGTGTTGATGGAAAGACCAAGTCTCAGAGAGGTCAATGGCATGTTCAAGTCCATATAGCATGTGTCCATTGGTCCTGAGCTTGAGGCCAAGGCTACTTACTCTGAGACCCAGAGAGTTGCTATTAAACCCAGCCCCCTTATGAAGTCCCTTCTTTCTACTGGACCTATTTTTATTATGTTTCTAATCTACAGGCACATCCCTTCTATCCCATCAAACCTGACCAGGCCGAGTCCTCTGCTGCTTCCCTGAGAGGCTGCCTCAACTTCCCTCCTTTGTGGCATCCAGGTGAACCTTCCAAAGGCACACTTTAGTTTTTACCACAACTCCACACTTCTGCTGAATTAAATATGAATTCCTCAGTCTGCCATCCAGGGCCATCTACATGAAGCTCCCAGCTATGTCTCCAGCTTTAACACCATCTTCCCGCTTATAAATCTTTTGCTAGTAAGTTTTAGCCTGAGTGGGCATAGCAGAGATAGATTTCCAGCTCTTAGAGTTTTCACTGAGTTGCTGTATGTAAAATTCTTGGACTTGGAACAGTCCTGGCCACAGAGCATGCGTCCTCTTAATGTTGGTTTGACAAATTACAAAGCCTATGCAGACACACTTTATCTATCCATCACTATGCCCACCTCCAAAGAGCTCCCTGACCACAGGGCTCACCTTAGCCCACCCCACCCTCTTTGCAACACCTTCATCCTTTAACTACTTCATCTTACCCTGTCTATGAGCCTCTGCTAATGTCCTCTGCCTTGGAATCCATCAGCACCTTAGCACATCCTCTTTCATAGTTGCCCACTTTCATTCAGTGTTAAGAGTGGAGGCCAGAGACCAGTGTGTGTTAGGCAAGTCCTTTGTCACTGAACCACATCTCCAGTTCACAGATGTCCTTGAGTAACGTAGAAGTTCCTTGAACGCAGGCAGCATCAGAGAGACAAAAAACATAGGAATCAGCATCAGGCTGACTTGAGCCTAAGTCTCAGACCTGCAACTTTCCAGCTGTGCACCACTGGACAAGTGACAAAACCTCCCCAAGTCTCAATTTTCTCAACAGTAAAGTAATTCTTACTTGGCAGGAGATTAGAAGGTTGGCCCAAGAGAACAGAGACTGGCACAGTAAGTACTCTCACCCCCTACGTTTTTGTGTTAAAGACTCAGAAAGGAGACTGAGTGGCTGAGGGCTAGCCTACCTCTGGCCTGAGAAATATCCCACAGATGACTTCACTAGATCTGGTGACCTGTCACTCTGATGGCCATGTCTTTCCCAAGCTCTCACCTGGACCAACCTCTAGCACCTATAGATATAACCAGAGCTGAGTATAACAAAAACCCACCATGTTTGTGTTTATTTATTTCTTCTTTTTGATTGTTTTTTTTTAGACCAAATCTCATATGGTAGCCCAGGCTGACTTAAAATGCACTATGTAACAAAACATTGCCAAAATCTCAGGGCAATCCCTTTAGCTTAGCCTCCTGAATGCTGAGATTACAAGCAAGAGGCATCATATAGACTTCTTGTTTTTCTTAAAATATAATTCACCATTCACTGGGGAAGGAGGGCAGCCCTTGAGTAAGTACCTTCTAGTAGTGTCTTTATAGACGCTTCCTTAGCAATCTCACATGGATTCAGCTTACCATACCCTTCCCCACCTGCTGCTTCAGTCCACCTGTGGGCCAGCTATGCACCTGCTCCGTGTTTCAGCCACAGTAAGGTGCACTGGTAGTCTTATCTCCCAAGGATTGCTACTAAGACAAATTTAGAAGAGTGATGGATACATAGGAAGGTGACAGATATGACTGTAATTCTTGTACTGTCAATGACTGGCTGGGATTCTGTGGGCCAGTCTCTTCTCCTCCGGGACCTTCAGATTTCCAATTTCTACAATAGCACACTCTAAGTTTCCATTATCCCTCACCTGAGTGAGTACATTGACTCCTCACTGATTTTCCTGCCTCTGTCTTTAGCCCCTACAATGTACATCTGCCACAGAAGCCACTGGGACCCTGCTAAAACATACCATACACCACATCATGACTCTTCTCAAAACCATCTCTTTCTTGCTTCTCATAAACCACCGTAAATGCCAAAGGCACGGATGGCAATGACCTAAAATACACTGTATTGTGAGTTTCCAAACAGGGCTGCTTCTAAAGAGTTTAAAATGCTGGTGTCTAACTCTCAAGCCCATAGGTTGTTTGATTGGTCTTAGATGTAGCCTGGGTGTGTCAATTTTTAAAAGCTTTAATCTCCATTTCAGATGACTGGATTTAGAATTGCCTAGGAGACACACCTTTGGATGTGTTTGTGTGTTTTCAAAGTGGTTTAACTGACGGGGAAAGAGCTATCCTGAATGTGGGTGACCCCACCCCATTGGCTGGGGATTCTAAACCCAATTGAACATTAATCTCTCTCTCTCTCTCTCTCTCTCTCTCTCTCTCTCTCTCTCTCTCTCTCTCCCAGTCCTTCTCTGAGACTCTGCTTCCTATCTGAGGACACAATGTGACCAGAATTTCATGCTGTTACTTCTATGATTTCAGTGCCATGGCAGACTATATCTCCTCAAACCTTCCCTTAAGTCACTTTTGTCATGCATTTGTTCACAGCAATGAGAAAAGTCACTAATACAGAAACTTGATACTAAGTAGATGTATCAAATACCATCTTTGATAAACTTGATTTATGGTTTGAAGGCCTATGGAAGTAGTTTGTAAGAAGAATGTGGAGGAGTTTGGATCTGTGGACTAGAGAATCTCCAAAGTGTTGTAAGAAGAGCTCTGTGAGCCACTCCTTGGAGATCAGCATACCAAGAGAAAAGTAGACAGTGCAGACCATACCCATGAAGTTTCAGAAGGGAGCAAGGATTCTATCAGGAAGTGGGATGGAAGCCATTAATATTATAATCTAGAAAAGAATCTGAGTGTATTCTGTGCATGTCCTATGAATTTGAGTGAGTCTGAGTTTAAAAATAATAAAGCAATGTATTTTGTGGAGGAAATTTCCAATAGAGGATTCATGCTGTGACTTGGTTAGGGCTCACTTAACTTACTCAGATTTACAATGAAAGAGAGCAGAAAGGCACGAAAGATGTGTAGTTTGGTGAGGAAAAGAGATTGGGGCAGATGAAAATTGACAAAGCAAGTACCAAGAAATCAGCTATAATTGATAAAGACATTAGCACCATTAAATAGAAGCCCCTCAAACTATACTGGGGGAATAAGAAAGGTGCCCCCAAGGGTACAATCCCACCCATCAAAGGCACTAGCTTGTAAAAATGACTAACTGAGAATTCTGCACAAGAGTACCCTGATCAAGAAGAGTAGGGAAGCACTTTCCCAGTTTTGGTGGCAAACGCACCCAGACACCATTGCAGCTGTATTCCAAGGGCGCCAGGCTACATTTCAAGCAGGCAGCAGAACTTGGCCTCATCTATATGGTAGATTCAGGGGTGGAAAGTTCTGGTTAAAAGTGATAGGTTTGCAGACTTGTGATGCTTAGTTTTCATTGTAACTTGACCAGACTTGGAATCACCTAAGAGATACACCTGTGAGTGTATTTCAAGAGAGGTTTGAAATGGCTGACTTCTACTACCCCTCCGCTTCTGATTGTGTGGCCTGCTCACTCTCTCTTCCTCTAACCTCTCCCATTGCTCGGTTTCACCTTTCTCTCTTGCTGCTCTTCAAACACATAAGGGACAACAGCACTGCCTGAGTGCTTTTGCGTTTACTGTCCCCAGTGCTTGGGATGCTTTTTCTCTTGCCATTAATATGTCTACTGCCCTCATTTTATTCAGTGCCTGCTCAGATGTGACCTTCTCAAAGAAGGGTTCCTAATAATCCAAGCTAAGTAGTTCTGCCTGTCAAGTCCATTGCTCTCAGAGAATTATTCATTCATTTTCCTTATAGTGCTTTAAGTGCCAGTCATATTATTTATTCGTTTATGTGATTATTTGCAACTCTCCACTAAGAGTTCAGCTTCATGAGGGAAGGGACTTTGTTTTTTCCCATTCCTGTATCCTCAACATATACAATAGTGTCTGGCATATAATAGACATTTAATAAAGCTAAGTTAAATAGACAGGCAGACAGATGCAATGGGAGAGGAGCTCCAGAATTAGGCCATATAGATTTTGAATTTATATATATATATATATGTATATATATATGTGTGTGTGTGTTTCATTTTCAGCAAAATGTAAATGTGCAAAGAAGCATGGAAGTGTGGCTTATACACAGGGGGTAAAGCAATCTATAGAAAGTGTCCCCAAGGAAGCTCAGATGTTGGTCTTACTAGACAAATAGGTTTGTAATATGACCGAATAAATAACACAATAACTAAATAGCTATGGGAAAATTTCCAACCTATCACTAAATAAGGACTATAAGATGACAGACTACATAAAAGAACCAAATAGAAATTCTTGAAGTATAAAGGACAAAGGTGAAATGATGAGCGTAGTGCAGGAGGCTGAGAATTGGATGAGTTGGTAGTATGCTTGCCTAGAAGGCCTGAAGCCTTAAGTTTGATGCTTAGTCCCACATAAACTAGATATGGTGATGCAGGGATATAATCCTAACACTTCAAAAGCAGAGGCCAAAAGATCAGGAATTCAAGCTAAATAGTCAGTTCAAGGTTAGCCTGGGCTACATGGCAATCTGCGTCAAGAAAACAGAAAACTATTTTAGGAAGGGAATGGCATGCTTGATCTGGTTATGCAAAAGCAATAAGTGGTATTATCTATTGAGAAGAACAGAAAGATAAAACAATGGAGAAAAGTAAAGAGCCTCAGACACTCATGGGTAACCAATTGGTATGCTGGATGATAGGTGAGACTCAGAGTATCATAAAGGATATCTGAAAAATCCTGGCCGAAAACACCCCAGATTTAATTAAGAACAATAATCTACACATTTCAAAAGTTCATGAATTCAAAGTTGGATAAACACAAAGATCTGCTTATTCTGACACATTATAGTAAAATAGTTATAGTAAACCTGAAGAAAGAATCATGAGGGCAGCAGGAGAGAAGTGATTCGTTATATTAAAAGAATTCTTAATAAGATCGATAGTTAATGTCTAATTAGAAAGAAAAGAGGCCAGAGAAGAGCACAAGTGTATATTCAAAGCACTGTAAGAAATAGGCTTTCAACCTAGAATTCTATACCTAGCCAAATGATCCCTTAAAATTAAGGAAAAAGCAAAATGTTCCAATATAAACAAGAATCAGAAAGAATCCATGATCATCTGTCTTGCCTTATAGGAAATGTTAAAGACAATAGTTCAGATGTGAATGAAAAGAGACTAGATAGGAACTTGGATCCATGTGGATAAAGAACTCCAATATCATCCCAGTGTTTTTCTCTCATCATATTTAAAAGACAACTTAAAGTGGAAATAAAAAAAAACTGTGTTTATGGGCTTTCAGTACATACAAATATTTTATAGTGGGAAAAGTACAAAGGTAATGGGAGGTGTTGTTCAGCACTAGAGCATGGCTTATCATTCGTGAGGCCCTGTGCTCTACCCCAGCACTACAACAACAAGAGCACAAAGAAATATGGAACAAAGGGAGGTATATATAGTGCATACTATTGAAACTATATTAATCCCCAGGAAACCAATAAAGTAACGAAATTTAAAGGATAGTAAAAGAAACAGCAAGAGACAAAAATGGTATTTTAGAAAATACACATTTAAGAAAATAGTGATGGAGAAACAGAAATAAAAGGGTATGCAGAGCAAAGTGGCAGATAGAAGTCCTATCTTAGTAGGAATTATACAAAAGGTTGCACACTCTCTCATCCAGTTATTCTGTGTGTACAAGCACACTTTTATTTGTGGAATGATGGGGACCAGATGTAGGGTGTTGTTCATGCTGGATAAGTGCTTTCCCTTTGAGTTCATATTCCCATTTAAACTTTTTTTTTAATTTTAAGACTGGGTCTTAGTAAGTCACTGAAGTTGGCCTCAAACTTGTACAGACTACTGACTAGCTAGAATTATAGACATGCACAATTATGCCCAGCAAGATTCCAGCGTCACTAAGTTGAAAGTGAGAGCTAAGAGAAAGATAGCATGCAAACAGAACTAAGAGAGAGCTGAAGTGGCTTGGCAAATAGACTTTAAAGTGAAACTTCCTCTAATAAAAAAGAGAAATACTGTATAATGCTAAAAGGGTCAATGTTTCAAGATGACATAGCAACTATAAACATAGATGTGTCTAACAACAGAGCCCCCTAATCATGAATCCTCTTCAACAGATAAGAGGGAAAATATAATAACCGAATACTTTAGTACATTACTCTCTATAACAAATAAAATCAAATGAAAATTAACATACTTGAACTTGAACTAGTTGGGTACCATGGTGAGCACTTCTCATCTAAACACTTAGGAGGCCAAGGCAGGAAGGTCACAAAACTGAAGCTAGGTTGGCTTACATGCTGAGATCCTGTTCCCCAAAATGTACTAGACTTGACAGAAATTGATAGAACACTGCCTGTCAAGAGCTACCACACATTCTTCTCTAGTGCAGATGAAATATTCTCTAGTTAGATTTATTCTAGGCCATAAAACACATATGAATAAGGAATTTTAAATGACCGAAACAATGGAAAGTGTTTACTACAAACACAATGGAATGAAAGTAGAGATTCATAACAGAAATGTGATAATTTCACAAGTGTGTGCAAATTTAAGACCTACAGGGTCAATGAGATCCCAAGGGTGCTTGGAAAGTTGTTTGTGAGGAGTGAAAACAAGGGTCCAGGAGCCTCAAACAATGCATCGCTTTAGCGTTTGCAGCTGGAAAGGCCAGTGCTCAAAACTGAAAAGCCTTAAATCAGGAATCTAACTCTTCAGGGTAAGGAAACTGCAGAAAGGAGATAAGCAAAGCACAGGAGAACAGAAGGCATGGAATTCCAAACGATGGGTGGCAATAAATGAGATAAGGAAATAAAAAAATATAAATGATATGACAGAAGCTAAAACTTGGTACTTTGGAAAAGATCAAGACCATATCCTAACCTTTATTTAGACTGAACAAGCAAGGATGAAATGCCTCAAATGACTGACAGCGGGAATGATAAAGAATACAGTACTACTAGCATGATGAAAATGAAAACAAGCCCATGGTAATAGTACCAACAATTCCATGCCAAGAAAGGACATGACAAATTGGACAGATTTCTGTAAGGACACTAAGTACTGAAACTGATTTCAAAAACTCAAGAAGGCCACACACAAAAAGAGCAATTAGAATTAGTAACTTACTTAACAAGATGGACAGTCACAAAGTGAATATATTTTATATTTATTCCCTTTGCAGTGAGAACCTAAAAATGGATCTGAGAAGGCAGTTCCACTCACTGGATGTGGCAGCACATCCTTGGATGTGCTTGGGAGGCGGAGGCAGAAAGGTCGCTTGTGCCTGAAAGGTTGGGTCTGACCTGAGAAACCTAGAGAGACTGCCCTTCAAAATCAAAACAACAGTTGTTAGTGGACCTGTGGGCACAAATGAGGAAAGAAAACAATTCTCTATACAATAGTTTCAAAAAGAATGTAACGCTTAGAATATATGTGCAGGGTGCAGGGTGAAGCACAAGAAAGCCTTGAATGGAATTAAATAAGACCTAACTAGAAAGCCAGGAACACAATGCTGGCGAGATAGCAATACTCACGAAACTGTTTCATAGATTAAACTCAATCCCTAGCAAAACCGGAGCTACAGTCTCTCTCTAGAAAGTGGCTAGGTGATTTTTCACATTCATATGGAAATGCAATAAAGAGGGATATTCAAAGCAATAAAAAATTACAAAACAATTTGGTTCTTTGAAACTTTTTGATTTCAAAACTTACACAAAGCGATGTAACTCGACCTGGGTGGTACTGGCGTAAAGGTGGAGAGAAGCATCGATGAGGATGGAATCTGGGAATAAACTCATATATGGATAAAATTTGTCAGAAGAGTGATAAGACTACCCAATGGGAAGGGAGTAGTCTTTAATCACATAGTACTGACTAATGGATACACCAATAGGAACGGGGAGGGAATTTGGGTCTCTACCTTACACTATGAAGCAAAAGCAGGCATATCTTAAGTTTAAAGCTACTGTCAGAGATAACTAACTCGAAATCATCAAAGACCTGAGATTTGAAAGACAAAATTAAAAATTCTTATTCTTAGAAGAAATATTATATTATATGGTATTATATTATATGGTATTATTGTTTTGATCTCACATTAGACAATGGTTTCTTAGGTATGACACCAAACAAAAAGAGAAAAATGAATTGAACTTTCAAATAAAGATGCCCTTGCCACCCAAGCCCTGGAATTACAGGCACATGCCCCTAGATACCACTTGTTGGCTTAATTTTTAAATGAGTAAATGACTCAACAGTCATTTATCTAAAGAAGCTGCATGAATGGCCAGTAAGTACACAGAAAGTGTTTAGTATCATTAATTGTCAAGTAGAAGTCAAACGATGAGCTAGCACTTACACCCACACCTTCCTTCCAAGGGTAAGATAATAACACATGGTGTACAGAATATCGAACCATCATGTTTTCCGAATGGGAGTAAAAACGGTGCATACTCTTTGGAAAATGAAGCTGCTATTTCCCAAGATGCTAAACATAATTATCATGTAATCAAAGAACTTGATTCCTTGTGAATATACCCAAGGGAAGTAGAAATGTGTTCATGCAAAGACTTGTACATGCATGTTTGCAGAAGGATTATTCATAATGTCCCCAAATGGAAATAGCCTTTGTGCCCATCAACTGATGGAAGGATAAAGGTTCAATGTGCATGCATGATGAAATACCATTTAATCAAAAATAATCAATTTAGCTAGACCTTGAAAACGTTATACTGAGTGAAGGAAGTCAGTCAAGAGACCACAGATTGTATCGCTCCATTTGTGGGAAATGTTCAAAATGGAAAAAGCTACAGAGATGAAAATCAGATTAGTGATTTCCAGGTATTTGGGGAGAAATAGAGTGGAACTGCTAAGTGATAGAGTGAGTCTCTTCCTGGAGTAGTAAAATTATTCTTAGAATTGGATAGTGACCATGTTTGTGCAGCACTGGGAATACACTAAGTGTACATTTACAGGCTGAGTTTCTTGGGTAAGTGCCATTTCTCAACAAACATCAAATAAGAAATGAAAAGCACACAAAGAGTTTATACCTATCCTTTACTTAGTGTTCTCTGATCTTACAAACCATAGTGACATAGCAACTCCAGGAAGTTGAGATTGTTGCAGCGTGCAAACCATAGTTGGATGCCATTTTTATCACACATAGATTTGCATAAACACAACCACAATCAAGACACGAAACTTTCCTCTACCAGAAAAATCTTCCTCGTGGTACTTCCTTGGGGTCACAGCTCCCTTCACCCACTGTCCATAAATCCATGGCAACCACTAATCTACTCCCCAACTCTGCAATTGTATCATTTCGAGGATGTATATAAATGAAATAATATGGCATGTGACCTTTGAAATTGGTTTTTATTGTGGAGCATAGTTCCCTGGAGATGCATTCATGCATGCGTCTAGAGTTTGTTTCTTTTCATTGATGAGCATCATCCCATAACATGAGTGGACCAGTTTATTCCACCACTTACCTGTTTAGGGTCATTTTGACAGTTTTCAGTCTTGGGCTATTACAAATAATTCTGTTATGAATAAGAAATCATGCACAGGTTTTGTGTGTGGATAATTTTTCATTTCTCTGGGATAAATGCCCAGGAGTGTAATTGATGGGTTGCATGGTAAGTACATGTTTAGTTTCTAGAGAAACCACCGTATTATTTCCCAGAGTAGCTGTAACATTATATATTTTCATACCAGCAATATATAAGATTTAGTTTACCTTCATTCTTGCCAGCATTGTGTCTTTGGAGGGATTGGTTTGTTTTGGCTATTAAGTATGTGGGCATATGACGAGTTGTTTGTATTGTTCTTTTATTAGCATGGTCATGTTCATGAGATGTTTTAGTGGCGGTCTCCATTTTCTTTCTGATACTGGTATAATGCTTTATGTCTTCTCTTATCTAATGAGCCTGGATAGAGGCTTATCAATTTTGCTGATCTTATACAAAAAGAAAAGAACCTTTGGTTTTGTTGATTTGCTCTATTGATTTTGCAATCATCTCCACTCACTTCATAAATCAATGACATTGATTTCTGCTTTAATTTTATTTCTATTATTTTGTTTTCTTTTGAGTAAGGTATGGATGGTTGTCGTTTGATTTTTCCCATCTAATACAGACATTCAGTGTTATAAAATGTCTTATGAGCACTACTTTGGCTAAATCTTACATTTTGATAAGCTTTCTATCATCTTTATTTGTTTTAAAATATTTTGTAATGCCTCTGAGAGTTTTCTCTTTGCCTTATGGGTTAAGAACACCATTTGATTTCCGAGTATTTTGGTGTGGAGCTCATCTTCTTCTTGCTTCTGCCTCTCAAAAACGAGGCTTCCGGGCATGTGCCATGGTGCCTGGCACTCTGGTATTTGTTTCCAGTTTAATTCCTTTCTGGTCTGAGAACAGACAACGTGTCGTTTCTATTACTTTAAGTCTACTGCAGTGGAGCCCAGAGAATGATCTCATTTGCGATTGCCCATGCGAGCTGGAGAAGAATAGGTATTCCGCTGTGGCTGAAGCAGTCTATCAAAGTCTATTATAGCAGTTGGCTGATGTTGTTAAGTGCAACTGTTCATAATGATTTGCTTCCTGGTAAATGCATCCATTTAGGGTGAGGGAGCATTGAAATCGTAAGCATTTATCCCTGGATTTCTGTCAGATTTCACCTTCCATAGTTGGCACTCTGTTGTTTGGTATAGGCACGTTAAGATTTGTTTTGTCTTCTTGGAGAATTGTCCCTCCATAGTGATCTACATCTGGTTTGTCCCAACCAAAACCTGGGTTGAAATGTAATTCTCAAAGGTATGTCATTGAGAAGGGATGAGTTCTTTGAAAAGTAATTCCATCACAGAGGCTTCATTTAGCGAGTGAAGATGAATATAATCATCACGGAGAGGGCTAGTTATTTTGAGAGCAGATAATTTTAAAATGAGCTTGACACCTCCCCTTACTTTCTCCTACAGATGCACTTCTACTGTGAATCGCTCATGAGAGGGTATCTCATATGCTTCTAGAGCCATGAGCTAACTAAATGGGGTTTCTTTATGGATTTCTCACTCTGAGGTATTCCTCAAGATAGAGTCATATTACTTACTGCTCTTCCTTACTCTCCACGTGCCTCCTGGACATCAAGTGTGCACTCGTGCTGATGGCTCACAAGCATGTGCACTCAGACTATCCAACTTTGTAGGACTGAGAGACGGCAAACAAGCTTGATCATTTAAGAGCAAGCATATGGGAGGTTCTTGGGACCCAGCTCGTCTCTGAGGAATCTAAAGAAGGTGTAATAGCTTGAGATCAAATAAGGATCACTTGGACATGTTCGCCTAGATTTGATTTTCAGCACTGCAAAAATTCTTTGGAAGAATAGGCACATATGAATGAATACCAAATTTTAATAGTTATTTTAAGGAAACTCAGATCGTTACAGAAGTACAGAGGAAGACAATTCAATGAGATCATTCACAAATGAAGAAATTAAAGAATTAAAATGTCTCTGGAGCTGACTCATACAACGGGTGGAATAAGAACAACAGTATTCTCAGAATGACGAGAGTGAACTTGATTGGATCGAAGAAGATCTGTGAACTTGAAATCTGGTCCATTGCAGTTATCAGGTCTGAAGAAAAATTAAATCCAAGTGAGACCAATAAAATGGCTCAGCTGCTATAAGTATTGGCCACACATCCCTGACAATCCTAGTTTAACTCTGTAGAGAGCCTCCATTAAAGAGCTGCATGCCAGAACTACAGAGTGATGGGAGACACAAGAGAGTAGGCCAAAAGTCCACGTAAGCAACATGCAAGGGCAGAGATAACAATGGAGATCGTGCCTTAGAAGGCTAAAATTAAATCAGAATCAAAAGTCATGATTTGTGGGATGCCATCAAGAAACCTAAACATATTGCGATGAGGATCTAAGAAGAGAAATAGAAGAGGGCAAGCAGTTTAATTAAAGGAATAAGGACAGAAAACTCCCCAGATCTGAAAACAGATCCACACATCCAGGTACATGAAGCTCAAAAGTCTCTGTCTGTAAGTAGGTTCAATTTAAAGATCTCACCCAAACACTTTATAATAAAGCTGTCATAAACCAAAGATAAGATACTCGGAAGCAGCAAACAAGGCTTGTCACACACAAAAGAGCCATCATTAAGTTACCAGTGGATTTCTCAGCAGGGACTTTGAAAGCTAAGAGAGAAACACATGATATACTCAAAGTACTTAAAAAAAAAAAGCCTACCAGCCGAGAATATTTTACCTGTCAAAGTGACGTTCCTGCAGGGATGAAGGGAAGTTAAAGACTTTCCCAGACAAACAAAAAGCTGAGTTCATTGGTCATTGCACCAGCCTTACAAGAAAAGTTTAAGGTAGTTTTTCAAGCTGAAACAAAAGGATCCTAATTAGTATGATAAAAATATAAGACTCACCAGAGAAAGGTGAAGACAGAGCCAAATTCAGAAGACTCTAATGCTGTTCTGGTAGCAATCACTTTTAATTGTAGTGTAAAGAAAAAATGAGTGTTCTAAATAAGTTTTAGACTGGAAGAGTTGGAAACTGTCTCAAAAAAACAAGCTGGGGAGTGACTGAGGAAGACACCTAGCATCAACTTCTGGCCTCCACACATACACAAACACAGGCATGCATATCCACATGCATGTGCACATGTGCACAAACATGTACACAAGGACCACACATATGTACATGTACACACAAGTACTATGATAATTTGCTAGTGTATCCCAAGTATGATAAGAAGTATGCTTGACAAAAAGAATTTTTTTTTCAAATGTGCCAAGTACCTGTAAGTCTAGAACTTCGGAGGCAGAGACATTCTCTTGAGTGTGAGTTCAAGGTCAGTCTGGGGTACCTGGAAAGTTTCAAGTAAGTCTAGGATAAATAGCAAGACTGTCTCAAATAAATACATACCCAAAGTAGCTAGATAACTAACAAAGCAACTTAAAATGTATGTGGGAGGCTATGTTGCTATCAACTTAAAAATAGACTCTTAGGTGTTATGGGCGTCCCATGATAAACATAGAGCAAATATCTGTAGTGTATACACAGAAGATAACAGAGAAAGGAATGAAAATAAGTTACTACATAAAATAAAAAAATACAGGAAACAATGATAAAAACAGCGGTAGTAAATCCTTACCTATCAATTTAATTTTATTTAATTGATTTAATAAAATTTAATTACTTTAGAAATCTCTAATGAAAAGACAACTAGTGGCTGAATTAATAAAAGTCAGGCTACAATTATATCCTTACAAAAAGCCCATTTAGGTTTGAAGGATACAGATATGCTGAAGACGAAATGAGAGAAAAAAGTATTCCATTCAAATGCAAACGAAACAGAGCAGACAAAACAGGCTACCCATTTTAAAAAGCACTATCAGGTATGAAAAAGGTATTTTATAATAATAAAGAGGTCAGTTTAACAGGAATATATAATAATTATAGATTTGTATGCAACCAATGTAAAAATACCTAAATATATAAATCAAATATGCAAAATTCAGAAGGGAGAAGTAGACAGTACAACAAAGGAAGGACTTTGAAATACTCTGCTTTCAATGGTGGATAAATCATCCACACAGAAAATGAGTGTAGAAGCATTGGGCTTGAACTATACTTTGGAGCAAATGGATATAACAGACATATACAGAACATTCCTCCCAACAGCAGCAGCATACATATTTTTCTGAAGCTCACATAGGACATTCTCCAGGGTAGATCATATGTTAGGCCACAAAACAAGCTTTAACAAATTTAAGAAGATTGAAATAATATCAAGTATCTTTTCCAACCACAGCGGTATGAAACTAGAAATCAATAACAGGGGGAAATGGAAAATTCATAAATATGTGAAAATTAAACACACTTTTGAACAACCAATGGGTCAAAGAAGAAATCAAAGGGGAAATAAGAAATCCCTTGAGACAAACAAACATGGTAACAGAACATACCAAACATTGCAGGATGCAGCACCAGGGCCCTAAGATATGATAAACACCAAGGAAAAATAATCCCAAATAAACAATCTAAATCTACACCTCAAGAGAATGGGGGAAAAATAAGCTAAGCCAAAATTCAGCAGAGAATAAAAGAACAAAGACCAGAGCAGAAGCAAATAGATTTGAGGAACACAATAGAGTACAACTAAGGGTTAGTTTGCTCAAGATAAACAGAACTGACAAATTTTTAGCTAGAGATCCTAAACAAAAAGTGAAAATTCAAAATTAGAAGTGAAAAGGAGACATTGAGCCTGAGGACACAAAAACACTTGAGATCATAAGCCACCATGATGAACAAGTACACAGAAATAAGATGGATACCATTGAGCAAACGGGTAAATTCCTAGACACATATGACCTGCCAAGACTAAGGCAGAAAGAAAGAGAAAATCTGAACAAAGTAGTGATGAGTAAGGAGGCTTAATCAGTAATCAAAACTCCCAACAAAGAAAGCCCCAAGTAAGATGGCTCCACTGTTGAATTCCAACTGACATTTAAAGAAGAATTAATTCCAAGTCTCAAAGTCTCACCAAAAATTGAATGCAGGAACATTTCTGAATTCATTATATGACGCTAGCATTGCCTTGATATGAAAGGCAGACAAGGACACTGCACAAAAACAAAATTCCAGACTTGTATGCCTGATGAACACAGAAGCAGAGCGTCTCATCAAGGTGCTGTCAAACCACAGTCGTCAGCACATTGTAAGTCCACACAGTGATCAGGGCTGGGTTTGTTCCCAAGATGTAGGGATGCCCGACATATATAAATCAATAAACCTCCCATATTAATAAAATGAAGGAGAACCATAATTGAGTCATCTCAATAGATGGAGAGAAATTATTTGAAAAAAATCCAACATCTTGTCACCATAAAACGCTCAGCAACTCAGGTATAAACGGAATGTAGCAGAAACTATTAAAGGGCATATCTAAAAATCCATGAGAAACATCAAAGTCAATGGAGAAAATTGAAAGGTTTTCATTTAATGCTAGGAATAAGATAATAGATGTCCACTCTTGCCACTTCTATTCAATATAGCACTGGAAGGTCTATCCAGAGGAATTAGGCATAAACAAGAAGTAAATGTCGTCCAACATGGGAAGAAGATGTTGACTTGACTGTTTTCAGGTAATATGGTTTTATGAAGAGAAAAACCATAGAAGTCTCTACAGACTCAATTATGTTTTTATACACTAACAACACCAAAATGATCCAAAACCAAGAAGGCAATCTCACTTACAGTAGCATCAAGAAGAATAGAGACTTAGACATAAATTTAACCAAGGAAGTCAAAGAGCTATACAAAAAAGGTATCAAGCAGCTCTTAACGTTACTGCATGGAGACATTAGATGCAAACATACACATTTGGGAGATTGGGATAAGGCATACAGCAATGGGCCAAAGACCTAAACAGACATTTTCCCTAAGAGAGAGGTATGTGACAATGTTCTCATTCAGTGTCAGTGATTACGAGGGAACTACAAATTAAAATCACACTAAGATCTTGCCTCTCACTTGCTAGGATAACTGCTATCAAAATTCTAAAGGATAAAGTTAGTAAGAAAACAGAACCCTTGTGTACTGATGAATATGGGAACTGGAATAGCTGCTAGTGTGGAAAATCTTTGGAGGTTCTTTAGAAAATGAAAAAAATAGATCTGGTAGTTTCACTTTCAGCTCTGTATCATATATTACCTTGAAGGGTGTCTGCAGTTTTGATTTATCATAGCACTGCTTACAATAGTCCTAACATGGAAATAAACTATGTCCCTGATAAACAAGTGATTAAAAAAGGTGGTATGTATATGGCTATCCAGTGAAATACTATTTAGCCTTTAAAAAGAAGTTGTTCCATTTCAATGAATCCAGAGGACATTATCCTAAGTGAAGTGAGCCAAGCACAGAAAGAAAAAGAGCTGCATGATACTCCATATGTTAAAAAACAAAAATTCCAAGCTGGTATAAACAAACAATAGAAAGTGCTGGACTGGACAGCTGGGGAAGTGGGGAGATGTTGATCATAAGTTAAAAGAAAATGTAAGGACAGAGATTTATGATATTATACTTGGCAATGGATTCTTAGATATTACATCAAACCTACAAGCAACAAAAGAAACAATAGTCTTGTGTGTCAACTTGACTAGGCTACAGGAAGCACTTAATCAAATTCTCATTTTGTGTTATTTCTGATGTGTTTTGTAGTTTCCCCCTCTCTCCTCCCTGTTCCTCCCAGCTCCCCTCCCACCCAGATCCACTCTCATTATGCCTCTCACTTGAAAAGAATAGACCTCTAAGGGATAACAACCAAACATGACAAAATAAACTTTAATAAGATGCATTTTTAACAGTCTGCATTCTCTACCTGAGTGCTGGTTCTAGTCAGTTTTCTTCTTGTTCACTTCTGCTCCAATAAAATGTGCTGCCTGTCTCTAATTTGGAACAATATCTTGCCCTGTGGCATTCTGCTCCCTACCCACCACCAAGGATAGAAGGGTGACATATCTCCTTTTTCCTGTTCACCTTTGAATTCATCTTGCTCTTTTTTTCTTCCTAATGTATTACTATGTGAACTTAGACTGTTTTGATATGCTTCCTCTTTTCTAATATAAGCATTCAATGCTATAAATTTCCCTCTCAACACCGCTTTGACTGCACTATATGGATCTTTATATGTTATATTTCATTCTCATTCACTTCATGTCCCTGTGTGCCAGAGTCAACATTTCACCACTTCAAGAGACACGTGAAAGCCATATTTCTTTCAGGTCTCACTATACACCCCCTTTCCAAGACATATTCCCTCTACTTATGTTGAGAGCTCTATTAGACGTTGTTATAATTTTGCATTGACTGTCAAATGTAATTTAACATTCCAAGAAAAGGGAAGGAAGGTAGTTTTTAAATGTTTAAAATGTTTAATTTTAAAATGTTTCTCCCACCATACTTTCTTATTTCCTGATAACTTGATATGCTTACTTTTTCAATTTTAAGACACTTCCAATCCTTTAGACCGCCCTTTAGCTATAGGCCTATTGCTATCAAATACTCTTGGTATGTCTTCATCTAAAAATGCCGTCGTTTCTGCATCACATTTCCTCTGGACACCGGTCTTTCAGGCCTTAAAATATTATACCTGTTCCATCTAGCATTTGTGACTCATATATATATATATATGTATATATATAATTTCTCTAATATTACTTTAATTTTCTTTGTTTTAAGTTTGCAGAAATTTGACCAAATATGTCTTGTTTTATATTTGCTCAGCTTGCTGAATCTGCAACTTTGTGTCTCTTGTTAAATTGCAGAATTTAGACCGACTGTGACTTACAGTGTAGTTTATCATTTTGTTTCACATTGGGTAACAATATTCAATCCTATGCCTTTAACTTCACTGACTCTTCCCACAGTTTCCATCATTTTTTAAAGTTTTTTTATCAGATTTTCATTTTATTCAGTGCATTTTCTTACTCTCTTTTTTAACAATTTTGCTTTCTTCTATATATCTTCTATTTCTTTTTCTTTTTTAAAAGATTTATTCATTTATTATATATAAGTACACTGTAGCTGTCTTCAGACACACCAGAAGAGGGCATCAGATCTCTTTACAGATGGTTGTGAGCCACCATGTGGTTGCTGGGAATTGAACTCAGGTCCTCTGGAAGAGTAGTCAGTGCTCTTAACTGCTGAGCCATCTCTCCAGCCCCTATCTTCTATTTCTTTACCAACTCTCTTGGTCTTCAGTTTTTGTTTCATACATTTGTATTTCTGTTGTCATCTAGTTTCCCTATGTGTCAACTCAGTTTGGGCATGCATTGACTTACTTTCCTTATTCAAGTTAAAGCTGTCTTGGGGTTGCTTGGTATGACATGATATTTTAAAAGGTGAAATCTGGACATTTGGTTTACTAACTTATGGGATTCTTGATCCCACTGAAGTATTCTATATTAGAAGGACTCCCCTCTCACCATGCTGGCATGGGAAGGAAGATAACACTTCCTCACTGCCAGGCTGGGGTAATGTCCAGATTCCTGACTCTGTTATGTCATTACTGTAGACATCATAGATAAATGTAGGATTTCAGACTTCCTACAGGACTTCTACAGACATAGAGATAGTAAAAGCCTTGTGGAGGGTTCCTTGACCTTCTTATACCATTCAGTGGTAGGGGTGTGACACAATGAGATGGACTGGGGAACCATAGTGTAGTCTGATGAGGGTGAAAGGCCAAGCTCCAAACTCAGCCTGTATGCTCATGGGGAGGTGGCCACCACTTTTTCTAGGTTAAACTGAAATTCAGTGATAATGTCTAATAGCTTTCTGTCTAGTCCTTTGGCAACAGGGAACAGACTTTTGTAGGGACTGGGGGTTTTGGTTGGTTGGTTGGTTGGTTAGATGGTTGGCTGGCTTGGGTTTGCAGTGTGGTTGGTCTGTTTCTGTTTGTACAGTTCTTCAACCCCAAGAAACTCGGCACCATGTTATTCTGTGAGTTCTGTGTTTCCTAGTTTTCGCTCCACTTTTCAGCGACATGTACATATAGGTCAATGTGTAGCTATATAGATGGATGTAGATACAGATACAGATGGTGGAAAGTGTTTTGCAGTTCTTAGCGGGATGAATTGAGAGAAGATCATTTTCTCCTTTCCATCTGGGACTATAAATTCTGCTATCCCTTTTCCCATTTAAGCAAAAAATATCTCATTGAAAGAGGGGAAGACTGAAAATAATTCACAGTCCTCCAGTGTTTCCTTGTAATTAGTGGGTGAAAAGTTGCTTGTAGCACTCAACGTATCTGACTTGAAAAGGAGCCTTAAGAAGGGCTGGATGCTGACACTCACCAAGGTGGAGGCTATGGTGCATGGAACAGATATCAGTTCCTCTCTACTTTCTAATACTGATTCCAGCCTTTCCCACTGTGTTTCTAATTGGTAAGTTGTAGAGCTCTGTCTAAAGAGGCTGCTACTTTTTTTCCCCCATATGCCCTTTAAATGCAAGTTCATGGGACAAGCTATGAGGTCTAGACCTAGTGGCTCCATGCAAGCCTTCTCTCCAGGGTTACTGCCGGAGGACTTCTACCCTTATCAAGCTGATGAGCCCTTGGAATCACAGCCTTCTTCCCTCTACAACCTATCACTTTATACTCAGCCCCTTCCCTGTGGATGCTCCCTCAAACTCTAGGCCGTGTAATGGTTCAGAGAAACACATTCCACACTCCTTCTCAGGGCTGAGTCCAGTGTGGTGGCAGCTATTCAAGAATGCAGGTTGTGTTTGTGTGCATGTGGAGGGAGGACTGCCTGTTTGGCTGGCCTCGAGCCAGGGGTGGGGGGATCCCCAAAGGGCCACAGTCTTAAGGGCTGTCAGGAGAGCTGGAAGCTGAGGCCAAAGACAGGGCAGCAGCATGCAAAGCCCTATCTCAAGAGGCATCAGTCTGGAGTGTGAGCAACGAAGTCCTGGGATTGCTGAGACAACAGACGTCCCTTTGGGAGAAGCTTACCAAATGCTTTGGAAGCCAATGCTGCCCTTGGTCTTTCGTTAACGAGGCTTCTTGGGCTAGCTCTTCACCTACACTGTAGCCTTGGTTTTCTACTTGGAAGAGGGACAATATTCTAGACGCTTTCATGCCTTAGTTTTGGGAACATCTTTGAAGACCATCTCTTCTCTCCTGGCACAGTCCCAAATCCAAAGTTATCTAGTGACCTTTTCACTGGATAAATAACCATTATTGTGACTGTGCTGCAACACTGGCCATAGCTGAGTTTTAAAATGTCCATTTGAATCTGCTGAGGGAATTACGCTTCTAAAGACCCTAACACCCCACTACACATTTGCATATGTCATACATTTTCGACCTGCCCCCAAGTGACTTGAAGGCCCCAGCAGCCATTTCAACAAGATTCCTTGGATCACCTCTGGAGAGCCACTGTCCCAAACAAAGCCTGTGAATGGGACTTAGAGACTAAGGTGGGACCTGGGGATGGTTTTAGAGAGTCTTCCTGAGACAAGGGAGTTTTTCAGTGTGGGATGAAGCAGAATTCCAAGGGGGTCGGTAGACAAATGCTTGTTTATGTCTACTGGGAGACAGGGTGGCCAGTTCTGCACAGAGGCAGGCCCCAGTTTTAAAAAAAGGCAGCAGTAGCAGAACTGAGGATACTAGGCTACCCTTTAAAGAAAGGAAACTTGTAGAACTGGGCCTACCCCCACTGCCAGTCACTTCTCCAAATAGACACTCCCAGGTGGAGCTTTAAGACGGCTATAAAAAACCTGAGATCCTCTTACAGGAAGGCTCACACCAGCCAAATGGTCATCCATTTACCAAAGTTTCTCCATCATTGATCACATGCTAGACAGTCCCATCTTTGGAGGGCTCCCAATCTAGCAGGCTCCCAATCAATCAGACCATGACAATAAATTTAGTCAACAGCTCAAATAGGGGATCCAACCTAGATGGGGCATCAAGAACACTTGCTAGAAGCATCAGTGTCTGATGTGGAAACTGGAAGGAGAAGGACTTATCCGAGGAGAGAGGTGCAGAAAGGAGCAGAGGTATCTGAGGAGGAATGAACATGTATGTATACAGTCTTTAGCTTACAGCTAGCATGACCTCCTCCTCTGACATTACTGATGTGGTCCCTAGGCTTAGGCCTGCCAAGGATAATGATAGCTTATCCCCATGGCTTTGGGTCACCTTGTGCCAAGGATAGCATGGACCATAGTCATCCATGATTGAAACCAACTCCTCAGAGGGATGAAGCAGAGCTGGCCCCAAGAGCATCTTGGAGGAAGCTTGGAAAGACAGTTTCAGAGAACTCATGGCCCGATTATCTGAGAACTAACCACAGTGCCTCTTGGCCGAGGAAGGATGTGGCCAGAGTAATTGACAGTCCCTGTCCTGACTCAGTACTCCTGTGCCTGCCATGTTTTATTGTGACAAGGGGATGAACACGTTGCCACTGCCTGTGAGCCTCATAGTGATCCAGTGGATATACCTGACTTAAGACTTTCCACAACTGGACACAGAGAGCAGGATTCTCAATTAGCAATGTCCAGATCACAGAGCCTCCATGAGAAGCAGATGGCCAGACCTTGCCCCAATTTCTCTAGCCTTTCACAGGACCATAGATTGTGGACTTAAGAAGTTTAAGGTAGCATTAGACATGGTGTAGTCCTGAAGAAATGAACAAGGACACTCTATGTCAGGTTGCACCTAGCACAATCACAATGAAGAGACTCTCGAGAGGGACTCCAGGACATGGGATCACTGCATCTGAATGATTATTTGATTTCAGCCTCAGTCGCTTTCCAGCTATGTACCTTCTTGGCTTCAGCATAACAGACTAAAAACTGGAATCAGGTCGGCCTGATGTATGAGGGATTGTACTGGTTGTGAACTGATGAGAAACACAGAGCCCATATGCATAACAAGGTGACGTTTTCTTTGTGTAAACATCACAGGGCATTCTTACACAAACAGAAATGAGGTTGTATGGGATAGTCACTTCCATGCTGTCCAGAGATGGTGAGCAAAAGTGCCATGCATCTTTCCCTGAAGGGTATAGCATACTGCCTCATGGCCAACTTGTTTTGTAAGTAGAATTATATTCTAGAAACACAATACAAATACACAGAATAGCAACATACAAGCCAGTAGTACTGTTCATTATGGGGATCAGGGATTGTACATATCATTGCATGCATATACTAGCACGCAACTGCCATGTAACTGGCCAAGCAGTAGTTGGTTTACATCAGCATATCACAAGCATGTGAGCAATGTGTTGTTCTATGTCTAACACCATGACGACTCATGGTGCCAAGAGGTGATAGGAACTTTTCAGCATTAGAATTTTTCAATACTAGAGCATTTCTACTCTTCGGGGAGCCTCATTGTGTACCTGGGCTGCCATGGACCAGAACATTACACAATACACGACTGCAGTGAAGGCCTCCGAGGATTACGGGGAACTAAATCTTACAAGTAGCTTGGTAAATACTCCTAGGTGGGGAAGCTCAGAATGGAGCTGGGTAGAACAGAGTGGGAGCCGGGTGTTGTCCCAGGAGATGCTGTGGCTTGGTACTCAAGTGTGGTGAGATTTGTCTTGTCTTACTCTCCTGTAGGAACACACGTAGGAAGTCAGTTTCCTGGGCTATTGCTAGTGGGGCCGCCCTGAATGCCCCCTCTTGCCCTCTTCTTCCTACAGTCTATCACAGTTTTATTTTCTCAGGAGCAGCCCTTGGGATGGGTGCCAGTGCTCTGACATGAAATATCACTTTGGCTCCAAAACCTCCACTCATCATACTAGCCTCTGCCCACATTCCTCTCACTGCCTTGGACACTGGACTATATTTTACACCTTAACCTCCTTGGGAGGTGTCCTTTAGCCACCTGCTGTTTCAGTCATTTCCCTCTCCCACAGGCCAGGGCAACTTGCTGACAGCATACTTCAGGGCCAGACCCACCAGTATCGTATCGTATCGTATCGTATCGTATCGTATCGTATCGTATCGTATCGAATATCTTCTTTCCATAGAACTAGTTCCCAGCTTCTACTTTCCTGAGTTCTGCTGCTTCCTTCTCACAGAGCCCAGAGCCCCTTAGCACTGCAGTGAGAGGAGCTAAGCTGGATCCACAATAAAACTACTGCTGCTGCTGCTGCTGCTGCTGCTGCTGCTGCTGCTGCTGATGATGATGATGATGATGATGTTGATGATGATGGTGGTGATGATGATGAATGACGATGACAATAATAATAGTAATAGTAATAGTAATAATAATAATAATAATAATAATAATAAGAAGAAGAAGAAGAAGAAGAAGAAGAAGAAGAAGAACCCCACCAGGGACCTTATTGGCATTTGGCCCCTGCCCATGTTTCAAGGGTGTTTATTTTAGAATGTTAGTTCCCTTAAGACTGGGCATCAGATGGTGCTTGAGAGCTTCCCACAGGGGCAACACTGCCTTTGTAGCTGCAAACTGGCAGCCTGGACCAAGTTAAAAAGAGTGGCTTGGCCTAGGCTCTGTGACCTAATGTGACATAGGTAAGTACCAGCTTGAAATTGGGCACATGTACTACTCAACCTATCAAACCTATCAGCTACAGTCATCAGAACATATGTCATGTAGAAAGAGCATCAATGTAGCAAATTCTAGTTACGCCCCACTCCCCAGCTTACTTGGTTGTACTATTTAGCCCCTAGGAGACTTGACATGAGATCCTGTGTACAAAATGCTTAGTGTTGACCCTGGTACATAATAAATGCCTAGTAGTACTGTTCCTGCCTCCATTCCTCATCTCAGAGCTGAGGAGCTGGAAGAGGATTACAGGGGTTCCATGACAACCCCCTGGTCCCCTGGTGGGTCAAGGGTCCAGGATATGTGGGCCCAGGCTGACTGGGCGCTAAAGTCAGGACTTCAGCACAGGGAGTGGCTACCACCTTAGGGTTTCTGCAATTCCATCATCAATCCTTAGCTAAAGTCATTGGTCTGTTTCTGCTATGAAGACAGTACTAGAGTGCCAAGTCTCCAAGGTACCTCTCAGCCTGGACACTAAGCATGTATATGGAGTAGAAGCATTCATTTTTGATGCTCCTGTAGGGGGCAATACATGGGGCCTGACCCTCTGAGGAACAGAGTTATTACAAGGAACTTGCAGGTAAAAGGAGTATTGGAGCAGTATGGTTAGATTCTTGTCAACTTGACACAAACTAGGCTTCATCTTGGAAGAGGGAACATCAATTGAGAGACTGTTTCATCAGATTGGCCTGTATGCAAATCTGATGACATTTCTTGATTAATGATTGATGTGGGAGGACCAAGCTCTACAGGAGATGCTGCCCCTGATAGATGATCCTGGGTGCCACAAGAACGCAAGCTGAGGAAGCCATGTGAAATAAGTAAGGAATCAGTGTGCCTCTGCGGCTTCTGCTTCAGTTCCTGTCTCTAGATTTCTACTCTGAGTGCCTGCCATGGCTTGTCTCTGTGAAGTACTATAAAGTATAAGCTGAAATAAACCCCACCCTCAAGTTACTTGTGCTTTATCACATCAACAGAAAACAAACTAGGTAAGAAATTGGTTCATGGAGTATTGCTATAATAGACCTCATCATGCTGTTTAGGGGAAGGATTGTGGAAGCCTTGGGACCTTTGGGCTGGAAAAACTGTGGCGTGCTTAAAAAGTTTAATGGACTTCTGTAGGTGCTTTGAAGATAAGGATGCTAAAGGAAATGCAGACAATGGCTTGTGACGTTTCAGAGAGAAGCAAAGACTTTATCAGGACTGTTCATGTGATATTTTGTATTAAGAAATTGTGGTTTCTGGTCAGCTAGGGCTGAAAGTTAATGTGGAATCACATTACTGATCAGGATTGTTGAGTTGAAATTATCTGGGATGTATTTCCTCTGGGTAAACACAGAGCTATCATCCAGAAGGTCCCCAATACTGTCTCTCAAGCCGGTAGCTGAACCCAATGCAAATGTCCCCCATAGTTTACTTGTTTAGGCAGCATGAGAGCCGAAAGACTGAAGGGGTCATGGGGAGCACCTGAAGTCTGGCATTGAAAGGGGCCAAAAGAAGCTACTGATGAAGGAAGGCACAGCCTCAGTTGCAATGGAAGTCCCAATATTGACAGGTCATTCTGAGAAGCTTGGCACCATGAAGCAGCATCAGAGTTCCTCAAGAACTTAGAAGAAGCTATTGAAGATGCTGCCTCAGTGGCAGTGGAGACCCCAGCGTATTGAAGACGCCAGGACTGTGGGATGATGACCAAGAACTACAGCATCTGTGGAGTGGAACTGATCTAAGCGACAAGCTTCAGGTCCTGCATACAGCAGAGATGAATAGGTGAAGCGGTCTAAGTCCTTTGTAGCCCAGAAGATCATGAATGGGTTCTAGATATTAGACATTGAACTATGTATATGGTTTCACCTTGAGCCTGTGCCTTAGTTCTTTACTTTGGGAAGAAGAAGTATATAACTTAATTTTTATATTACAGGAGCCCACAGTTAAAAGACTTTGGACTTTTAAAGGGATGTTAGATAGTTTAAAGAGACTTAAGTTTTAATGTGTTCAGCTTTTAAATGACAGTGGGGTTTCTAAAGTTATACTATGTATGTTTTATAGTGTGATGTTAACATGGGATCGAGGGAATAAACAGAAAAACAATGGCTATGATTTAGTAGTGATGTGTTTGTATGTCAAGTTGACAACAGGGTGATTATATTGGTTGGTTAGGGGTCTTTTTGTTTTGCTTTTTGTTTTTTGTTTTGTTTTGTTTTTGTCAACTTGACACAAACTAAGATCATCTGGGAAGAGGAAAAGTCAGCTGAAAAAAATGTTTTATCAGACTGGCCAATAGGCAAGTTTGTGTAGCATTATCTTGATTAATGATTGGTGTGGGAAGGTCTATATCATTGTTGGTGATGCCACACGTATAAAAGTTCAAGGTGAGCAGCCATAGAGAACAAGCCAATAAGCAGCATCTCTCTGTGGCCTCTGCTTTGGTTCCTTTCTGCAGATTCCTGTGAGTTCCTGCCCTGACTTCCCTTCATGATGGACTGTAGACTGTAATATGAAATAAACCCTTTCCTCTGCAGTTGCTTTTGGTCATGGTGTTGATCACAGTGATAGAAAACAAACTAGGACAAGGAGAAAAACATCCTGTTGCCTGGAATATTGCAATGGTGGCCAAATATGACTAGTGACAAATTCTTCTCTTATGTCTCCAATCCCAAAACATTTTTCCATTCCTGGGAGTGTGACTTAGGAAACATGAGCCAGAACAGGTCCAGCCTTGTACAGGCTGCCAGGTCCAGGCAGCACTCATAGTCACCCTGACTAAGTCTAAGTTTGTTCTGGATGAAAATGGGGCTCCTCCATTTTGCCTTCCCCCTTGTATCTTCTCAGAACTGGGGTCCAATCCCCCCAGCCATGGCAATGTCTGGGGGTGAAGCTTATAGCTTCTCAGAGTCCTTACCTTCTCTCCTTTCCATGGCCCTTCTAGCCAGGAAGTACTAGAAGTTGGTTTCATAACATTTCTGAGCCTGGCTTACTCTAACTTCAGGTTAATGTAGCACCCCTTTCCCTAGTATCCCATCAGAATCCCTTGCCTTCTCTGAGCGTATTTAGAGACTGAGATTCTTGGAGAATCCAAAGACTCGGTCAGCTGTGGAATTCTTTGGGATGGAGATCGCATGCTACGTCCTTGATTCCTTTTCCCAGGTTCAGCACAAACACCAGTCCCAGTTCGCAGGCTGAAGTGTGCAGCCACCTCAACCCTATGCCAGCAGGTCACTGCCACTGTTCTCTTCCAATCCAGATATGCCTTTGCCTTCCTCTACCTTGGAAGAGGTCAATGGATCCACCCGCTCAAGCTTATAGGCACCGCATCTGTGCTTAAGAAAAAGAACTTCGGGACAGGACCTCTTTATAAACCCCAGACTGCCCTAGGCTTCCGTATTTAGCCCAGGTTGGCCTTGAGTTTGAAGTAACACTCCTGGCTCAGCCTCCCAAGCCCTGGGATGCCAGATGTGTGCCACCATGCCCAGCAGTGCTAACGTTTCCCGTCTTCTCACTCTGCCGTTTACTGAAATGGCTGGGAACACATGCTTGAGACCTAAATACACAGGCACTGAGCACATTCTACCTGGGACTTAGACTTCTTTATCTGTAATCTTCCTTATTTTACAGAGCTTTCTAAAACTCCCTTCATTCACTAAGCAAATAGAAATGGGACATTTACTGGGGCCATGTATCATTCTAAGTCAAACTGAATTATGGTAATACAAAGTGCTGAGTCCTGTGCTGGACGTGTGGCAGGAGCTCAGGCAACAAGAACGTTGTCTCCTTTATTCATATAGGAACAGCCACTTGACTACCTACTGCTCACTTTGTACTCTTAGAAACATTTTAATTCTTATATTCCTCACAACCCTTTGAAGTGGATGTTATGTTTAGCATCCTCACTTTACAGAGGTGAAAACTGAGACACAGAAAGGTGACATAAATGATTCCAGGTCACACAGCTAGCAAATAACTGCCTGGCCAATAGTCAATACTTGTGACCTCTTCAGCATCCCATCCGTCTTGACTAGAACATACAGCCTGAACTCACAGTCCCACAGCTATAAGAGCAACGTATGTGCTCCAATATACACACATCATGCACAGGCACACCATGCTGTAAACACCATCACTCTTATTTGGTGTGCTATGCATGGTGGCCTTATGCTGTCCCTCTAATTGTGAAACGGGGCACCATCCATATATTTCCAGTGCTTCAATCGACCACTGCCCATCTGCCTAGCCCTTCTCTGCATGGGCCTGCCCCGTGGCTGCTGGGTACACAGCAGGAGCGTGCACTCTGTCTCTTACAGTCACATTTCTGCTTCAGCTCCCATGGCCAGAAGAGTGCCTGAAAGAGAAGGAATGCTATCTGTACTTGAAGGTTGTGCTGTATGGTGAGCAAGGTCAGCAGGGAGGGATGAGTGAAGGGATAGCTGTGGCCAGAGACAAAGGGCCGGGGGAGGGTGAGAAGAGAGGCTACAGCAGCGGGGGGGGGGGAGGAGGAGAAGGAGGAGGATAGCTTGATAGACCATGTAATGTTGGAGAGGGGGATGTGAGGACTGGACTTGCAAGAACTTTCTCAAGCCATAAATTTTCACTAGCTGCCTAAAGCCTGGAGCTTAGAGGCCAGAGGCTGGAAACTTGATCAAGTCCTGAGACAGCCTGTCTCAGGAGCAACAGAACCAGGACTCAGGCCCCGATGGAAGGAGTAGACACTGGGTTGCCCATCCTTCTGGGTTCAAGCACCCTGAGTCCTGTGCCAGAGGTCATGTTGGAATATTAACTCCCTGGGCTCCTCTATGCCTGGCTGCCGAGGTAC